>NC_079198.1:81594002-81936057 GCF_029499605.1 Hyla sarda
CTTTCTTCCAATTTTCTTTGTAAGTCGACCTAATAAAATCAAATACACTGTAAATATTCTCTGCTGAATCTCAGTGTTGAATATGTTGATAAAGTTGATCTTTCTACAACTAGGACTGAAGTTTTAATTCTGACTGTAGATTTGCCTCCTTTTTGGGAAACTAGAATGTCATCCTGAGGCTATGTTCAGATGGCGGATTTTCCCCAAAGGTTACTGAACAGGACTGTGGAGGAACTGCAGCAGATTTCAACTGCTGCAGCTACATTTCTAAGACCCCTGACTTTAATGGGATTTCACATACAAAACACATAAAAACATATATCATCTCATTATGAAAAAGTATTTTATTAAACATGACTGCCAAAAATTACACACATTTAAAAAACTATTAAAGTCATATAACAAATCACAGGGATAATACTAAAAAGGAGCAGAAATTACAGGCAGAGGTACAATAAAACCCCTCAGGTAGGTATAGCTAGGTAATAAATATAATAAATATTTCTATACAAAAATTACATCCATACAGAAAATGCCATATGGTGCAAAGCCTAACAATATTGGTATAAACATAAGGCAATTGCAGCTAAACATGAGAGGATAAAGAGACTAACAATAAAGTAATGATTACCAAGTGGACAGCACCGTATCCCCTCTAATACCCTGGTAAAGATACGGTGCTGTCCACTTAGTAATAGCCTCCAGCATTGCTGGTCTGGTATTAGCTTCCTAGTGTTGGGGCCCTATACATCCGGTGGGACACTGCTGAACATGGGCTGAACAGCAATGTGACGCTTTGGAGACCAGATGCTGGGGTCAGCGTGACACATTGCCACCCAGCAAATAACTGGTCCCTGGGGTGTCCCGGTTCAGCCAGTGATTGGCTGCGCAACACTCTGACATATTGGGCCCCTGGATGTGCATGGCAGACACTGAAGCAGCAATGCTGGTGACTTCGGGGACTGAGGGAGAGGTAAGTATTGTTTTTTTTTTTTTTGTTAGTTTATTGTTCATACCTGGACATGTAAAATAATTTTGCCGGACAAACTCTTCAATGCAGTGGTGATAGTTATGAGGTGTCACTGAAAGATAAAGGGGTACTCTGCTAGAAAACATTTTCTTTTAAATCAACTGGTGCCAGAAAGTTAAACAGATTTGTAAATTACTTCTATTTAAAAATCTTAATCCTTCCAGTACTTATCAGCTGCTGAATGCTACAGAGGAAGTTCTTTTCTTTTTTTAATTTTTTTTCTGTCTGACCACAGTGCTCTCTCCTGACACCTCTGTCCATTTTAGGAACGGTCAAGAGTAGAAGCAAATCCCAATAGCAAATATATCCTGCTCTGGACAGTTCCTGACATGGACAGAGGTGTCAGCAGAGACCACTGTGGTCAGACAGAAAGGAAATTCAAAAAGAAAAGAACTTCCTTTGGAGCATACAGCAGTTAAGTGCTGGAAGGATTATGATTTTTTAATAGAAGTAATTTACAAATCTGTTTAACTTTCTGGCATCAGTTGATTTAAAAAAAAAATGTTTTCCAGCAGAGTAACCCTTTAAAGGTGTTTACATTTATCATCTATCCATAGAATAGGTGATATGGGTCTGATCACTGGGGCCCCCACCAATCATAAGTACAGTGATCCTGTGTCTGTTGACTGAATGGAGTGGTGGTCAGGCATGCACCTCCATTCATCTCTACAGGACGGAGATAGCCAATAGATGTATTATAGGTGTTGTTCACTCACAAGGGTATTTACTGTAAGAGAACTCTACTTTGTTCCTCCACAATGCCCAGGTTTAGGATGTATTACTTACATTTTGATTGTGCAGTTCATCTTTGTCCATGTTGGTTCTCAGTAGTTCTTGCTTTAACTGAAGTACAACACTTTCTTGTTGAGCCATCCTTTGCTGTAAAGCATCCTGTGAGAAGAAAGAACATTGAATACTAGGAGTACTTTTTTATAGGAATGATTAAGTCTATCAGTCATCAGGGTGTTGTTACAGTGTTGTGGCCAAATAAATGACTACCGTATATACTCGAGTATAAGCCGACCCGAGTATAAGCCGAGACCCCTAATTTCAACCCAAAATCCCAGGAAAAGTTATTGACTCGAGTATAAGCCTAGAGTGGGAAATACATCATCCCCCCCTGTCATCATCCAGACCCCCGTCATCATCCAGACCCGTCATTAACATCCTCATCATCATCCCCTTGTCATCATCCCACACATCCCCCTTCATCATCCCCTTGTCATCATCCCACACATCCCCCCTTCATCATCCCCTTGTCATCATCCCACACATCCCCCCTTCATCATCCCCTTGTCATCATCCCACACATCCCCCCTTCATCATCCCCTTGTCATCATCCCACACATCCCCCCTTCATCATCCCCTTGTCATCATCCCACACATCCCCCCTTCATCATCCCCTTGTCATCATCCCACACATCCCCCCTTCATCATCCCACACACCCCCCCCTTCATCATCCTCTTCTCATCATTCGCCCTCAGTGGTCTTCAACCTGCGGGCCTCCAGAGGTTTCAAAACTACAACTCCCAGCAAGCCCGGGCAGCCATCGGCTGTCCGGGCTTGCTGGGAGTTGTAGTTTTGAAACCTCCGGAGGTCCGCAGGTTGAAGACCACTGCGGCCTTCGACATCATCCAGCCCCCTCTCACCCCCCTTTAGTTCTGAGTACTCACCTCCGCTCGGCGCTGGTCCGGTCCTGCAGGGCTGTCCGGAGAGGAGGTGGTCCGGTGGGATAGTGGTTCCGGGCTGCTATCTTCACCGGGGGCGCCTCTTCTCCGCGCTTCCGGCCCGGAATAGAGGCGTTGCCTTGACAATGACGCAGAAGTACGTTGGCAATGAACGCACCTCTGCGTCGTTGTCAAGGCAACGTGACTATTCTGAGGCCGGGCCCGAAGCGCTTAGAAGAGGCCTCCCCGGTGAAGATAGCAGCCCGGAACCACTATCCCACCGGACCACCTCCTCTCCGGACAGTCCTGCAGGACCGGACCAGCGCCGAGCGGAGGTGAGTACTGTACAGAACTAAAGGGGGGTGAGAGGGGGCTGGATGATGTCGAAGGCCGCAGTGGTCTTCAACCTGCGGACCTCCGGAGGTTTCAAAACTACAACTCCCAGCAAGCCTGGACAGCCGATGGCTTCAACCTGCGGGTGGGGGAGTTCACTCGAGTATAAGCCGAGGGGGGTGTTTTCAGCACGAAAAATCGTGCTGAAAAACTCGGCTTATACTCGAGTATATACGGTAGATTATATATGTGTAGATATAGGTATTGGTGCACTCTGCTTTCATTTTCACTTTTCAATTAAAGGGAAACTGTTACTTTTTAAACTTTTTTAAATGAAATTCTTATATAAAATAATATAAGAAACAGATGCTAATAAGAGCTACAGCAATCAGGCACTGCAGCTGTAATGACCTCCACATTCACAGGGAACATCTACAGTGCATAGTGAAAGTATTCGACCCCCTTGAACTTTTCGACCTTTTGCCACATTTCAGGCTTCAAACATAAAGATATAAAACTGTAATTTTGTGTGAAGAATCAACAACAAGTGGGACACAATCATGAAGTGGAATGAAATTTATTGGATATTTCAAACTTTGTTAACAAATAAAAACCTGAAAAATTGGGCGTGCAAAATTATTCAGCCCCTTTCAGTGCAGCAAACTCTCTCCAGAAGTTCAGTGAGGATCTCTGAATGATCCAATGTTGACCTAAATGACTAATGATGATAAATAGAAAACACCTGTGTGTAATCAAGTCTCCGTATAAATGCCCCAGCACTGTGATAGTCTCAGAGGTCCGTTTAAAGTGCAGAGAGCATCATGAAGGACAAGGTACACACCAGGCAGGTCCGAGATACTGTTGTGGAGAAGTTTAAAGCCGGATTTAGATACAAAAAGATTTCCCAAGCTTTAAACATCCCAAGGAGCACTGTGCAAGCGATAATATTGAAATGGAAGGAGTATCAGACCACTGCAAATCTACGAAGACCTGGTTGTCCCTCTAAACTTTCAGCTCATACAAGGAGAAGACTGATCAGAGATGCAGCCAAGAGGCCCATGGTCACTCTGGATGAACTGCAGAGATCTACAGCTGAGGTGGAAGACTCTTTCTGTAGGACAACAATCAGTCGTATACTGCACAAATCTGGCCTTTATGGAAGAGTGGCAAGAAGAAAGCCATTTCTTAAAGATATCCATAAAAAGTGTTGTTTAAAGTTTGCCACAAGCCAACTGGGAGACACCAAACATGTGGAAGAAGGTGCTCTGGTCAGATGAAACCAAAATCAAACTTTTTGGCAACAATGCAAAACATTATGTTTGGTGTAAAAGCAACACAGTTCATCACCCTGAACACACCATCCCCACTGTCAAACATGGTGGTGGCAGCATCATGGTTTGGGCTTTTCTTCAGCAGGGACAGGGAAGATGGTTAAAATTAATGGGAAGATGGATGGAGCCAAATACAGGACCATTCTGGAAGAAAACCTGATGGAGTCTGCAAAAGACCTGAGACTGGGACGGAGATTTGTCTTCCAACAAAACAATGATCCAAAACATAAAGCAAAATCTACAATGGAATGGTTCACAAATAAACATATCCAGGTGTTAGAATGGCCAAGTCAAAGTCCAGACCTGAATCCAATCGAGAATCTGTGGAAAGAACTGAAAACTGCTGTTCACAAACGCTCTCCATCCAACCTCACTGAGCTCCAGCTGTTTTGCAAGGACTAGTGGGTAAAAATGTCAGTCTCTCGATGTGCAAAACTGATAGAGACATACCCCAAGCGACTTACAGCTGTAATCGCAGCAAAAGGTGGCGCTACAAAGTATTAACTTAAGGGGGCTGAATCATTTTTCAGTTTTTTATTTGTTAAAAAAAAGTTTGAAATATCCAATAAATTTCATTCCACTTCATGATTTTGTCCCACTTGTTGTTGATTCTTCACAAAAAATTACAGTTTTATATCTTTATGTTTGAAGCCTGAAATGTGGCAAAAGGTCAAAAAGTTCAAGGGGGCCGAATACTTTCAATATGCACTGTATCAAACTGGCCAGTGCTGCTGAACAAAAGAAGTGTCTATACTGACATGAAACTAGTCGTCATCCTGTGGTACGCCCCCCGCACCTGAGAGCTCTGTCTCTCGCTCCCCGCACGTTCAACGACTTGCATGCCATGCTGGTTGACACCGAAAATAAAGATCATTCTGCTGGCAATCAAAATCGTGGGTGAGTGCAGCTTTTTTCCTAAGTGTCTCTGTTATATAAATTAAGTTTAGTTTGTTCGTGTGTTTGGTGTATATTTCATTTGTTTAACATTTTATTCATCTTTAATATTTGCACAGGGGCTGCCATTACCTAGAGCGTCTGTCATGACGTCACTTAACTACACCATCACAGATGCTCTACGGCATTCACTGGCCATAAGAACGTTCAGACGCCGGTGATGTGAAGTATACCTTGATCTGTAGAAAACTTACAGCGCATGCACAGCACTATGCTGACAGCGTAGGGCTAACGTAGGCAGTGTAGCCCTGCGCATGCACAGTTATCCGTACCGCGCAGGGCTTGCATTAGTAGCGTAGCTGTAGAAAACTGAGAGCGCATGTGCAGGGCTCTAGCGTAGGCAGCTGTAAACCAGTGTAGGCTTAGCGTAGTTTAAAATTACCATAGCTTAGGTTTCACAGTCATGGCCGTAATTGTTGGCACCCCTGAAAATGAAGTATTTCTCACAGAAAAGGATTGCAGTAACAGATGTTTTGCTATACACATGTTTATTCCCTTTGTGTGTATTGGAACTAAACCAAAAAAGGAGGTTAAAAAGCAAATTGGACATAATGTCACCCCAAACTCCAAAAATGGGCTGGACAAAATTATTAGCACCCTTAACTTAATATTTGGTAGCACACCATTTGGAAAAAAATAACTGAAATCAGTTGCTTCCTATAACGAGGTCTCTCTTATTGGAAGGCGCCTTTTCCCAACAGCAATTTTAAGATCTCCCCACAGGTGTTCAATGGGATTTAGATCTGGACTCATTGCTGCCACTTCAGAACTCTCCAGCGCTTTGTTGCCATCCATTTCTGGGTGCTTTTTGACGTATGTTTGGGGTCATTGTCCTGCTGGAAGACCCAAGATCTTGGACGCAAACCCAGCTTTCTGACACTGGGCTGTACAGTGCGACCCAAAATCCATTGGTAATCATCAGATTTCATGATGCCTTGTACACTTTCCAGACACCCAGTGCCAGAGGCAGCAAAACAACCCCAAAACATCATTGAACCTCCACCATGTTTCACTGTAGGTACTGTGTTCTTTTCTTTGTAGGCCTCATTCCATTTTCGGTAAACAGTGGAATGATGTGCTTTACCAAAAAGCTCTATCTTGGTCTCATCTGTCCACAAGACGTTTTGACTTACTCAAATTTATTTTGGCAAAATGTAGTCTTGCTTTTTAATGTCTCTGGGTCAGCAGTGGGGTCCTCCTGGGTCTCCAGCCATAGCGTTTTATTTCATTTAAATGGTAACTCTCATTAAAAAAATGTTTGCTATTGCACTCCTTATGGTAAATAAAAAATATATCTAATATACTTTGTTTAAAAAAAATGAAGTTTTCTATGTGCTTAAAAAAGCTCAAGAGCACATTTTCCCCATCTCATACACAGACTTTGGACCGAAGCCCAAACACAGCAAGTGCAGCCTGGAGTGCTGAGGGGTGTGTGTCCAACCAACAGCATATGGCAGTTAAGTGTGAGAGGAGCTATGATTGGATGAGGCTGGACACACCCCATTCAGCACTCCAGGCTGCACTTCCTGTATTTGGACTTCGGTCCAAAGTCTGTGTATGAGATGGGGGGAAATGTGCTCTTGAACTTTTTTAAGCGCAAATGAAACATAGAAAACTTCATTTTTTTTAACAAAGTATATTAGAAATATTTTTTATTTACCATAAGGAGTGCAATAGCAAAAATTTGTTTTAATGAGAGTGACCATTTAAATGTCGACAGATAGTTTGTGCTGACACTGATGCTCCCTGAGCCTGCAGGACAGCTTGAATATCTTTGGAACTTGTTTGGGGTTGCTTATCCACCATCTGGACTATTCTGCGTTGACACCTTTCATCAATTTTTCTCTTCCATCCACGCCCAGGGAGATTAGCTACAGTGCCATGGGTTGCAAACTTCTTGATAATGTTGCGCACTGTGGACAAAGGCAAATCTAGATCTCTGGAGATGGACTTGTAACCTTGAGATTGTTGATATTTTTCCACAATTTTGGTTCTCGAGTCCTCAGACAGTTCTATTCTCCGCTGTCTGTTGTCCATGCTTAGTGTGGCACACACAGACACACAATGTAAAGATTAAGTGAACTTATCCATTTTATCTGCTTCCAGATGTGATTTTTATATTGCCCACACCTGTTAATTGCCCCAGGTGAGTTTAAAAGAGCATCACATGCTTGAAACAATCTTATTTTTCCACAATTTTGAAAGGGTGCCAATAATTTTGGCCAGCCCATTTTTGGAGTTTGGTGTGACATTATATCCAATTTGCTTTTTTTCTTCCCTTTTTTGGTTTAGTTCCAATACACACAAAGGAAATAAACATGTGCATAGTAAAACATGTGTTACTGCAATCCTTTTCTGTGAGAAATACTTAATTTTCTTGAAAAATTTCAGTGGTGCCAACATTTACGGCCATGAGTGTATAGTGAAAGGAGGTAGGTTATAGGTTTTAAAGTAAAGAGACTATAACTCTCAGCATGCTCAGGCAAGCAGGAAGTTGTAGTATGGCAAATTTTACAGTGAAGGGATCATAAATCCCAGCATGCCCAGACAGCTAAAGGCTGTCCAGGCAGGATGGGAGTTGTAGTTTTACACAGGCATAGAGTAGTTAGCGTAGAGTAGTGTTAGTGCAGTTTTAGAGTAGTTAACGTAGCGTAGTGTTAGCATAGTTTTAGTGTAGTTAGCCTAGTGTTAGCACAGTTTTAGAGTAGTTAGCGTAGTGAAGTGTTACCACAATTTTAGTGTATTTAGTGTAGTATAGTGTTACCACAGTTTTAGTGTATTTAGCCTAGCGTAGTGTTATTGCAGTTTTAGTGTAGTTAGCGTAGTGATAGCACAGTTTTACACAGGTGTAGTGTAGTTAGTGTAGTGTTAGCGTAGTTTTACACAGGTTTAGCATAGCGTTAGCACAGTTTTACACAGGTGTAGTGTAGTTAGTGTAGTGTTAGCGTAGTTTTACACAGGTTTAGCATAG
Source organism: Hyla sarda (assembly GCF_029499605.1). Classification (NCBI taxonomy): domain Eukaryota; kingdom Metazoa; phylum Chordata; class Amphibia; order Anura; family Hylidae; genus Hyla; species Hyla sarda. Next base: position 81,602,290 of record NC_079198.1, read on the forward strand.
TGTCAGCACAGTTTTACACAGGTGTAGTGTAGCTAACATAGTTTTACAGGCAGATAAAGCGTAGTTTATAGAGTGTAGCGTGGGGTGTAGCTTAGCTTAATCATACAGTGAAGGGGCTACAACTCCCAGCATGCCCAGACAGCCAAAGGCATGTCTGTCATGCACAGAACACAGCGACTAAAGAGTAGTCAGCGCCATGTTAGTGAAGTCCAGAAGCCTCCCTGTAAAGAACCAGCGGCTGCTTCTGGAACTATTGTCATTATCCCCTGCTGGCTCTCCTATTTACCGGCCGAGCTCCTACAATCCATCCTCTTGACAGTACCGGCAGCCGCAGCCTCGGGACCTGGACTCTGTGCCTCTCTCTGGCTTCCAGCTGAGATAGGAGGAGGGGGAGTTAGGGTCGGCGCCTCAGCTGGTGTCTGCAGCACAGCGCTTCCCTGACTGTCTGCATGACGAGTACCAGATCACATGGCCGGCCGGTGTGAGGTGCAAATCTGCACCCCATACAGACTTGCTTCCGCCCCTCCCCTCAGCTCTCCGAAGTTAGAGCTGGGGGGAGGGCAGAGCGAAGGCAGAGCAGGGGGAGAGAGGAGTACATGCCCCCCTCATCTCAGGTACACGCCCGCATCATCTCTCCTCCCCCTGCTCAGCCTTTGGGCAACGCAGGTCTGCACGGGAGAAAGAACACAGAGCAGGGGAGAGAGGACGTACACGGCTCATCATCTCCTCCCTGAGCTCTGCCTGTGTTCTCTGAACGGGAGGATGATGAAGTGCTGGGGATATATAAACTTCTCGGCTGGGGATGGGGAGACATACTTCCCTGACTGGTGATGATTCCTATAATGTGCTGTGTATAACTCTGCACAGGCTGATTTATATTAGTGTTCTGTGTATAACGCAGGTTTCCTGGGGCTGTAAGGGGGAGGACGAACAGCATGGGCTGTTTTTTCATTAGCCCCATAAAGAGGACAAAGAAATGCATGGGGTTTGTACAGGACATGAACGTCACTGTATTAATATTAACCCTGTGCATTTCTATGTCAGCATTCATACAGGGAAGCAGAAATGCGCGGGGGAAGTATACAGGGAAGCAGAAATGCAGAAATGCACAGGGTCCATACAGGGAAGCAGAAATGCAGAAATGCACGGGGCTCATACAGGAAAGCAGAAATTCATGGGTTTCATACAGGACCTTCATTTCTGCTTCCCGTATGAACCCTGTGCATTTCTGCTTCCCTGTATGAACCCTGTGCATTTCTGCTTCCCTGTATGAACCCCGTGCATTTCCATATCCCTGTATGAACCCTGTGCATTTCTGCTTCCCTGTATGATCCCCCTTGCATTTATGCTTCCATGTATAAACCCTGTGTATTTCTGCTTCCCTGTATGAACCCCGTGCATTTCTGCTTCCCTGTATGAACCCTGTGCATTTCTGCTTCCCTGTATGATCCCCCTTGCATTTATGCTTCCATGTATAAACCCTGTGCATTTCTGCTTCCCTGTATGAACCCCGTGCATTTCTATATCCCTGTATGAACCCCGTGCATTTCTGCTTCCCTGTATGAACCCTATGCATTTCTGCTTCCCTGTATGAACGATGACATAGAAATGAACAGGGTTCATACAGTGATGTTCATGTCCTGTACAAACCCATGCATTTCTATGTCCTCTTTATGGGGCTAATGAACACCCCATGAAAAAACAGAAATCAGCACGTGCAGTTTGTCCTCCCCCTTGCAGCCCGAGGAAACCTGCGTTATACACAGAAAAGACAAAACCAGCTCACCCCACCCTGGACAGATGGAGCACGGATCCAAGTGCTGGACAACACCGTTGAACAGAGAAATAAAGAAGCGTAGAACCCAGCTCTTATGCAAATAAAATCCAGGATTTATTCCAATAAGACAACACAGGAACACAAGGGGTTATGCGTTTCAAGCGCAAGGAGTGCTCTTAGTCATACCAAAGAGCGCTCCTTGCCCTTGAAATGAGCTGGGTTCTACACTTCTTCATTATTTTATACAAAGAACACTAATATAACTCAGCCTGGGCAGAGTTATACAGAGAACACTAATATAAATCAGCCTGTGCAGAGTTATACAGAGAACACTAATATAAATCAGCCTGTGCAGAGTTATACACAGCACATTATAGGAATCATCAGTCTGTGAAGTATGTCTCCCCATTCCCAGCTTTAATCCCCAGCCATAAAGTTTATACATCCCCAGCTCGTGCACTGTCATCCTCCCGTTCAGAGAACACAGGCAGAGCTCAGGGAGGGGAGATGAGGAGCCGTGTACGTCCTCTCTCCCCTGCTCTGTGTTCCTTCTCCCGTGCAGACCTGCATTGTCTGAAAGCAGAGCAGGGGGAGGAGAGATGAGGGGGACGTGTACCTGAGATGAGGGGGGGTGTACGCCATCTCTCCCCCTGCTCTGCCTTCGATCTGCCCTCCCCCAGCTCTAACTTCAGAAATCTTCGGAGAGCTGAGGGGAGGGGTGGAAACAAGTTTGCACGGGGCGCAGATTTGCACTTCACACTGGTGAACTGCCATGAACTGCCGCTGTGAGAAGGGAAAGGAATATGTATGAGGTCGGACCCCGTGCTGTAGGAGGATTTACACCAGGGACGGTTGCAGGTCTGTAAGAAGTTTGTGTCAAAGCAGTGTGTGACATTTAGACTGTCTAATGACTCAGAGCCTTGTACTGATTACAAGGTCTGATTGTCACACACAGCTTTCCCAGGCTTCAGGTGCCTGGGAAAGCTGTGTGTGACAGTCAGACCCTGTAGTCATTACAGAGCCATGAGTCATAACAGTGTCTGATTGTCACACACAACCTTCCAATAGCTTCTGAATGGCAAGGAATGTGTCAGGGCTAGTCAGATCATGTGCTATTCAGCAGCCAGGAAAAGCTGTATGTGACAATCAAACTCTGTCTAATGACTCACAGCCCTGTAATAATTGCAGGGCCTGACTGTCACATCCAGCTTTCCCAGGCTTCTGAATGGCACATGATCTGTTCTATAATGTTTTATCCACCAGTCACCTCCAAATCTGCAGTCACTATTGTACTCTTACATCACATCTTATCCTCTAGTCACCTCCAAAGCTGTACTTATTATTTTGCTGTTATATAACTTCTTATCCTCCAGTCACACCCAGAGCTGTAGTCACTATTCTGCTGGTCTATAACATCTTATCCTCCAGTCACCTCCAAAACTGTACTTGATATTCTGCTGTTATATAACGTCTTATCCTCTAGTCACCTCCAAAGCTGTACTCACAATTCTGTTGTTATACAATGTCTTATCCTCCAGTCACCTCCAAAGCTGCAGTCAATATTCTACGGTTACATCATGTCTTATCCTCCAGTCACCTCCAATGCTGTACTTGTTATTCTGCTGTTATATAATGTCTTATCCTCTAGTCACTTCAAGAGCTTCACTCACTATTCTGCTTTTACATCATATCTCATGTCACGGAAATTCCGTTTTCAGTGTCCGCAGAAAGAATGAACGTGTTCCTTTGAAGTTTGTGGGATGTCCGCACAGAGATTCTCCGTGCGGACATTCCATAGTGCACATATCCTTAGTCTGCAATGACCCAGCTCTGGAGGTGACATCCAGTTGTCTGTTTTTTACCAATCTTTAGGCACCAACAAAATGGTGCACACAGTGGAACTGAAAAGACTACAGAAACCGCGTCCCCCTCTCATGCACACAGATAAAAGAGGAAGGTAGATGAGGGAGACCAGATTTTTAGCAGCGTTATTCAGGAGTTTCTTGCCTTCCACAGATTCCTCATGTTAGCTCCCTCTGCTGGTCAACAGTGGGAAATATCATACCGTAAGTTGTTATTACATTTTTCATATTTTGTGACAAGTAAAAAATTTTGAAATATTTCAAAAATGTGAAAACATTATTTAATAACATTTGGTGACATATTCCCTTTAACAGGAGAAGCCTAAATGAATGATGAATAGTCATCATTGTGATCGTTCGTATAAACCTCTCATCTCATTGTCGGCAACACATTCCTTGTTTATACAGCTGTTGGCTAATCACTGGATCTTAATTATTAATTAATCGGATGAGCAGCAACATATATTTGCTTGTCTTTTTTCTTTTCTTATTATACTTTACAATGGGCAATGATTAGAAATCAACATTTTGAAGGAATATTGACTGGCTTGTGTTAAAAGGCCCTTATTTGTTTTATGGTAATGACAGATGTCCCATCTACATTATTGGGCCAAAGACCTGTCCTCCCATTCTTAATAGATTAATCTCATGGATTAAAAAAACAGCAGCACATATTTAGTTAAAGGGGTACTCCGCTGCTCAACGTTTGGAACAAACTGTTCCGAACGTTGGAGCCGAGAGCTTGTGATGTCATAACTCCACCCCCTCAGGACATCACACCCTGCACCCTCAGTGCAAGTCTATGGGAGGGGCCGTTACAGCTGTCACGCCCCCTCCCATAAACTTGCATTGAGAGGGCGGGGCTAGGACGTCACAAGCTCCCGCCACAGGCCGTTTGTTCCAAATGCTGAGCAGTGGAGTACCCCTTTAAAAATAACCTTTACTTCTCACTAAGTCATCTGGGTATTACCTGATGGGTCAGCACTAATAATGTGGCTGTGCGGAAAGCTTCCTACGCATAAATTCTGAAGTATACAGACACGGCCATACCCTCACCTGTGGTACCACCTCCCATACCTGGTATCACATTTATAATACTGTATGTCATTTCCAGCACAATGTACGGTACCTGGCTGCATAAAAGTCATTTTCTTATACAAGGGGAACAGTACATAAAACTGTTGTTATTGTACGAAGATGACTCACGTGTAGGAGTATAATGTGGCAGTGCAATAGTAGTGACTGGAGAGCACTGCCAGCCAAGAACAATCAATGCCGAAGATAAAGCTGGTCACAAACATCAGACAGATATTGTGCAAATGATTACCAAGGCAGCCACTAGATCCTTCCCCCATTAGAAGGTTGTTGGGAGAAAAGGCAGTACATCTTAAAGGGGTACTCCAGTGGAAAACTTTTATTTATTTATTTTTTTTTTATCAACTGGTGCCAGAAAGTTAAACCAATTTGTAAATTACTTCTATTGAAAAATCTTAATACTTCCAGTACTTATTAGCTGCTGAATACTACAGAGAAAATTATTTTCTTTTTGGAACACAGTGCTCTCTGCTGACATCACGAGCACAGTGCTCTCTGCTGACATCTCTGTCCATTTTAGGAACTGTCCAGAGCAGCATATGGGGATTTCTCCTAATCTGGACAGTTCTTAAAATAGACAGAGATGTCAGCAGAGAGCACTGTGATCGTGATTCAGTAGAGAGCTGAGTTCCAAAAAGAAAATAATTTCCTCTGTAGTATTCAGCAGCTAATAAGTACTGGAAGAATTAAGACTTTTTAATAGAAGTAATTTACAAATCTGTTTAACTTTAACTTTTTGGCACCAGTTGATTTAAGAAAAAAAAAGTTTTCCACCTGAGTATCCCTTTAACTGCAGCAGAAGCAAAGGATCAGAAAAACTATAAATTCAGATATAAAGAGTAGTGGTGCTAGCCAATGGGATGTGTAGATCAATGAACCAGGATCACCTGAGTCAGCCGATCGTTCTGGAGAATTGTGACTCCTACGTCATTCTCTTCATCCCTTCAGATGGTTTCATCACAATGTTTGGTACTACCCGCTGTTACAGGAATCCCCTGGGTGGCTACAAACCTATACCGCACAGATATGGGATCCGTGCTGCTCTCTTTTTCACAATAACAGTCAATGGCAGTCCTGCTGCATTGTGCAGTCATACAGTAGCATAGGGACGGGGCATGCAAAATGGGCAGACCAAAAGCAGAATGAGCCTAGCCAAGCCTATGTGAACTGATCAAAATAAATTATTCTTAAAGGAGTACTCCCCTGCTCAGTGGTTGGAAAAAACAGTTCTGATCGCTGGAGCCGGCGCCGGGAGCTCGTGACGTCATAGCCCCGCCCCCTCATGACGTCACTTCCCGTCCCCCTCAATGCAAGTCTATGGGAGGGGGCATGACGCTTTCACGCCCCCTCCCATAGACTTGCATTGAGGGGGACGGGGAGTGACGTCATGAGGGGGCGGGGCTATGATGTCACAAGTTGCAATCGGAACAGTTTGGGGAGTAGCCCTTTAACACTATTTCAATGGTAATCCTGTTTGACAGGCCAGTGTTTTCATGTCAGAACTATGACAGCACGTGTACAAAGTATAAAACACCAACACGACATATGTAACGTTTTGCTCCTCAGCTGCTAAACATACAGTAAGCAGATAACGGTTCTTTTCTAAATCCCATTTAAGTATTAGCCACACATAATAGTTGTAAGGCTAGTTCCACGTTAGAACAGCAGAAGTGCCAGCTTTTCAGGATAAGAGTAGCAGAGGAGACCTGCCAAGCCTGGATCAGCTAGGTATAATCCTCCCAACACACGTGATATCCCCCTCACCTTAATGCCCTGAAGGTTCCGGTTTTCCTGTTTGCAGTTTTGAAGTTCTTTCTGCAATGACAACATTTAACTGGTGAGATTTACCAGTAGAAGTGATTCTAGAGCGTAAAGGTTTTACTAAAATGTATAAAGCTTAAGCTAAATTAGAACATTAAACAGTACGGCCGGCATTTATCATTGGGTTTACCCTTTTTTTCCCATCTATATTTGGTGCTATTTTGGCACAAGTTTCCATTTTTTGAGCCCTTTGGTTTACACATTTCTGATGATTTTGAGTTGCAATCCACTGATTTCGGCAATACACGTGATATGGAAGGGATTCATGAACTGTGCTTTTTGGTGAAAAGATGCAAAAAGGCACAAAACCAACAAAAAGTCTCTAAAACTACACCAGCCCAGACTTAGCTTAGCTTTTTGGTGTATGTGAAGAGTGAAATTTCAGAAAATGTGACCTGCACAAAATGCATCAAATGCTCTGTGACCATTTAATAAATTTGGTTCTCCTACACATTACCAGCACACAAAAAAGGTGTAGAAAAATGCTTCACTTACACCTACAATAATAAATGCTTCACTTACACCTACAATGATAAATGCTTCACTTACACCTACAATGATAAATGCTTCACTTACACCTACAATGATAAATGCTTCACTTACACCTACAATGATAAATGCTCCACTAACACCCACAATGATAAATGCTTCACTAACACCTACAATGATAAATGCTTCACTTACACCTACAATGATAAATGCTTCACTAACACCTACAATGATAAATGCTTCAATTACACCTAATATAATAAATGCCGGCCTATATTTTCTGGAAACAGCAGCACTATTATTTATTGGCTGTGCCTGGTATTACATCTCAACACCTTCCAATAAGCATAAGCTACAATACCTGACACATCAAATGGACAAGAATGGTGTTGAAAAAACTTTTAGCAGCAGAATTGGGGTATACATAAGCACATGACTAGATTGGGCTTCCCATACAGATTTCAGGCATACCTTTTTATCTCCATAGCCCTTTCCAGGACTGAGATATTAGCATTTTTGTAAGAATGTAAATGAAGTTCAGGTGCCCAGTAGGCGTTCCTCAACATGGCAAGAGCCCAAGATTAGCCAGTCTTTTACTCACTGCCTCTGTGCCCTGTGTCAAAGTGGGTAGGTGTATGTAGGCAGGCACAGAGGATGTAAAGAGAACAACTGGCTAACCATGGTCTCTTGCCATGCTGGGGAACGCCCCCTGGACTCCTGAGCCTCATTGATATATTAGAATAAAGGCTTGTATCTCAGTGCTGGAAAGGTCTATGGACATAAAAAGGTATATCTGGAATCTTTATGAGAAGCTCGATCTAGAAATATGGTTATTGTTTACCCCAGTTAAGATGCCCACCTAAAATTTTAACAAGAATCATGATTTAGGCACAATAATGTTAAGAGGTACTAAAACCCAAGCCACCAAGTTCTGTATTTTGACACTGTTCCATAGAATTGTACTGATTTTCTGGTATCCTGCCTAATATAAGATCTTAAAGGGGTACTCCGCTACTCAGCGTTTGGAAAACAGTTCCGAACGCTGGAGCCGGGAGCTCGTGACACCATAGCCCTGCCCCCTTATGACGTCACGCCCGCCCCCTCAATGCAAGTCTATAGGAGGGGGCGTGACAACCCCGCTCATAGACTTGCATTGAGGGGGCGGGGCGTGATGTCATGAGGGGCTGGGCTATGACGTCACGAGCTCCCGGCTCCAACGTTTGGAACAGTTTGTTTCAAACGCTGAGCAGAGGAGTACCCCTTTAAAAGCTGCACATCAAATGTTGTGATAAGATGATCAGCATTAGATGGCAAGTATTTTGGTAAGCTAAGTGTTTGCCCCTTTAAGTGATCCTCCTTACTTACAATATTGGGCATAGAATCATAAAAAATTGAGAGAACTGGAAAGAAGAACATTTACACTGAAAGCAAACAAAAACATGATACTAACAGGGCTGTATTTATTGCTTAGTCTCCCCTAGGCACTCAGACTGGATACACCCCATTAGGTTCAGTTCACACATCCTTATTTTTTCTGCAGATTTGCATCTTCAGCAAAAATAAGGACGTGTGATCTGACCCAAATAGGTCACAAATATGCAGCAAAAACTGAATGCAGTACATGCACATTTTATTGCAGATTCACCGTGTCTCACCCCTATATAGAGAAGTTGGGGAAATTAATCACAAAATATAATGAACGTCTGAAAATCCAAATCCGCATGTAAAATCCACAGCTGCTCTGACCCATGTGGATTCACCCAAAGGGGGAAGGGACTTTTTTCTCTAGGCAGCTACATGAAAAGTATTTATTGACTGATGGCAAATACGTCCCTAGTAGAGATGAGCGAACTTACAGTAAATTCGATTCATCACAAACTTCTCGGCTCGGCAGTTGATGACTTATCCTGCATAAATTAGTTCAGCTTTCCGGTGCTCCGGTGGGCTGGAAAAGGTGGATACAGTCCTAGGAGACTTTCCTAGGACTGTATCCACCTTTTCCAGCCCACCGGAGCACCTGAAGGCTGAACTAATTTACGCAGGAAAAGCTAGTCCCTAGATATTAAAACATGATACTTTATGTAAATGGATTAACGCATATTAGCAAACAACACCCACCCCACAACACCACTGGGAACTACCCAGCCGTGGAGAGGAGCTCATGATGGGGACATAACTTCACTATTCACTATACCACAATGTTATGACACATTTAGGATATATATATATATATATATATATTATTTTTGTTTCATTATTATTATTTATATATCTATATCTACTATATATATATATATATATATATATATATATATATATATATATATATATATATAATGCAAAAAATCTAGGGTATCAATTCAGATTTTACCTTTAAAGACTGGTTTTCACTCATACTTTGGTCAAGGCGGCTTTTGATGATGACCTGAAAGAAGAGACTTTATTAATGGAGTCCAGCAGAGAGGTGAGCGGCGTGTATACAGTCAGGCTGGTAGGAAAGGTATGGCCTCACCAATTGTTCCTCTGGGCACGCCCCATCTTCACGCAGGCAGAACAGGCTCTCTTGTTCGTCTTCGGGAAGCGATCCATTTAGCAGCAGGGCCTGAATAGGAAACACAATACTGTAACCAAGGGGGGAAAAATGGAGGGCTGCCTCCTATTACTGGAGAGCATGGAAATGAAGATGAAGAACTCCATTGTTACTATTAGCATAAGCCGACATTCTTTGAGCACAAATCTATTCCTTAGTAATCTCCCTTCTCAAAAACGTCTTCTGATGTCTTGTGGGACCCAAACTCTTTTTTATTAAGTTTACAGCCACACAAGGTCCGCAAAGCCATTTACTTTTCATCACAGGCAATCCAGTCCAGTTCTTCACACTCATTGGGATATTGACTGAACGCAATGATGGAACGGACACTAGACAAGTGGTCTCCGAACTGTGGAGCTCCAGATGTTGCAAAACTACAACTCCCAGCATGCCCGGACAGCCAACGGCTGTCCGGGCATGCTGGGAGTTGTAGTTTTGCAACTGCTTTAGGACCACAGTATGAAGATCACTGCATAAGACTGTGCATGTCCAGTGGTGCAAATCTCTAGCTCATAGTTAAAGGGGTATTCCAGGGGGTAATTTTTTTTTTATTTTTTTATATCAACTGGCTCCAGAAAGTTAAACAGATTTGTAAATGACTTCTATTAAAAAAATCTTAATCCTTTCAATAATTATCAGCTGCTAAAGTTGAGTTGTTGTTTTCTGTCTGGCAACAGTGCTCTCTGCTGACATCTCTGCTTGTCTCGGGAACTGCACAGAGGAGAAGAGGTTTGCTATGGGGATTTGCTTCTAAACTGGACGGTTTCCGGGACACGTGTCATCAGAGAGCACTTAGACAGAAAAGAACAACTCAACTTCAGAAGCTGATAAGTACTGAAAGGATTAATATTTTGTAATAGAAGTAATTTACAAATCTGTTTAACTTTCTGGAGCCAGTTGATTTATATATATATATATATATATATATATATATATATATATATATATATATAAAAGTTTTTTGCTGGATAACCCCTTTAAAGGGGTACTCCGGTGAATTATTATTTTTTTTTTTTAAATCAACTGGTGCCAGAAAGTTAAACAGATTTGTAAATTACTTCTATTAAAAATCTTAACCCCTCCAGTACTTATCAGCTGCTGTATGCAACAGAGGAAGTTCTTTTCTTTTTTTATATTTATTTTCTGTCTGACCACAGTGCTCTCTGCTGACACCTCTGTCCGTGTCAGGAACTGTCTAGAGCAGTATAGGTTTACTATGGGGATTTGCTTCTACTCTGGACAGTTCATGACACGGACACAGGTGTCAGCAGAGAGCACTGTGGTCAGACACAAAAGAAAGAAGAAAAGAATTTCCTCTGTAGTATACAGCAGCTGATAAGTACTGGAAGAATTAAGATTTTTAAACAGAAGCGATTTACAAATCTGTTTAACTTTCTGACACCAGTTGATTTAAATAAATAAATAAATAAATAAATAAAAAGAATGTTTTCAAGTGGAGTACCCCTTTAAGTGGATATCAAATGTATTTATTTCAGGTAGAAACAAACCTTGGGGGTTGCAGAACTGACACAGTGTTTTGGAGTTTTTCCTTGTACAGTCGTACCCCCGAAACCCAGTTGTACTATGACCAAATGCAGTTCCCTGCACGGCCATGTCCCCAGGGATTGCTTTATTCTCAAACTGTGTGTCAGGGGGCACCGCTGTACTGGGAAAAACTTTAAAGCACTGCATCAATTCTGCAACCCCCGGGAGAGGTTGGGCCCCCAATATCATAAACTAGAGGTTGGGCCCCCAATATCATAAACTAGAGGTTGGGCCCCCAATATCATAAACTGATGGCATATCCTAGTGATATGCCATCATAAAACATTTTATGAAATATGTTTTTACTTAAAGCGATACTGTCATGAAAAACAACTTTTGACATGTCGCTCAGGCATAAGGTCGGATCTCCCGGCCGTCCATGGATAAGAGTGTAGTGCGGTTTGTACACTGCTCATAAAAATAAAGGGAACACTTTAACAACACAATGTAACTCCAAGTCAATCACACTTCTGGGAAATCACATTGTCCACTCAGGAAGCAACACTCATTGACAATCAATTTCACATGCTGTTGTGCAAATGGAGCAGACAACAGGTGGAAATTATAGGCAATTAGCAAGACACCCCCCAAAAAAAGGAGTAGTTCTGCAGGTGGTGACCACAGACCACTTCTCAGTTCCTATTCTTTCTGGCTGATGTTTTGGTCACTTTTGATTGCTGGCGATGCTTTCACTCTAGTGGTAGCATGAGCCGGAGACTACAACCCACACAAGTGGCTCAGGTAGTGCAGCTCATCCAGGATGGCGCATCAATGCGAGCTGTGGCAAGAAGTTTGCAGTGTCTGTCAGCATAGTGTCCAGAGCATGGAGGCGCTACCAGGAGACATGGAGGAAGCCGTAGGAGGGCAACAACCCAGCAGCAGGACCACTACCTCTGCCTTTGTGCAAGGAGGAGCAGGAGGAGCACTGCCAGAGCCCTGCAAAATGACCTCCAGAAGGCCACAAATGTGCATGTGTCCACTCAAACGCTCAGAAACAGACTCCATGAGGGTGGTATGAGGGCCCGACGTCCACAGGTGGGGGTTGTGCTTAAAGCCTAACACCATTCAGGATGTTTGGCATTTGCCAGAGAACACCAAGATTGGCAAATTCGCCACTGGCGCCCTGTGCTCTTCACAGATGAAAGCAGGTTCACACTGAGCACATGTGACAGACATGACAGAGTCTGGAGACGCCATGAAGAACATTCTGCTGCCTGCAACATCCTCCAGGATGACCGGTTTGGCAGTGGATCAGTAATGGTGTGGGGTGGCATTTCTTTGGGGGGCCGCACAGCCCTCCATGTTCTTGCCAGAGGTAGCCTGACTGCCATTAGGTTCAGAGATGAGATCCTCAGACCCCTTGTGAGACCATATGCTGGTGCAGTTGACCCTGGGTTCCTCCGAATGCAAGACAATGCTAGACCTCATGTGGCTGGAGTGTGTCAGCAGTTCCTGCAAGAGGAAGGCATTGATGCTATGGACTGGCCCCCCGTTCCCCAGACCTGAATCCGATAGAGCACATCAGGGACATCATGTCTCGCTCCATCCACCAACGCCACGTTGCACCACAGACTGTCCAGGAGTTGGCAGATGCTTTAGTCCAGGTCTGGGAGGACATCCCTTAGGAGACCACCCTCCACCTCATCAGGAGCATGCCCAGGTGTTGTAGTGAGGTCATACGGGCACATGGAGGCCACACACACTACTGAGCCTCATTTTGACTTGTTTTAAGGACATTACATCAAAGTTGGATCAGCCTGTAGTGTGGTTTTCCACTTTGATTTTGAGTCTGACTTCATATCCAGACCTCAATGGGTTGATAAATTTGTGTGATTTTGTAGTCAGCACATTCAAAGACGAAAGTATTTCAGATCTAGGATGTGTTATCTTAGTGTTCCCTTTACTTTTTTTGATCAGTGTATTTCACAATCCCAACTTTTGACATGCTTGAGCGACAAGTCAAAAGTTGTTTTTCATGACAGTCACGCTTTAAAGCAGGCATTCAGAGCTAGGACCTAAGTACCATAAAAGCAGGCAGCACAACAGCGAAGGGACACTTGGTTTGAGGGCGCCCAATCCTGGTTGTTGGCATTGAAGGGGTACTCCGTTAGAATTTTTTTTTTTTTTTTAAATCAACTGGTATCAGAAAGTTAAACAGATTTGTAAATTACTTCTATTTAAAAATCTTAATCCTTCCACAACTTATCAGCTGCTGTGTACTACAGAGGAAGTTGTATAGTTCTTTTCTGTCTGACCACACTGCTCTCTGCTGACACCTCTGTCCGTCTCAGGAACTGTCCAGAGCAGGAGAGGTTTGCTATGGGGATTTGCTCCTACTTCGGACAGTTCCTGACATGGACAGCAGAGAGCACTATGGTCAGACAAAAAAGAAATTCAAAAAGAAAAGAACTTCCTGTGGAGTATACAGCAGCTGATAAATTCTGGAAGGATTAAGATTTTTAAATAGAAGTGATTTACAAATCTGTTTAATTTTCTGGCACCAGTTGATAATTTTTTATTTTTTTTCCCCCACTGGTGTACCCCTTTAACTTTGCTACAGGTGAGATCCCATGTCAAAGGAGCTTCATTGTTGGTGGGGAATTGGCAAATGCAATTGGTGGCTAATTTCAAAATCATCTTTGCTATGGTGCCCCCCTCTATCAATGTGGGGCACAGCTTCAGGAACCCAAAAATACCTTTGTGTTAATGAGACTTCATTTCAGCATATTTGTCTGTCTGTCATAAAAACAGAACATTGGACCAGCTGTGCTCACTACAACACTCTGCAACAGTTGACCTACGACTGTAACCCCATAGAGACAACATCACCCATCTCCCTAGGGTGACAGGCATTCTACCCCACTGTACATTGATGACAGCCTGGCGGATAACATGTGCACTGTGAATTATGTTTTCACACCACAGATGCTGCAGTCACAACGATACTATTATCCTATGCAAATTTTAATGACCTTAATAAAACACACACCCTATACTAGGACACCTTCTCAGCCTTCACATAAATTACAATGACTTAACACTCAGCTGTTTTTATATCATCTGGTGCAAGAAAGTTAAACAGATTTGTAAATTACTTATTTTTAAAAATCTTAACCCTTCCAGTACTTATCAGCTGCTGTATACTACAGATATACTACAGAGAAATTTGTGAAGTTCTTTCCAGTCTGACCACAGTGCTCTCTGCTGACACCTCTGTCAGTGTCAGGAACTGTCCAGAGAAGGAGAGGTTTTCTATGGGGATATGATTCTAATCTGGACAATTCCTGACACGGACAGAGGTGTCAGCAGAGAGCACTGTGGTCAGACTGGAAAGAAATTCACAAATTTCTATGTTTTATACTATCTATTAAAGGGGGTTATCCACCATAAGCTGATTTTAGTATGTACCTGGCAGACAGTAATGGACATGCTTAGGAAGGATCTGCGCTTGTCTATGGGCTAAATGGTTATGTTGTGAGATTACCATAACACTGTGGCTAGCTTTTTGTGAACTGGTATTTCCTGTTTGACTTTTCTTTTTTTGACTACAAATCCCACAATTCTATTTTCCTACCACCCACACATCAGCCACCCCACACATTGAAACATAAATGAGCTGCATCCATTCAAAAGACCTGTGGTTTTCAATCAAGGTGCCTACAGCTGATGCATTAGTTGCAGATTGATTCCTCTCCCACCAAGCCATCCCTCCACCCATTGAAGCAGACAGGCTCCCTGTCATCAGCTGACTAGTGATGTCAGGTCTCGGGCGCATTGCAAGCTGGGAAAAATCTGAGACAACAGTAATTTTGTATGCTAATAAAAATAAATATTGGGGTGAAAATCACAGAAGAATTGTGAGAAAACCGTCACACACAGGTACAGACACCATATTATGAACTACACTAACTTTACAGCCCCTGTAGCATAGTCAAATAAAAGAAAATCCTGGAATACCCCTTTAAGTACTGTAATGGTTAAGATCTTTTAATATAAGTAATTTACAAATCTGTTTAACTTTCAAGCAGCAGTTGATTTGAAAACATTTGTTTTCTACTTTGTTTCCACCGGAGTTCCCCTTTAAAGTGCTATTCTGGCCACATTAAGAAATTAATCTTAATGCACTTTAAAGATGGGAAAGCAGTGTACACCCAATGGTGATTGACAGTGGGAACAATATTGCAATGGATGTCTAGTAATTGACCAGGCAATGTAGAATATATATATATATAATCCTCAATTTTTTTCAGGGTACGATTATTAATTGTACCAAAAGTAGGTGTTATGTATATGCTAATCTTACCATATGAATGAATTAAACATTAGCCATTGACAAAATGGAGAGCAACCTTTCGACCATGTGATACCAAAAATTGAGAGATAACTGAGAATGTGACACAAGCAAAGTATGTATATAAAACATATTCACCAATGGGTTTTCCATGATTTTATTATTGATGAATAGGCCATCAATAAGAGACCATTAAAGGGGTACTCCGGCCCTGAGACATCTTATCCCCTATTCAAAGGACAGGGGATAAGATATCTCACAGCGGGGGTCCTGCCGCTGGGGACCCCTGCAATCTTGTATTCGCCACCCACCTGTTTGAGCTGCACGCCGCGGTGCCAGCTCACATAAACAGCCGGGTGGCGACCACGGGGCCGGAGTATCGTGATGTCACGACTCCACCCCCGTGTGACGTCACAGTGATGTCACAGGGGGGCCGAGTCGTGACGTCACGATACTCCGGCCCCGTGGTCGCCACCCGGCTGTTTATGTGAGCTGGCACCGTGGTGTGCAGCTCAAACAGGTGGGTGGCGAATACAAGATTGCAGAGGTCCCCAGCGGCGGGACCCCCTGCGGTGAGACATCATATCCCCTGTCCTTTGAATAGGGGATAAGATGTCTCAGGGCCGGAGTACCCCTTTAAGGATTCAACTTTCATATACCCTGGTATAATAATAAGAGACCCCTTTAATCAGCTAATCGTGGGGTTGCTAGAAGTGAGATTCTCAGTGATCTAATATTGAAATCCAATCTTAATGATAGGCTAACAATATAAAAGTCCCAAGATCTTCTAAAGGTAGAAAAGCCACCAAACTGATGGGTCTGAAGCCAAACAGAGAATTAAGTGCAAAAATGACTGGGCAGAACTTTAAAATAGAGGATGAGGTACGAGGATAAGGCGCACTACAAAAGGTGAGTAGTAAATCTAGTCATGTACAGCACACTTCACTGATGCAGGGGACAGCACCCTTCTGAAACCGTACATAGATACGGGTACACACCTGTAAACCGGATATCATTTTTTTGGCTTCCTCCATCTCCTTCTCTAAATGATCCTGTTGCTCCAGGAGATGGTCCTCCCATGAAGTGTCCGGAGATATGACAGGGCTGGTGGGCTGGCATTCAGATAGAGGTACAGAGGCTTCATCTGTGATCAAGAAGAAACAAAGCACCATGTATACAGTACAGAAACTGAAGACAAGGAACTCCTGAAGCTAACTAATACATCTAGTATTATTAAAGGGGTTATACACCATAAGGTGATTTTAGTAGTACGTACCTGCCAGAACTGGGTATTTCCTGTTGAATTTTGTTCTCTAAACTACACATCCCATAGTTCCATAGTTTCCTCCCTCCCACACATCAGCCACCCCACCCTAATCAGGGTGCCTACAGCTGTTGCAAAATGAACTCTCTCCCACCCAGCGGTCGCTCCACCCATTGAAGCAGGACAGACTCCCTCTGATCACCTGACTAGTTGTGTCAGGTGTCAAAGCATTGCAACCTGGGAAATCCCGAGACCTGAGTCATTTTGTATGTTGTTAGAAATAAATATTGGGGTGAAAATCACAGAAGAATTGTGAGAAAACCGTCACACACAGGTAAAGACACTATATTATGAACTACACTAACTTTACAGCCCCTGTAGCATAGTCACATAAAAAAAAAAATCCTGGAGTACTCCGGTGGAAAACTTTTTTTTTTTTTTTTTTTAATGAACTGGTGGCAGAAAGTTAAACAGATTTGTAAATTTCTTCTATTAAAAAATCTTACTCCTTTCAGTACCTTTTTAGCAGCTGTATGCTACAGAGGAAAATCTTTACTTTTTGAATTTCTTTTTTGTGTTGTCCACAGTGCTCTCTGCTGACCCCTCTGTCCGTGTCAGGAACTGACCAGAGCAGCATAGGTCTGCTATGGGGATTTTCTCCTGCTCTGGACAGTTCCTGATACGGGCATCAGGTGTTAACAGAGAGCACTGTGAACAACACAAAAAATGTATTAAAAAATTAAAGATTTTCCTCTTGGTTTTTTTCTGGCAGTTTTTGGAAAACTGCAATTTTTGAGCCAAAGTCAGAAGTGGATCCATATAGGAGGAGAAGTGTAAGTCCTTCCTTTATATGTCCTATTCCTTTTGAATACACTTCTGGCTTTGGCTCAAAAACTGCAGTGGCAGATATCCAAAAACTGCCAGAAAAAAACCAAGTGGAAACGTAGCCTCAATGGTGCTTGGTAGGTTTCATTTTTGAGGGAATTATATAGGAGGTTCTTGTGAGAAACATATGGCAGTACTATCTAGGTTCTAAGGAAGTATTACTTTAATTAAAGGGCTACTCCACTGTCCCAGCGTTTGGAACATTTTGTTCTGAACACTGGGTGTGGGGGTCGTGACGTCATGGACACGCCCCCCTTGGGATGTCACACCACAGCCCTCAATGCAAGTCTATGGGAGGGGGCACGCCCCCTCCCATAGACTTGCATTGAGGGGTGTGGTGTGACATCCCGAGGGGGGCGTGTCCATGACGTCACGACCCCCGCACCCAGCGTTCAGAACAAAATGTTCCGAAAGCTGGGGCAGTGGAGTACCCCTTTAAGTGTCCTGTTTTTTTATAAAAAAAATTTTTTTTAATATACACTATATTTCAGTTCCTCACCATTTTAGGGGTCATTTTATTGTCCGTGGATGGGGGTATTCCTGTTTACATCCAGAGGCACCGTAGACCTAGTCCTGTTCTGAGCTGAGAAGTAGCTACAATTGTCTCCAGTCTAGGCAGCTTGGAATCCACACTGATACATTGTAGCAAAACACCACAAAGAATTGCGCAGCAGATGTAAGTATTAAGCGGTCAGTATTGCCAAGACTGGAGACATTTGAATACACTTCTAAGCTACAGTATGTGGCACAATGGTTTTAGCACTATACAGTACTTTTACCTTGGGTCTAAAATAGCAGGTAGGGAGCCCGATGCCGATAGCAAGCAATTACAGCACAGCTTTCACTTCTTATAGTGCTCCTGAAATGAAAGCTGCATTGTGATTGGTTGCTATGGGGAACAGACAGACATTCTATTAGACAGATATTATACATCCACCCCGGTGTTTTAGTTTTTCCTGGAATAACCTTTAAAACTGCCCAATTTATATTTTTCTGCCCAATCCAAAAGGCTCACTTTAAATGGACACTGTCCCTTTAAAAAAAACTTTGGACATGTTGTAGAGACATGTCAAAAGTTTTGATCGGTCACGGTCTGAGTGTTCAAACCATGATGGATAGTTAGAACTAGGTGGTAGAAGAGTGTACGCTAAGCGAGACAAACTTACAATGGAAGTCTATGGGATTGTTTATATCAACCGCACTTTTCTCTCCACTTGTTATAACAATTGGTCGGGGTCTAAACGCTCAGACCCCGACTTATCAAAACTTTTGACAGGTGCACTTTAAGACTGGGTTTACTTGATGTATGTATTTTTACATCTGTAAATTTACAGTCACAAGTCTTGGTCCAACAGAGGGTCTGATGACCCAATCTGAAAGCTGTCATTTCAGGTCACCAGGCTTGCAGCCTTAAAGGGGTACTCCGCTGCCCCAGCGTTTGGAACATATTGTTTTGAAGGCTGGGTGCGGGTTGTGGCATCACGGCCACGCCCATCATTGCATCACACCACGCCCCTTCAATGTAAATCTATGGGAGGGGGCAAGGCAGCTGCCACACCCCCTCCCATAGACTTGCACTGAGGGGGCGTAGCGTGACAATGGGCATGGCCGTGACGTCACGACCCCCACAGCCTGCACCCAGCGTTCAAAACAATATGTTCCAAACGCTGGGGCAGTGGAGTACCCCTTTAATATAAATTTAAAGATATGTGTGAATCTAGCCTAAGGGTACATTCACACGGGCGGATGTATTTGCGGGTTTCCCGCTGCATATTTGAAAGGGGGCAGGCTCTTCTCGGCTGTCCACAGAAGATTTTCCACGGCAGAATTTACGCTGCGGAAAATCCGCCCTAAGCCCCATTAAAGTCAGTAGGGTCTGTGGCAGATTTTCCGCACCGGAAATTTCACCGCGGAAAATCTGCTGCGGACGGTCGAGAAGAGCCCGCCCCCTTTCAAATACGCAGCGGGAAACCCGCAAATACATCCGCCCGTGTGAACGTACCCTAACAGTAAAGGTAGCAGTGGAAAAGATTAGCCCTATTCAATGGAACTAATCTGCATCCTGCGGTTTCCATGGTAATAACGCTGGGAATAAATGACATGTCACTTATTTGTTGTTTTTAAAATACACACTCAAAGTAATATCTGCAATTCACACTTAGAACTGTTGCATGTATTCCCATAACAATAGGGCTTTATAGAATGCACACCAAAATGAGCACTCAAAAATTCTGTGTGAACCCGGCCAAAAGCCAACTTCTGCCTATTATATACCGTGGTCCCTCAAGTTACAATATTAATTGGTTCTGGGACGACCATTGTATGTTGAAACCATTGTATGTTGAGACATTAACTCTATGGAAACCTGGTAATTGGTTCTAAAGGCACCAAAAGGTCATCCAAAATATAGGAAAAAGTGAGAATTAAAGAAAAAAAGTAGATAACTAATACAGATAAAGCAAATCCTTATATATAAAAGTAAGAAAGATCTGCTGGGAGCTGTAATCACTGTCTATGTCAGTGTTTCCCAAGAAGGGAGCCTCCGGCTGTTGCAAAACTACAACTCCCAGCATGCCCGGACAGCCAAAGGCTGTCCGGGCATGCTGGGAGTTGTAGTTTTGCAACAGCTGGGGGCACCCTGCTTGGGAAACACTGGTCTATGTAGAGGACAGGAGCTTCTTCAGGGTCCTGTACAGTACACGTAATGTCCTAAAAAAGTAACATGGAGCCGCCCTCACCTGGTGTCCAGAGGAGCAGCTAACCCTGGCACAGGTAAAGTGTACAGAACATGTAATATCTCCCTGTACTGTAGGGGGCTCTACCAGACACCAGTCAGTGCATACGCTTCAGTAATATAGGTAAAGTGTACAGAACATGTAATACTTCCCTGTACTGTAGGGGGCGCTACCAGACACCAGTCAGTGCATACACTTCAGTAATATAGGTAAAGTGTACAGAACATGTAATACTTCCCTGTACTGTAGGGGGCGCTACCAGACATCAGTCAGTGCATACGCTTCAGTAATACAGGGGTTTTACCAGTGAATGCCCATTCTGATTGATCAGTTCTTCCGGCCATTGACACATTTCACAGATCTGGATTGTCTGTACATTGTATGTTGAATCTGTTTTCAAGTTACAATGGTCCAGAAAAGACCATTGTATGTTGAAACTATTGTATGTTGAGGCCATTGTAAGTTGAGGGATCAGTGTATTGTACCAGCACAGAAGTGAGAACAGGACTGCCTCACCTTTCTTAGATATGTTCTCTTCACATTGTATGATTGTAATCTCGGCCTTCTCTTCACACTGGACTCCATTGACCTCTGACTTTGCGCTGTGCACAGGACTTGGCGATGCCAGGCTACAAGAAAACATATTGAGAGGTTAACAGTGACAGATCCAGACGGTTTTATACCATTATAAAGCCTATTTTCCCTAGTGAGTTCAATGGTTGAAATATCGCAGCTTCACCACTAATGGCATGTGAGAACCCAAGAGAAGTGTGACCACGTAACATTACCATACGCAGGCATTTCTATGATAAATATGTCTTCTTATGCAGAGACGTCTTCCTGCAGTATTCATTTCTTACTTCTAGGGCTTCTTCTAATTTATGGATCCCTATTGAATTATGGAAAATTGCAGCTGTCAGACGAGCTTCAATTCATCCTTAATGATCAGACAGTGCAATCGCATTAGTCTCCATGGGGTGGTGGTGGGCTTAGTGCTATTTAATCCTTTATGGAGAGACCCTGATCATCTGCTGGGCTGAAACACAACCTTGACCGGGGCTAATGATTTTACCTCTCACCAAGACAGATGCATTAGCTAAAAGGAACCTTTAGGACAGTGGTCTTCAAACTGTGGCCCTCCAGATGTTGCAAAACTACAATTCAGTTAACCAAACAAACACAAGGCAAACATTTAAGCGCCGTATGTAGGTCCAGGGTGTACCAATATATAACCAAAAAACAGAGAGACCCACGATACTGACAATATTTCATAAAGGTATAACAATCTTTATTAGACAGAATAAGACATACAATTAAAATAATTAAAAAGGCAGAAGATGACCATGGGCAGGAGACAAACAGTGCTGGTGAATCCGGTATGGGTAATGTAGGTAATCAATCCCAAAAATGGGAAAAAGAAACACCTAAGAAAACTACCTGTCATAAACCCACAAGCCAGGAACACCAAGTACCAACACCCCAACGCACGTTTCGCGTATGGGCTTCGTCAGGGGGCATGACACGCCCCCTGACGAAGCCCATACGCGAAACGTGCGTTGGGGTGTCGGTGCTTGGTGTTCTTGGCTTGTGGGTTTATGACAGGTAGTTTTCTTAGGTGTTTCTTTTTCCCATTTTTGGTTCCATTTTGTTTATACTACTGTATTGCTGCCTCCTATCTTATATTTATATATGCTAGATGCTATACTTATATTGTATACACTAGGAATCTGCAGTCTTTTCAGTATTATATTGTATATGTTCCTCATTGATTACCTACATTACTCATACCGGATTCACCAGCACTGTTTGTCTCCTGCCCATGGTCATCTTCTGCCTTTTTAATTATTTTAATTGTATGTCTTATTCTGTCTAATAAAGATTGTTATACCTTTATGAAATATTGTCAGTATAGTGGGTCTCTCTGTTTTTTGGTTATAAAACTACAATTCCCAACATGCCCGGACAGCCGTTGGCTGTCCGGGCATGCTGGGAGTTGTAGTTTTGCAACATCTGGAGGGCCACAGTTTGAAGACCGCTGCTTTAGGAAATGGCAAGTGCTCAATACAGGGCACAGCCTAGGAAATCTCAGCGCAATACTGTAGTTAAGAAAGACACAATAAATGAAGTTATTGGTCCTTTTTTTTCCCCTTATCAATGTCTGTAAAAACCTGCAGTTCTCCAATTCTATGATCAAGCAGTCAGGAACAGGTAGGACTGAAATCATCAAGTGTGAGTGAACAGAAGGGACTAAAACTATCAAGTGTGAGTGAGTAGAAGGGACTAAAACTATCAAGTGTGAGTGAACAGAAGGGACTAAAACTATCAAGTGTGAGTGAGCAGAAGGGACTAAAACTACCAAGTGTGAGTGAGCAGAAGGGACTAAAACTATCAAGTGTGAGTGAGCAGAAGGGACGAAAACTATCAAGTGTGAGTGAGCAGAAGGGACGAAAACTATCAAGTGTGAGTGAGCAGAAGGGACTAAAACTATCAAGTGTGAGTGAACAGAAGGGACTAAAACTATCAAGTGTGAGTGAGCAGAAGGGACTAAAACTATCAAGTGTGAGTGAACAGAAGGGACTAAAACTATCAAGTGTGAGTGAGCAGAAGGGACGAAAACTATCAAGTGTGAGTGAGCAGAAGGGACTAAAACTATCAAGTGTGAGTGAGCAGAAGGGACTA
The DNA here is from genome assembly GCF_029499605.1 of Hyla sarda. NCBI lineage: Eukaryota > Metazoa > Chordata > Amphibia > Anura > Hylidae > Hyla > Hyla sarda. The sequence continues at coordinate 81,625,323 of NC_079198.1, forward strand.
AAACTATCAAGTGTGAGTGAGCAGAAGGGACTAAAACTATCAAGTGTGAGTGAGCAGAAGGGACTAAAACTATCAAGTGTGAGTGAGCAGAGGGGACTAAAACTATCAAGTGTGAGTGAGCAGGAGGGACTGAAACCATCTAGTGTGAGTGAGCAGAAGGGACTAAAACTATCAAGTGTGAGTGAGCAGAAGGGACTAAAACTATCAAGTGTGAGTGAGCAGAAGGGACTAAAACTATCAAGTGTGAGTGAGTAGAAGGGACTAAAACTAGCAAGTGTGAGTGAGAAGAAGGGACTAAAACTATCAAGTGTGAGTGAGCAGAAGGGACTAAAGCTATCAACTGTGAGTGAGCAGAAGGGACTAAAACTATCAAGTGTGAGTGAGCAGAAGGGACTAAAACCATCAAGTGTGAGTGAGCAGAAGGGACTAAAACCATCAAGTGTGAGTGAGCAGAAGGGACTAAAACTATCAAGTGTGAGTGAGCAGAAGGGACTAAAACTATCAAGTGTGAGTGAGTAGAAGGGACTAAAACTAGCAAGTGTGAGTGAGAAGAAGGGACTAAAACTATCAAGTGTGAGTGAGCAGAAGGGACTAAAGCTATCAACTGTGAGTGAGCAGAAGGGACTAAAACCATCAAGTGTGAGTGAGCAGAAGGGACTAAAACTATCAAGTGTGAGTGAGCAGAAGGGACTAAAACTATCAAGTGTGAGTGAGCAGAAGGGACTAAAACCATCAAGTGTGAGTGAGCAGAAGGGACTAAAACCATCAAGTGTGAGTGAGCAGAAGGGACTAAAACTATCAAGTGTGAGTGAGCAGGAGGGACTGAAATCATCTAGTGTGAATAAGCAGGATGGACTGAAACTATCAAGTGCCCACAAAAGGTAAATCTAGGAGATGTTCATGCCGGATGACTGGCGATGCAGGGTGGAGGCTCGTGACATCACGGCCACACTCCCTCAATGCAAGTCTATGGGAGGGGGCATGACAACCGTCATGCCCCCTCCCATAGTCTTGCATCGAGTGGGCGTGGTCGTGATGTCACGAGCCTCCGGCGCTGCACCTGACGCTCTAAACAAATGCCGGGTGCTCCCCCCGATCAGACATCTTATCCTCTATCCTTCGGATAGGAGATAAGATGTCTAGGGGCGGAGTACCCCTTTAAGGGACACTTTATATCTGAATCAATGGGGCAGATTTATTAAAGGGGTGTTTTTGTCCAGCCCATTTTTGGAGTTTGGTGGGACATTATGTCCAATTTGCTTTTTTTCCTCCCTTTTTTGGTTTAGTTCCAATACACACAAAGGGAATAAACATGTGTATAGCAAAACATGCGTTACTGCAATCCTTTTCTGTGAGAAATACTTCATTTTCTTGAAAAATTTCAGGGGTGTCAACATTTACAGCCATGACTGTAAGAGCCCAATATTTCAAGGTTTATTTATGCTATAAAAGAATAAATAGATAAATAATATGATATATCTGGCTATTATAGGTGGCTATTCAATAAGTGTCTACGGCCGGTCTAGCGCTTGTCCACCGTTTACCAAAGAGCCGATGTGATTGATTCTGGGCAGAATGTTATGGTATAAATATTACTACACGGAGCGTCGTAGTCACATAACAAGAAGACATCCTTTTACATGTTCAAAGCACCTTCTATTTTTTTATTTCAACAACTATTGTATATTTCTGCACCATAAAAGGATATAAAATGTTAATGTTGAAACATGTATGATGCCCTATTAAAATATGGCCAATTGTGTCAGGAACTTCTTCAAAGCTTTAGGAATTTTAGAATATATAAGTTATAAATACTGAAATGTGTTATATACAGGTAATTACTCCATTGACTGATATAAGGTCTATGCTTACAATACATTATACAATTGCAGCTCTTCCAGTAGGGATGTATGGAGACATGTCTACATGTGGAATTCATTATAAATCCAGATATGAAGTGACAGCTCGCCAGGTGGCAGCTTCTGATCAAGCAGCAGACGCTCTCATCTTGATAAGACTGCTCCTCTTATTCACCAGCTTAAAAGGCCAAACATCTCATTAATGCCAGCCGGCAGCTGGGCCATGATGGAAATTAATTTAAAGGAAAATCATGATTAACTCTATTGAAGCAAAAAAACTCATAGAATTAAATCACGTGACATGATTGTTGGTTTTGTTGTCTTAAAGGGAAATAATGCCCAAAATGTTTGCCAAGCAAAATATTCAAATGGAGCTAGATTCTTACCGACATGATCTATCTATCTATCTATCTATCTGTCTATGTGATGCCTATGGTCTAGTCCCCTTTTTGCTCCTGCAGACGCACAGGACTGCTCCTGTTGTACTTACCGCGAGTCCCCGCCACTGCAGCTGGATATAGCACACTCAGTTACGCTTTGCCTACATTGCATATTTATGCTGCATGTAAGTACTTTACATAGGCTGTTGGAATACTTGAGCGGTTGTTCCCGGTGACGGGTGGGAACCCCATATATCGGGTTCACGCTCCCCCTAGTTCTTTAACTCCTCTGATGACGTCATGACATTTATCTCAGTATTGACAGAAATGCGATGGAAGGGGTGAGAGTGATTGTATAGGATTAGGATATGTCTTTTTATGTATCCTTATGGTACAGGGTTGCTTAGACTCACATGGATCTGTACAAAAGTGTGGGAATATTCTTACCCTGTATATACTGACAACGTTGTATGTATCTCTTTATTGAGTTGCGACGATACTTGGATAGGGGCATTTTAAATTGGTGTTGGACCTGCACTACAATTTTAGTGTATTTTTATTGTAACTTGGAATAAAGGTTATATTTTAGGCACTTCAAGTAAGGTGATTTAATACAAGTAAAGTTCTACAACCCACTTATGTGGCATAGAGGCTTTTTGGCCGTCAGGCACCAGGACCAGGGTGTAACTATACGTCATATAGTTACCGTATATACTCGAGTATAAGCCGAGTTTTTAAGCACGATTTTCCGTGCTGAAAAGGCCTCCCTTGGCTTATACTCGAGTGAACTCTCCACCTGTCAATCCCTTCTCAGTGGTCTTCAACCTGTGGACCTCCAGATGTTGCAAAACTACAACTCCCAGCATGCCCAAACAGCCATCGGCATGCTGGGAGTTGTAGTTTTGAAACATCTGGAGGTCCGCAGGTTGAAAACCATTGCGGCCTTCGTCATCATCCAGACCCCCCTTTAGTTTTCTACTCACCTCCCCTCGGTGGGAAGAAAGGGCGAGCTGGTCCGGGCCATCTATGCTGCAGGGACCATCCGGTGGGGAGGGTTAGTCGTTCCGGGCTGTCCATCTTCACCGGGAGGCCCTCTTCTCTGGGCCGGCCCCGGACTAGTGACGTTGCCTTGATGACGACGCACAGGGACATCCCTGCACATGAACGTCCCTGTGCATCGTCGTCAAGGCAACGTCACTAGTCCGGGGCCGGCCCGGAATGGAGAAGAGGGCCTCCCGGTGAAGATGGACAGCTCACAACGCCTAACCCTCCCCACCGGACGGTCCCTGCAGCATAGATGGCCCGGACCAGCTCACCCTTCCTTCCCACCGAGGGGAAGTGAGTAGAAAAGGAAAGGGGGGTCTGGATGACGACGAAGGCCGCAGTGGTCTTCAACCTGCGGACCTCCAGATGTTTCAAAACTACAACTCCCAGCATGCCCGGACAGCCGATGGCTGTCCGGGAATGCTGGGAGTTGTAGTTTTGCAACATCTGGAGATCCGCAGGTTGAAAACCACTGAAAGGGATTGACAGGCGGTGATGATGAAGGGGGGGGGATGATGACAGGGTGATGATGATGAGGGTGTTAATGACGGGGGTCTGGATGATGACAGGGGGGATGATGTATTTCCCACCCTAGGCTTATAGTCGAGTCAATAACTTTTCCTGGGTTTTTGGGGTGAAATTAGGGGCCTCGGCTTATATTAGGGTCGGCTTATACTCGAGTATATACGGTACACTTTATATAGCAGAAATATGGTACTCCTAGCTGATGACCTGATGCAAGGGAAGAGAAGTCTTGTGGCTCTCAAACAGAACTAAATATACAAAAAAGGGTTCTAGAAATGAATAAATAAATACATTTTATCTAGTTGTGTATGATATTTTTCCATTAACACAATCTCATTCAAATTCTGTGACCAAAAGTGATGCTAGTTGTCAGGTAGATCTTCACTGGGCACTGTAAATACTTATATATTATGTATGGGATTTTACATGAAATCAGACAAAGCCAGAAGACAATCCTCCAGAGATTTCTTCACATGCAATGTCTTCTCACTAAACATTCTCGGCCCAGGCCTAATCATTGATCTAATTTATTAGACGGCCAATTCACAGTAACAAATTGCTAAGGACGAGCCTGAAATTGAGGTCACATGCTTTATGTATAAATCCTGATCCAGACTGATGATCAATATGACACGAATAGAAGACTACAGAGCGGTGTTATTTATCAGAATCAAACAGGAACGAAAATCAATGTATAAAATGCAAGTGTGTCTAACGTATATAAGACCATCAACTGATTTCCATTGTAATTCGGGGGAAACGCTTCAATTCTGTTTAGGAGTACAATGACTCTCCTAATAGTAGTGTTTGCTATTAGACATATTATCACTTTTAGGCATCACAAACTCATCAGTCCTTATAGATCCATAATGCAAATCAGTAGGCACTTTATGTGCTGCCACATGATGCCCCCGAAACAGCCTGATATGACGAATACATTCCAGCTTCTTTGGGGAGAATACTTCTCTAATACCACTTCCGAAAGGAAATGCCATTATTTTGCGTTCTCATGAAAGACATCCAGAGGTACAGCATTGGCCCAGATTTGAACAATATGGCTCTGTACAGCTTGGATCTTGTAGAGACCTGTAATTTATTTGGGTGCATGAGGCCTTCAACCAACACAAGTGGAAAAAGAATGGTTAATCAGCTAAAGATAGTATTAGGAGCCAATTCTGTGCCCCTCAGGCTGGCAATAGATGCCAGTTTGGAGTGGATTTACTCCGGGAGATAGATTGAGGATAAGCAAATGTCATCAAGGCATTAGGTCACTATGGCCAGTTTGATAACAGTCATGTTTATCTAGTACTGTAAAATATCTAACTTATAGAATATCAAGGTAAAACCGGCACTGCTAGCTCTGTGAAAAGGGAATGTCTTTTGGAATGTAAAAGTAGGAGTACGATGGTGCTCTAGCGTGGCAAGCAGATGCAAACTATTTTCTAAGGAAACAAGAAATGCTGGCGACTCACCGATTCTTCTCAAGTCTTCTTTATTGACGTATAATACTCACATACAGATAACTGTTGGAGGGGGGGGACACATACCGGGGGGTACAAAGGCGACAGCAGCAGCCGATGTTTCGCACGGGTTACGTGCTTCGTCTGGCCTTGAAGGCCAGACGAAGCACGTAACCCATGCGAAACATCGGCTGCTGCTGTCGCCTTTGTACACCCCGGTATGTGTCGCCCCCCCCCAACAGTTATCTGTATGTGAGTATTCTACGTCAATAAAGAAGACTTGAGAAGAATCGGTGAGTCGCCAGCATTTCTTGTTTCCTTTGAAAATTGTTAAAATATCTAACTACTTATCATATAATAATAGAAAAAAGGTCACATTGTTTAAGATAAGGCCATACTCCTCATCTAAAAGCCGTGTGGCGTGTCTACTGGCTCAACTTCACCTCCTAGCACCTTCTTGACTAATGTACAAGGCCCTGTATGTCAATTAAGGAGGGTCTGGGAGCTGAGGACCAGCATGGAGGTGTGCCAGGCTGTGGCACTTGTGCACCTTAGCACTGCCTCCTTGACACTTGGATAGGCAATACAAATGCAATTTTATATGTTTGGCACCTACCATCAGCTCCAAGAAAGGTACCGTAGCTTGCTTTTATACCACAACAGCTATCCAACAGTGTCTGCAGCTCTTAGCAACAAAGAAGCTGAAAGAATCTCATTAAAGGAGTATGACCATATCCTAAAGTAGTGTGACCTTATTAATAAACATATTATTATTTAATAAGTAGTTACATATTACACAGTACTAGATAAAAGTGACTGTTATCAAACTGGCCATAGTGACCAGATGCCTTGATGACATTAGATTAGAACTAACAGGTTCTCTTTAAATGGGTTATCCAGAGATAGACACATAGAGCTAATTTCTTCCCAAACAGTACCACCTCTGTCTTAAAATGGATACTACGCTGGAAAACATTATATATATATTTTTTTAAAATCAACTGCTACCAGAAAGTTAAATAGATTTGGAAATTACTTCTATTTAAAAATCTTAATCCTTCCAGTACTTTTCAGCTGCCATTTGCTCCACAGGAAGTTCTTTTCTTTTTGGATTTCCTTTTGGTCTGACCACAGTGCTCTCTTCTGACACCTCTGTCCATTTTAGGAACTGTCCAGAGTAAGAGTAAATCCCCATAGTGAACCTCTCCTGTTCTGGACAGTTCCTGACAGGGACAGAGGTGTCAGCAGAGAGATGTTTAAATAGAAGTCATTTACAAATCTGTTTAACTTTCTGGCACCAGTTGATTTAAAGAAAAATGTTTCCAGTGGAGTACCCCTTTAGGGTTGTGTGTGGTATTGCTGCTCATTTCCATTGAACTGGAGATAAGGTGTTATATCAGTGAATGGAGCCAAGTTGTAATAACACACACAACCTGAGGACAAGGGTGGTGCTGTTTTTGGAAGAAATTAGCTCTGTGTTTCTATTCATGGATAAACCCTTTAAGACATGACCAATAAAAAGACCCACAGGGCTTACATGTGACAAGCTAATAGCCAGGCACTTTAGGTGTGACAACACCAACCACTAGTTCTGGAGCTTGCCTTGTGAAAAGACTCCTTTAGGGCTATTAACAAAGTTGGAGATTATTTGTCCATTTTTTCTAGGACACAGAGAAATATATATATATTTTTTCCTGTAGCCTTTTTTTTTTAGAGTACAATCAATACTGTCAGTATAAATGAATCATGAGAATGACAGATGTGTTTTCTGGAAGGAGATTCCTCTTGCAGTTAAAGATATTCTAATGAACATCAAAGGGTGGATGTGCCGCCTATAGTCAGGCTTTCCTGAATTATCAAGGGTCTACTAAGGCTTTTACGACCTAAAATATATTTGCTTTTCTATTCATCCTCTGAGAAATCAGTAGTCTGGTTCCCCTTCTGTACCGATCCCATCATCCAATGCGTCTCCCTACATCCTGCACTGGCTCACACTTTGCCCATGACAAATCTTATTAGTCAAACACATGGGTCATGATGTACCAATGTAGGAAATATTACTTTCATGCCCAGGCTTTAGGATTTTTATGTACAGTTTTTTTTTTTTTTTTTTTTTTACTGATCTCTTTGTTAATATCAATGTTGGGGACTTATGAAAACTGCCTTGGTTGTCCATAGTAACAAATGACAGATTTTACTTTCAAAGCATACTGTAAGAAATGAAAGCAGGGATGTGACTGGTTGCTTTAGGAAATAAAGACATATTCTCTTTTAGATTTTTTTTATCTGCCCCAGTGTGGTTTTTTTTCTTCCTAATTGCAGCAAATAGCATAAACCAGTGGCCTCAAACTGTAGCCCCCCAGATGTTGCAAAACTTCAGTTTGGGAGTTGAAGTTCTGCAACATCATAAGGCCCACAGTTTGAGACCACTGACATAAACAGAACTGGTCAGTGAGTTCACTATGGTCATATTAATATTTATGACAGTTGTAGAAAACTATGTATTAAAAGTAACATTAAACCTAGAAACAAATAATGCAAGTAAATAGGAAATACCCTCACCCCCTCCAGTATTCACCTGTCTGCAGGAATTTTATGTTTGTTCCAGAAAAAACTGGGGTGGTGCATAAACAAAGAGGTATGGCTAACGGCAGATGGGGAAAAGGGGGGAGGCTCCTGCTGCAGCAAGTTGTCTTACAACCAGGATTGGGATGTTGATGAGATGGAGGAGGAAGAGACATGGCTGTTATAGGACACATAGAGAAAATATATTTACTAGTTTTAATTGTATTATGATACAAAATATAATGGTCAGAAGAAGATAAAAGGGGAAAAGCATCATTTTTTGAGAGCATTTTCTGTTTAGTGTTCTTTTAAAGTCCCATTTTACATTCCAAATAATCTAGTAACAGGCTATAAAAACAGACAACATGGAGGCTTGTCTTACATTTGACTTTAGTTGCCATCCACACAAACCTATTGAGAATCATAGTATAGTAGAGAGAGGGAAAGGGATATGGATTCCCTATAGCTCTGGTTCCGTATTACTGAGCCATAGGCACTCTGTGTGTCAATGTATAATTTTTCTTTAAATACTAGAATAAATGCTTCAAGAGAAGGAATCAGAGGCATTTTATAGAAAGTATGGGCCCATATCTTTCTATGGTCTGTAAAACATAGGTCCTTGATGCAGTGTGCATGAGGCCTTAGACTAGGCACCAATACACATAAGGTAACTATTCTTCCTATACTCATTCAACAAACAGTGATCTATATTGACCCCATCAATATGCATGCTTGAAAAACTCAATCATTTCTGACACAGCAACATTTCACATAAAACTATGGTGCTGAAATTAAGGAATCTACATATATATTGATTAGAAGATGGAAGAAAATCAAGGATATATGGTCAGTAATTCACTTACTAACCCTTTAATGATTGCCAATATCTCTTAAGGCAGCCATGTTTTCACAGCGCTGTAGAATAAGCCCCACACTGGTGCCCTGTACTGTCTTAGAGCCATTTCTTCTGCTGTCAAATGACATGATGGCTCCTGTTCTAAAAGCCAGGACTGGAGAAAAATCTGATCCCAGAAATCAAGAATGACTGTGACATGACCACAAGTGGCTCCCTCCTTCCACTTAGTCACCAGGTTTCCCAGTGATGTAACCGGGGACCCTTGTGCAGCCAGCCATAAGGACCAATGAAGAACCCAGGGCTGTCTGCTCGCTTTCCCTGCACACTTAAGCTAGCTATACATTAGATATGTGTGACACAAACCATCTAATTCTGATGAGATAAGCCACCCATCTAATGTGTATGGTTGCCTCCTGACTCTTCCCAATGACAGATATTGGGAAAGAGAAGTGCAGTGTACCTGTACACCTGTTTTTTGTGTATAGTGTGAACAGTTATCTGACCTGATGTATGGCTAACCTTAAAGGGGTATTCCAGGCAAAAACTTTTTTTTGTATATCAACTGACTCCGGAAAGTTAAACAGATTTGTAAATTACTTCTATTAAAAAATCTTAATCCTTCCAATAGTTATTAGCTTCTGAAGTTGAGTTGCTGTTTTCTCTCTGCTTTCTGATGACTCACGTCCCGGGAGCTGTGCAGCTCCTATGGGGATATTCTCCCATCATGCACAGCTCCCGTGACGTGATATCATCATTGAGCAGTAAGACAGAAAACTTCAGAAGCTAATAACTATTGGAAGGATTAAGATTTTTTAATAGAAGTAATTTACAAATCTGTTTCGGAGCCAGTTGATATATAAAAAAAAGTTTTTGCCTGGAATACCCCTTTAACCTAATCCAAACATATTGGACATTCAGACCTTTCCTACCAGTTTGATGCTTGTAATCTCAGGGGCTCTAAACATTTTAGGGACTAGCTCTGAACAACTACTGACCAACCACGCCATCTGCTGCTGTTGGAACTTTAAAACTGTTAAATGTTCAAGAACTGTGTCTCCCTATATATGGATGATCCCTAACAAAAAGTGAACTGTTGAACTGCACTGCCCTCTGGTCTTATTCCTCCATCCTCTGGTGTCATGGTTTTACCTGCACCAGCTTAATATCAAGTGCACTTTGAGGTACCATCAGCCTGACATTGTATTTAGTGTGCCCTGGGAAAGATCTAGAAAGATCTACTAAAGGACTTGTACAGCCCCCCCAAACCCCCACCCATTACTACTGCTGGCATGTGCTGGAGGGGTGTCCTGAGGCCAGATGTCCCACTCTAGCTAATATGACATGTGAGTGTGCGGCACTATAGCTTCCAGATGACCCTTCAGAACAATACCTGCATCCTCACAGTGACACACTGAAGAATGATCAGACATGTTGAATGGAAAAAATAACAAAAATTACAAAAAATACAGTAAATTAGACAACATCAAAAAGTACGCTTCTTAAGCATCAGCATGACTGCAATAACTTGAAGTGTAAAGTGTGAATGTTTAAAAAAAATAAAATAAAATGAAGCTTTTTCCACATTCGTGTTATAAAACAGTAGAACAGAAGTTAGTCCCTAATTGTCAATCAATCAAAGAAGGGAGGGGAGGGAGAGAGCTCAGCACCTCCTCTTTGACACTTCAGCTCGGAGTCTGATCTACAGCTGACAGATTCCATTTAAACTTCAGTACTAATGCAGAAAGTAATGAAATGGATACTGAAGATACACGGGTGATAGTTAGTCCTGATATATGTTGGATCTATAATCTTTGCTAATTGAATATGATGTCATCCTAAGTGAAAAGTACTGCACGTAGTGTCAGCTGAGACAATTCTAGGCAAAAGGTCGGAATTCATCCTGACTAAAATGCACAAGTGAGAGGAAAAGAGATCAATGGAGATGTGACATAAATTCTTCTAAGTCTTACAAAGGAGCAAACGCAGCCTTTTATGTGTTCATCCAAGTCAAACCTTGTCAATTGTAACAACTGCAGACACCACGGCAAGCTATATAGCAGTATGACCATTCTAATCCGATGCACTCAAGTCTGTAGCATTTGCAACTCTCAGCTATTGTGCTGAAAACCGGCTAGCTGCTAATCATGGCGTAAAAGCAGACACAAATACGCCCAAATTAGGTCTGGGCGGTATACCAATTCATACCGAAATTTTTGTGCTGCATTATATGAATTTTAACCCATACCTCAATACCGGTTTGGCCCCTCACCCTCGGGAATGAATGAATCAGCCCAGCGCTGCGCTGTCCCCACATCGGGGAACTAATCCTATGTGACCCGCGAGCGCTGTTCTGCCCCCCCCAAATTAATTATTAGCCCAGCGCTGTCCCCATCAGGGTACTACTCACATGTCACCCGCATGCGCTGCCCTCCTCGTCCTGATTGTTGCGGCTGCCGGCGCTGACACTCTATACCAGTGGTCTCCAACCTGTGGACCTCCAGATGTTGCAAAACTACAACTCCCAGCATGCCCGGACAGCCGTTGGCTGTTTTCTGGACCATTGTAACTTGAAACCAGACTCAACATACAATGTACAGATAGTCCAGATCTGTGAAACATGTCAATGCCCGGATGAACTGACCAATCAGAATTGGCATTCACAGGTAAAACACCTGTATTACTGAAGTGTATGCACTGACTGGTGTCTGGTAGTGCCCCCTACAGTACAGGAAGGTATTACATGTTCTGTACACTTTACCTGTACCAGGGTTAGCTGCTCCTCTGGACACCAGGTGAGGGCGACTCCATGTTACTTATTTAGGACACTGTGTGTACTGTACAGGACCACGAAGAAGCTCCTGTCCTCTACATAGACCAGTGTTTCCCAAGCAGGGTGCCCCCGGCTGTTGCAAAACTACAACTCCCAGCATGCCCGGACAGCCTTTGGTTGTCCGGGCATGCTGGGAGTTGTAGTTTTGCAACATCTGGAGGTCTGCAGGTTGGAGACCACTGCTGTATACTGTGCGGTATCCCTACGCCCGGGCTGCAAAAAATAAACGAAATAAACTTTAATTCACCTCCCGTTGGTCCGGTACCGGCCTCACTTGTTTCCTGGGGATGGGAACGTCGGACAGCCGTCAGCCTATCACCGGCCGCAGCGATGTTCCGTCTCGGCTGGTGATAGGCTGAGCCCACTGTCATGTAAGAAGCCAGGGCGGAACATCGCTGCGGCCGGTGATAGGCTGACAGCTCTCCGACGTTCCCGTCCCCAGCGTAAGGCCGACGTAGGTGTGTTAAAGTATATTTTGTTTACCTTCTGCAGCCTGGGCATAGGGATACAAACAGGACGAGGAGGGCAGCGCTTGCGGGTGATATGTGAGTATTTACCCCGATGGGGATGTGGGCTGATAATTAATATGGGGGGGGGGGGGGCTAGGAAATACCGTTATATACTGTGGAACCGCCAAAAGTTTAAAAAATACCGTGATACACACATTTGGTCATACCGCCCAACCCTAGCCCAAATACAGGTAAATACATGCACAACCATTTACTGATACCAATAACTAATTATAAACAGGACCCATTAATTATAAAGTACCCTAATAATTAATAGACAAGGGGCACAACTGTGACCTCTGGATGAAAGGTTAGGACCTGGTGCTCCTTGTGAGTCTGACCCTATTATAAGGAGAGGATCCATAACGCACATCTGTCACTTATTGACCTAAAAGAGGCATCAGCCGCTAGTCTAAGTCGAACAAAGCGCAAAATCAAAGAAAAACCTATAATGAATCCCTGCCAGATTTATATATAATAATGTACACACAACACTTTCACATCCCCCAAGGCTAAGGGACCATTCAGATCTTACCTACACACCACACGTCTTTCAGGCTTTCAGTGTTTCATGGTTTCTCAGTCCAAAGCAATTAAAAAATGCAACAGAAATTTACGTATCTGGTTTTTGCCGTGTATTTCAGAGAATAATTTGATGCAAGATGCAAAAATACACTATGTGAACAAACCCTTACAAGAGTACATCCAACCCTTGGTTAAGTACATGGTCTGCATCCTACTGGTGGCCAATTTTTGATAACCCTGTTGTGAGATTACCTTAACACTGTGGCTAGCTTTTTGTGAACTGGTATTTCCTGTTTCAGTTTCTTTTTTTGACTGCAAATCCCATAATTCCATTTTCCTCCCTCCCACACATCAGCCACCCCACCAATTGAAACATAAATGAGCTGCATCCATTCAAAAGACCTGTGGTATTCAATCAGGGTGCCTACAGCTGTTGCATTAGTTGCAGATTGATCCCTCCACCCATTGAAGCAGACAGGCTCCCTGTCATCAGCTGACTAGTGAGTCAGGTCTCGCATTACAACCTGGGAAAAATCTGAGACAACAGTCATTTTGCATGCTGTTAAAAATAAATAGTGGGGTGAAAATCACAGAAGAATTGTGAGAAAATCATCACACACAGGTACAGACACTATATTATGAACTACACTAACTTTACAGCCCCTGTAGCATAGTCACATAAAAAAAAATCCTGAAAAACCCTTTAATATTTAGTGCAATTCTAAGCATTTGCAATAAGCAGCAAAAAATTTAAAAAAAGTACAGCCCACCTCATGAACTCTGACCTGAATTTTCAAGCACTTTTTTTTCTGTCTTCAAACCAAGTTGATATCTGAATATCAAGATTTTGACAAAAAAAACTTGTGACTTTTTGCCTTTCTGCAAATCCTGCTAAGTGGGTGCGGATTATTGGGCGACATCTCCCAAAGCCCAGAAGGTTTATCATAAGTTAAACTTATGGGCATAAATGATGTCAGAAATCTATTTCAGTTCAGAACTGGTTTAGATATCTAAGTCTGGAACACACACTGTGAGTGAGATGCGCCAAATGTATTAAGTATTAAGTGGCTGGTGTCTCTTAATAAATTTGGCATATCTTGAGTCATGAGTAGGAGCCGGTGGGAAGGGCTTGAAACACATAGATGACCATGTTAGTATACTCTGGACACTGCTTTCACTTTTTATGGATTGATAAAAGTGGTACTCTGCTGAAAACATCTTATCCCCTATCCAAAGGATGGGGGGGGGGGGGGGATAAGATGTTAGATCGTGGGAGTCCTTTGCTTTTTAACCTTTTTCACAAATGCGGATGGGACCTTCTCTTTTTCTGGACTACACTGCATCTTAAACCAGCCTTCTTTTACTGAAGATTTGCATCTTAGATTATGTTTTTACTTTTTTAAGTGGAAATTGAAATTAAAGTGGCCTCCAAGACATCTCTGGGGAACAATGTCAGCAGACAATTCAGCTTTTCTACACTCTTTTAAAGGAGTACTCCGGTGGAAAAAAATTAAAATCAACTAGTTCCAGAAAGTTATACAGATTTGTAAATAACTTCTATAAAAAAAATCTTAATGCTTCCAGTACTTATCAGCTGCTGTATGCTCCAGAGGAAGTTGTGTTGTTCTTTTCAGTCTGACCACACTGCTCTTTGCTGACACCTTTATCCGTGTTAGGAACTGTCCAGAGTAGGAGCAAATCCCCATAGCAAACCTCTCCTTCCCTGACATGGACAGAGGTGTCGGCAGAAAGCACTGTGGTAAGACTTAAAAGAACTACTCAACTTCCTCTGTAGCATACAGCAGCTGATAAGTACTGGAAGAATTAATATATATATTTTTTTAAATAGGAGTAATTTACAAATCTGTTTAACTTTCTGGCACCAGTTAATTAAAAACAATCCACCAGAGTACCCTTTAAGGCTCTTTAAAGGAGACCTACACAAGGAAAACGGGACAGGTCAATGGTAGGCAACTATTCAAATTCACTGATACTACATATGAAGCACCATCTTTTTCATTTTCCACTGTGAAGCTAATCCTTCTCTGTTTGCTGACCCTTTTGTTTCTTCCTTTTCTTATTTAACATTTTTACTATATTTCATTTTACTTTTGACAGTCTTTGGCACTGATCAACTTGGTATCCCCTTTGCCACTCATGCCTATCGGCATATTGGCATACACTTACTACAGTATATGGTGTAGCGGTTAAAGGGGTATTCCAGGAAAAAACGTATTTATATCAACTGGGTCCAGAAAGTTAAACAGATTTGTAAATTACTTCTAATATAAAATCTTAATCCTTCTAATAATTATCAGCTGCTGAAGTTAAGTTGTTCTTTTCTGTCTGACAGCAGTGCTCTCTGTTAACATCTCTGCTTGTCTCAGGAACTGCACAGAGTAGAATAGGTTTACTATGGGGATTTGCTTCTAAACTGGGCAGTTCCCGAGACACGTGTCATCAGAGAGCACTTAGAAAAGAACAACTCAACTTTAGAAGCTCATAAGTACTGAAAGGATGAAGATTTTTTAATAGAAGTAATTTACAAATCTGTTTATCTTTCTGGAGCCAGTTGATATATAAAAAAATGAAACAAATAATACAGTGTAATAATACAAACTATGATGTTATGGTACGACCATGCTTTTGATTTCCACACAGAAACCGTATGCGATGAGGAAATTGACTGAACACAGTGACTTCTTGTGGTCCAGTAAATTTAATGGAGTTTACCAAAGTATGCACGGACATACCTTTTTGACAGGTTGCGAATGTATACTGTGAGCAAAATGTGATATGAATGGGCAACCGTACAACTTTCATATCAACCCAAAAGATGCTGCAATTGTTTCAAAGGAAGGTGGTATACAAAACCGTTCTAAATCTTTCTCTACGGATTGATGGCCCAAAAACTCAAAAATGACGCAAAAGCACATAAAATTCTAAAATGTCAGCATAAAAGTTGCAATGGATGAACAGGAATTCATTCCCATTCACTAACCAGACCAAAAAGGATTCCTGGTACAGAGAAAAACTGTGTCCGTGGAAATTGGGTAAGTACATTAAATTTAGCCTGAATGTGGTAGGAATGAATAGCTTCACGTAATCAAAATGCCTCCCCTGGGCATCAGGGCTCTGCCATGGCATTAGGCAGAAGAAAAAGAACAAGTGCTCCATAGGGTAGTAATGATGATACCCGGTGTGAGAGAAAGAATAAATAACTACTCACCCTTAGTTGTGTAGATTCATACACAACAATGATAAAGGCACAAGGGATAGTAGGTTGTCTGCTGCCCTCCGTTGTATAATGCCATGTACTTGGAAAGGATAGGCTTCAATGAAGATAACCGGCTCAAATGGCACTGACCAACCAGGATACGATAAGGAGGATAAGAGTGGGCTATAATAACCAAGATGCAACGCGTTTCGCTGCGCATGCGCAGCGAAACGCGTTGCAACTTGGTTATTAAAGTCCACTTTTATCCTCCGTATCATGTCCTGGTCAGTCAGTGCCGTGTGAGTTATCTTTATTGAACCCTATCCTTTCCCAGTACATGGCATTAGGCAGGGCAGGATTTAAAGCGTAACCGTAAGATCGTACAAATTTTTTTTATATATATATCACGCAGTACCTAATCCTGACCATGTACATTTTTATGTGTCTAGTACCTTTATTTTTTTTTTTATTACACTTTTAATTTAGCTCACTAGTCTGAATTCCTCTCAAAGGGAGGGGGCGTGGCCTCACTGTGCAGGTCTCCGCCCCCTCCTTCAGTATGATGTCTGCTCACATCTCCCCTAGCATTAGCAAAACTACAACTCCCAGCTTGTCCTCACTGACAGTAGCGGGACACAAGATGACAGTGGGAGGGTTTTTCCTCCAGCTGTGAGCCCTGCACTCACAGCTGTCAATCAAGGAAGTGTGTCCATGACATAGGTGATGATGCATGGACACATCAGGACTAGTATGTGTCCAAGCAGGCAGGGGGGGGCAGCTGTTTGACTGGCTTTTTCAGAATGAAATACTGAATTTTTTTTTATGAAAGCAACATATCAAAAGTGTCCATTTAAGGATATAGTCAATTAGGCACAGATGAGAGAGCTGTGAAAAAAAAGATGGGTCCATCTGTGCTTCAGCCAGGCCATCAATTACAGCCTGGCACATCCTGCACAAAGTTGCCCATAAACTTGACATATCTGTTGGACACTGTGCTGTACAGTAAGTAGCAGTGGCAGAATTATGAGATCTGGATAATGCTTAGGGCTCTATGTGACCACCATATAGCAGTCACCTGGCTGCACAGAATTGTAACTTTTCTACAATGCAGTACTGTTCTATACAGCTGCACTGAAGTCAATGGAAACCGCAATAATTGTACTAACCTTTCTGGTATGTTTGTACGTTATACTTACCTGTATAATCTTAATGGAAAAATCTCCAACAAATCCAGTGTTGAACATACCCTTACAGTGGGAAATGTTGAAGTGCACAGAATCTGCATGTCTTACACTACATGGCACTGTATGGTTTGTGCCCCTCATATCACATGGCACAAGTATTGCTAGTACTTAAAGGGGTATTCCAGGAAAAAAACTTTTATATATATATATATATATATATATATATATATATATATATATATATATCAACTGGCTCCAGAAAGTTAAACAGATTTGTAAATTACTTCTATTAAAAAATCTTAATCCTTCCAGTACTAATGAGCTTCTGAAGTTAAGGTTGTTCTTTTCTGCCTAAGTCCTCTCTGATGACACCTGTCTTGGGAAACGCCCAGTTTAGAAGAGGTTTGCTATGGGGATTTGCTTCTAAACTGGGTGGTTCCCGAGACAGGTGTCATCAGAGAGGACTTAGGCAGAAAAGAACAACCTTAACTTCAGAAGCTCATAAGTACTGAAAGGATTAAGATTTTTTAATAGAAGTAGTTTACAAATCTGTTTAACTTTCTGGAGCCAGTTGATATATAAAAAAAAGTTTTTTCCTGGATAACTCCTTTAAAAGCATACGCACAAAGAAGAAACTGGTGAACAACATTTTTTAAAACTAAATATGGTATATATAGATCATATCAAAGAAACCATTCATATCATATGCATGACCATACAACACAGAGATGTTACATTTTACAATGCGGTGTAGCCCAAACACTACACTAAAACTGGCAGAATTCCATTACATTATGGGCTTCTATATCTACTAGCTGCATCTCCTGCCAAAATGTGCTATTGGTGGTGGTAGATGCAGCGTCAAACAGGGTGGTTTGGTCGCCATGACAACTGTATGACGCCAGAAGGTGCCCCTGCAGAGGAGAAAACAGATGTCATTTTTATATAAATGTAATGCCACATTTAGTAGGCATTATGACACCTCCAATAACTATTGTTAGCAGTAGCAATAACACAACATATTTACGTATAAAGCCGATCCTACGCATGGAAAAAGGCGCGCAGTGTTGAGGCCCGAGTACCACACCAGTTTTCCTGAATATGTTGCATGTTATGTCAGCTTTCACCAAAACCATAAATGATGACGTCACGTTATTTACTAAATGCCGTACAATATAGATAAATAACATTATAGAACGACAACCACAAGTGAATGGATCTCCTTTTATGAAGCAATACGGCTGTGAATGGCAACATAGTGCCATATTCCTCACCATTTCACCAGCTTGCCTCCCATGGTACTGATTCAAGCCTTTGGCATCACAACCTCTGGAGCCATGCAGCGGTGCCAGCCACGCGTAGTTTATTAGCCACGTCCTCTCCAGATGCTCACCACTCTTGTGCTACCTGTTTACCGAGCCTGGCAATGCTGTGATTCCTCCATCATCTGTAGTGTTTTACTCCTCAGGAACAGGACTTATGGATCACATGTATATATCCACCATCCCAGCCTCCTGTATGTGCACATCAGACATTCCTGGGCGGTTTTCATGGCATGCTCCTAGCTCCATTCCACACTGCATTTTCCCATAACCCTCCAGCTTGTTTTCCTTCCTCTTGGTAGCATTCTAGGTGCAGGCAGATACTGTCTCCATTATAGTCACAGAACAAATCACTGGCATCGTCTTAGCAGCCCCAATACAATGCCGCAGTCCCTGCACTGATCACAGCCATTCACTGATCCCTTTTCCAGGCTTCTCCTGCTTATCTTGTGAGCTGTCTGCTGCCTTCCTCATTCTGTCACCCTGAGCCTTGCAGAATATTCTTCCCACCCAGCATCACGAGAAGATGAATACAGCTTAGGATGAGGGGGAGGGAGGTCCTCATTATCCAATAGGCAAAGGCGAGGTCTTGGTACCCTGGGAACAAGTGTGATTTTTTTTTCTTTTTTGGCATCTCTTATCTGAATTATTTATATACACAGCACCTCGGGATGAAACAATGTTAACGTAATAAATTACAATGTTTACTCCTAGGGTAAAAATATAAAGCATCTGAATTTGTAAAAAATAAAATAAAATGCATAACAAATTACAGTTTATAATATATATATATATATATATATATATATATATATAAAATGATAGATTGAGAAAAAAAATCATTTTATCCACTATGAATGATTGCTGGATTATCAGATGTTTATAGTAAAGTATATGCATTTAATGTCTTGTCGTGTCCAAATGCGGAAGTTCTGTGTTGGAAAATTAGGCTTAAACTTTCTAACATCAAAGGAATCTCTATATTTTTGTATGTATTAAAAACTGAGATACACATGTACCTAAATTTTATTAAACAGTATAGTATTTTAACCTTTTAAAATTTGTTCCTGAATGTCTGTCTGTTAAGCACACAAATACACACATCCTTTTATAGTCTCTGATAAACATAGCAAGAAATAAATCTGTAGGCACAAATGCAATGGTCATCAATAGGATAGGCTGGTATGGTTGTCTGTAGGTAGGATGGTATGGTTTTATGTAAGGTAGGATGGTATGGTTTTACGTAGGATAGGATGGTATAGTTATATGTAGGTTAGGATAGCATAATTATCCATAGGGTAAGATGGCATGGTTATGTTTATCTGCAGGGCATGTTTATCTGTAGGTTAGGAAGACAGTCATCCATAGGTTAGGATGCAATGATTATCCATAGGTTAGTATGGTATGGCTATATGTAGGTAAGGATGGCATGGATATCCATAGGTTAAGATAGCATGGTTATCTGTAGGTTAGGATGGTATGGCTACAGTGGGGATCAAAAATTTGTATTAATGCGCATAAAGAAGCCAAGGAAAGATGGAAAAATCTCCAAAAGGCATCAAATTACAGATTAGACATTCTTATAATATGTCAACAAAAGTTAGATTTTATTTCCATCATTTACACTTCCAAAATACCAGAAAACAAAAAAATGGCATCTGCAAAAGTTTGGGCACCCTGCAGAGTTAATATCTTGTACTGCCCCCTTTGGCAAGTATCACAGTTTGTAAACGCTTTGTCTTTTAATTCTTGTTTGAGGTATCTTTGCCCATTCTTCCTTACAGAAGTCTTCCAGTTCTTTGAGATTTCTGGGCTGCTCTTTTAAGGTCTATCCATAGATTTTCAATTATTTAGAGGTCAGGAGATTGTGAAGGCCATGGCAAAACCTTCAGTTTACGCCTCTTGATGTAATCCCCGTGGATTTCGAGGTGTGTTTAGGCTCATTATCCATTTGCAGAAGCCATCCTCTCTTTAACTTATTCACAGATGGCATCAAGTTAGCATCCAAAATAAGCTGAAATGTTATTGAATCCATTTTTCCTTCTACTCGTGAGATGTTCCCTGTGCCACTGGCTGCAATACAACCCCAAAGCATGATTGATCCACCCCCCCATGCTTATCAGTTGGACAGAGGTTCTTTTCATTAAATTCTGTTCTCCTTCTTCTCCAAACGTACCTTTGCTCATTCCGGACAAAAAGTTCAATTTGAACCTCATCGGTCCACAGAACTTGTTTCCAAAATGCATCAGGCTTGTCTATATGGTCATTTGCAAAGTTCAAACGCTGATTTTTGTAGTGAGGACGTAGAAGAGGTTTTCTTCTGATGTTGGTGATTTCATGAAGACCATATTTGTACAAGTATCTCTTTATAGTGGAATAGTGTACCACAACTCCAGTGTCTGCCAGATCTTTTTGGAGGGATTGTGCAGTCAAATGCAGGTTTTGAATTGTTTTTCTCACAACCCTGCGAGCTGTTCTGTCTGATATTTTCTTGGTCTTCCAGATCTTGCTTTAACTTCCACTGTTCCTGATGACTGCCATTTCTTAATTACATTACGAACAGAGGATATTGACTTCTGAAAACATTTTGCTATCTTCTTATAGCCTTCTCCAGCTTTCTGAGTGTCTATTTTCAGAGTGAACTATTTTCAGTTTCAGATTTCTAGACAACTGCTTAGAAGAACTCATGGTGCTGATTGTTGGGGCAAGGTCAGATGAGTCTGGGCATTTAAAACCTTTGAGACTGACATCACCTGGTCTTCCCAGATGATGATTGTGAACAATCCATGACATTGGCAGGTCTCAGCTTTTCAAAGGGGGCAGTGCATGCTATAAATTCTGCAGAGTGCCCAAACTTTTGCAGAAGCCACTTTTTTGTTTTCTGTTATTTTGAAAGTGTAAATGATGGAAATAAAATCTAACTTTTGTTGACATATTATAAGAATGTCTAAATAAACAGTTATACAAAAAAAAAAAAGAATGTCTAATCTGTAATTTGATGCCTTTTGGAGATTTTTCCATCTTTCCTTGGCTTCTTTATGCACATTAATACACATTTTTACCTGGGGTGCCCAAACTTTTGATCCCCACTGTATATACATTTTACTGTTATTCTGTCTAAATTCTGTCTAATGAAAAGACAGCAGAGAAATGATCTCTACATAACAGTGTCAGCTTATTGTAAGGCGTAGAGACCAGTGTAAGCTTTTAAACAAATAGTCACATCATAAATAAAGAAAAGTCACAAAAATATAGAAAATAAATCAACAAAAATTTTTATTTAAACAATAGGTCATTTTCCAAAATCTATTCCCATTACGTTCAAAGCTGTACATTAAGTAAATCCCCTTAAATAATCAATACAAGGTTACTATGAGGTTCTTATGGGATCAAAGGTTTTTAAATGATCAATTGATTAAAAAAAAGTGTTGTTTGCCTTGACTTCTATCAACTGTTATCTGTGGGAGAACAAAGCAGGAAATGTTGAATTTTCCTACAGCTCCTCCACAGGTGAAAAGAAGCATTACACAGTTTCTGTTCAAACTAATAAACTGTAAAGTATGTACAAGCAAAATTTTTTACAGCAGAGATACTCGTAGCTACTCTCTTCACTGACAAATAGACTAAAGTCCTATACAGAGGTCCCCCTTCAGCTTACTAAATCACCCAGACCCTGGTTATTACAAACAGTAATGTGGCCTATGAGTGTTTTATTTCTACAGATATCAGTATAGAGTGCAGTAAGGTCTGAACTGCATTACGTACTCACTCCAGTGAGTTGGTGATCAGCGTGGTGTGTCTAATCCATAATCCGTTCTAAGTGTGACGTTACAGTTGTGTAGCCTTATGATATATCCAATCTGATTAATTGGAAGCAGTCAGCCTGACAGACACCAATTAAATCCTAATTAAATTGCAAAACTATACCCGGCCATAATTTAGATAATTATCAGTTCCAGGCGGCTCAGCAGACAAAGTACAGTCCTCGAAGGGATCTCATCACGCTGTGCCCTAGCACATATTTAATCATAGCACAATAAGAATATCTGCAACTGTTTACACTTAAGACCCATATGTCTGGCTGTGTATGGGCAATTGTAGGAACCATAACATATGCCTACAGGAAACCTGTAATCTTACAAAAAACATTAAGGCTACAATTACACCTACTAATTTACCTATGTTAACCTATGTTTGGGGTATGGGGGAGATTCATCAAAACTTGTGCAGAGGAAAATTCGCACAGCTGCTCACAGCAACCAATCAGATTGCATCTTTTATTTTTGAAAAGGCCTCTGAAAAATAAAAGAAGCAATCTGATTGGTTGCTTGGTGTGTACAAGTTTTGATGAATTTCCTCCTGTATGTTGACATGTTTGGTCCATTTCCATGCGTACACAGACACTGGTAGACTACTTTTTAGTCCATTGAACTTAATAAACACAGTACTGGTATGCCAAAGTATATGTCAGCATACCATTACATCCCCCTAAACGTAGGCTAGTTAGTAGTTGTTAACATGGCCAAATAATCACAGTACTAAATAAAAGTTACTACTTAAAGGAGAACTCAAGCCAAAATTAACGTATCCCCTACCAACAGGATAGGCACTCCCACTGAGAGAGTAGGGGTCCCGTTCCGGAGATCATGGGGGCCCCAGTGGTCAAACCCCCCACGGGATCAGCTACTTTTCCCCTATCCTTTGGATAAGTTAATTATGGCTGGAGTTCTCCTTTAAGAACAGCAGGGGAAGATTTATCAAAACCTGTGCAGAGGAAAAGTTTAACAGTTGACAATAGCAACCAATCAGATTGCTTCTTTCATTTTTCAGAGGCCTCTTTAAAATTGAAAGAAGCGATCTGGCTAAGGTCTTAGCTTCACGGTTAAATAAAGTTATTGCCAATTTGATCCACCCGGATCACACAGGTTTTATTCCAACCAGGTCAACATCAACAAACATTAGACGTCTTTTTCTAAGTTTACAGGTTCCTCCCGACTCCCCCATATTTGCTATAGACGCACAAAAAGCATTTGATTCAGTAGAATGGCCCTGTCTCTGGGCAACTCTGGCAATGGGTTTTGGTCCAAGGTTTATCTCTTGGATTTGGATGCTATATAAAGACCCAATAGCACATATTAGGGTAAAGGGGCAAGTTTATCAGAGTTTTCGATTGTATCACGGAACAAGACAGGGCTGTCCACTGTCTCCGTTGTTATTCGCGATTGTAATGGAGCCTGTGGTGGAATTTATTTGTGCTGCCCCTGAGATAAAAGGGTTCCAGTATGGAGATTATTCAAATAAGATCTCGCTATATGCAGACGATGCTCTATTTAGTTTCTGAATGATATGGGGTCATCTGTTAAGGCGGTTATAGAGGTGATTTCTCGTTTTGGCAAATTTTCAGGAATTGTCATAAACTGGGACAAATCGTACCTATTGCCTTTGGATATACTAGTTTCTCATGTGCAGGTAAATGAGAAATTAAATATGGAATGCGTCACCCAAATCGAGTATCTAGGTATAGAAATAACATCTTCTATTTGTGATTATGAAAAGCTAAATATAATACCTTTGCTTAGTCGTATTAAGAACAAAAGTATTGCATGGCAAAAATTAAGTCTATTTCCAGTGGGAAGAATAAACCTTACTGAAATGATCGTGATGCCACAGCTGGTATACTTCTTACATAATTTTCCAATCTGGTTACCATTTGGCTTTTTTCAGAAAATCAAAACCAAATTCCGAGATTTGATCTGGAATGGGCAAAAACCCAAATTAAAACTAGAATATTTACAGCGTCAGAAACAGGATGGAAGGTTGGCTTTGTCCAACCCATGGTTGTATTATGCCAGCATCACAGGGATTGGGATAACTTAGATCTTTCCAATTCTAATATGGCTTTTGTATCAAGGGCACTTTTTGTTAATAACTTATTAATGGCTCTAGAGAAAAATGAATTTAAGAGGAAAAAACACCTTTCCCTCCCAACTTTCAATTTAATACATAAACTTTGGAACAAAGTAAAACAAATTGGGGGGGGGGGATGTATGAATGTACCCCGTTATGGGATAATCAATCGCTCTCAGAACTAAACAAATTGGAAGGTTTTGATAACTGGAGCAGGGCGGGGGTGGTCTGGCTAAAAGACATTTTCAAATCTGGCAATCTCCGTTCTTTTAGTGATTTTCAGGAGGATTTCCAGTTACCCCCTGAAGCGTTTTTTCAATACTTCCAGCTAAGGCATGTGATTGCTGCCCGGCAAAAGCTTTTTTTCTCGAACTATAACTAGTGATTCAGTTCTGGATTTAATGGTAAAAGAGAGGAAACAGTTATATATCATCTATTAGCTATAAAGGGCTGGATGACACAATTGGTACCGGCATTCTTTAAATGGCAAACGGAAGTAGACGTTAAGGGAGAACAGTGGAAATCCGTCATCAATAATGTCTTAAGCCAAGCACTAGGGAAAGGGGCCAGATTAACACAATTATATATTCTTTATAGATCCCCTGCACTTCTTTTTAAAATTGGATATGGAAAAGATGCAAAAAGCTCTGCGGTGTCTGCAAGATCCCGCAGATATTACACATATGCTTTGGGATTGATCATATTTCCAAAGCTACTTTTTATAATTTTTTTTCGGGGCTTTTGAAGCCCTCAGGCCATCAAGACAATTCTTTGGAAGCCTGTAATAATATATATTTTTCTTGTTGTCAGAACGTATATCCAAATATTTAAAGGGGTACTCCGCCCCTAGCATCTTATCCCCTATCCACAGGATAGGGGATAAGATGTCAGATCGCCAGGGTCCCGCCGCTGGGGACCCCCAGGATCTCCGCTGCAGCACTCCGCTATCATTACTGCACAGAGAAAACTCGCTCTGTGCGTAATGACGAGCAATACAGGGGCCGGAGCATCGTGATGTCACGGCTCCGCCCCCTCGTAATGTCTATGGGAGGGGGCTTGGTGGCCATCACATAGACTTGCATTAAGGGGGCAGGCCGTGATGTCACGAGGGGGCGGAGCCATGATGTCACAATGCTCTGGCCCCTGTATCGCCGGTCATTACGCACAGAGCGAGTTTGCTCTGTGCAGTAATGATAGCGGGGTGCTGCAGCGGAGATCCCAGGGGTCCCCAGCAGCGGGACCCCGGCAATCTGACATCTTATCCCCTATCCTTTGGATAGGGGATAAGATGCTAGGGGCGGAGTACCCCTTTAACGTCTTATGTATGACCAAAAGTGTGGTTGATATGTTTATTGTTGTAATATTCTGTAAGGATATGCAATGACTAATAAAATTTTATGTAAAAAAAAAAAAAGAAAGAAAGTAGCGATCTGATTGGTTGCTATTGGTAAATGGTAAATTTTTCCTCTGCACAGGTTTTAATAAATCTCCCCCAGCGTTTCTACAGTTCTGTATTTGAGCTACAAAAAAAGGCTTTCCTACAAGATGGTGAAAGGTATTTTTTTCTGGTTTAGAAATACCCTATAGGGGCATCAGGCACCTTCATCAATTCTCTCTCTCTGGAGGACCCAGAACATTTGTGCATTGAACAGACAGTCCAGTGATTTTGACTGCCAACGTATAATGCCTAAATCCTTTGCTGTGGGGTTGTTTAACACTTTCTTCAAGGTCTCCCCAGACAGAAAGAGATTACATTCCAGCTAGGCCGGAGGTATTCAAGCTTTTTATTCCAGAATACTGCAAACAACATACATGGAAGACAAGCCATAACACCAAATGTGGAACAACACCAACGTGTTTCCATCGCACCATTGCCACCATTAAAAAAAGGTAGAATCCCATTAATACATTATTATTTTTTAATCTTTAAAACCATGATATGATATGACATTGTGTTCAAATCAATGGGGTGGTGAAATGTAGAAATTTAGGGGTGGCTCCTATGGGACAGAAAAGCTTTGTCAGCTCGCTGTGCATGTGTGTGATCATGAGATCTCTGTGTGTGGGCATTTGGCATAAGAACACAAGTATAAAGAAAACTGGCACATGATACTGCATACACACGCCACAAAGAATGCAGTATGGGCATATAGAGGGTGGGGGAAGGTAATCTGTCCCTCAGCAACAGCTTCAACTATGTTATGTGCTATAGGCAGTAGTGGGACAAAGGAACAGGAATTCATGGAAAGTATTTCGAACCATCTACATAGCAGTTTACCTTACAAATCTACACTACAATATCCTATAAGAGTCAGTGGGACATCCCTTTAATTAGGGCCACTTTGTTTTCTAAAATAACTCGAGCTCTCTTTCTTGTGGTCAGAAAAAAACACCACAAAGAAAACTGCCCCTTCCCTACCTTTCACTCCCAAGATGCCATTTTTGAGTTATTTTATTTACAGTGATCCCTCAACTTACAATGGCCTCAACATACAATAGTTTCAGCATACAGTCATCTTTTCTGGACCATTGTAAGTTGAAACCAGACTCAACATACAAGAGGAGATTTATCAAAACCTGTGTAGAGGAAGAGTGGTGCTGTTGCCTATAGCAACCAGTCAGATTGCTCCTTTCATTTTTAAAGAGACCTGGGAAAAAGGAAAGAAGCATTCTGATTGGTTGCCATGGGCAACTGCACCACTCTTCCTCTACACAGGTTTTGATAAATCTCCCCCACAATGTACGGACAGTCCAGATCTGTGAAATGTGTCAATGGCTGAAAGAACCGACCAATCAGAATGGGCATTTCACTAGTAAAACCCCTGTATTACTGAAAAGCCTGGACTGAATGGCTGTCTGGTAGCGCCCCCTACAGTACAGGGAGGTACTACATGTTCTGTACTATTTACCTGTACACTCCATTTTACATTTTTAGTACATTGCGTGTACTGTACAGGACCCTGAAGAAGCTCCTGTCCTCTACATAGACCAGTGTTTCCCAACAAGGGTGCCTCCAGCTGTTGCAAAACTACAACTCCCAGCATGCCCGGACAGCCGAAGGCTGTCCGGGCATGCTGGGAGTTGTAGTTTTGCAACAACTGTAGGCACTCTGGTTGGAAAACACTGAAATAGACAGTGATTTACAGCTCCCAGCAGATCTTTCTTACCTTTATATGTAAGGATTTGCTTTATCTATATTAGTTATCTACTTATTTTTCTTTAATCCTCACTTTTTCCTATTTTTGGATGACATTTTGGAGGCTTCAGAACCAAGTACCAGGATTCCATAGAGTTATGGTCTCAGCATACAATGGTTTCAACATACAATGGTCGTCCTGGAACCGATTAGTATTGTAACTTGAGGGACCACTGTATTTATTTTTTTAAAGGTTTAGGTATACAGTAGTTTTTTTTTTACATTACAAGTCATATGATTCATTTACATGAATCATCATTTCAATAGAAGAATTGTAATAGAAGAATTGTAATAGAAGAATTGGAGGGCATCAATTTGAAATCCACATTGTATTTATTTTGTGTTTCCATAAAAAATACTGTACCCTTAACATATTGTGATTTTTGAAAATTAGCCCTGAGTCTACAAATGCCACAGAAGTGTGAAAGAACAGCAAAATAAAAAAAGCCTCCCCCCTCACCCCCCCCCTCCCCCCCCAAAAAAAGGTCATGCAAATATGCTGTTTTGGGGAATTTTGTCCAAAAAAGTCAGTGGAATCCCAGCCTTTAAGGGGTACTCCGTTGCTTAGACATCTTATCCCCTATCCAAAGGATAGGGGATAAGATGCCTGACTGCAGGAGTCCCGCCGCTGGGGACCCCCGTGATCTTGCACGCGGTACCCCGTTTGTAATCAGTCCCGGTCTGATTACCGGCGACTACAGGGCGGTGTGATGTCACGCCCCCTTCCGTAGGCTTGCATTGAGGGGCGGAGCGTGACATCACACGGGGGCGGGGGCGTGACGTCACACGCCGCCCGCCCTGTAGTCGCCCGTAATCAGACCCGGAGAGAACACGCTCCAGGGACTTTGGATAGGGGATAAGATGTCTAAGCACCGGAGTACCCCTTCAAACTGTAAAAAGGACACTAGGATCTTACCTGGATGACTCTGATGGAGAGTGACTCCCTTGATGACCCTCATATTGCTCCACCATTGCTCGCACACTCCAGTATGGGTTTCCAATCTCGTCTTCCACACTGCTGTTCCTGAAGATATTAAATATATTGTTAATTACAAAAATTCAAGGATTTAGTTAACCTGAGAAGCACCAGTAGAGGAAATCTGATACTGTATGTCCAGCAGATAATACTCTTTTAGGCTAGGTTCACACTACGGAATTTCCGCCTGCAATTTTGCTTTGAAATTGCAGGCGGAAATTCCGCTTTCTAAAATGTATAGTGTAGTGAATGATTTTCCATTCACAAATTAACACTTCGGAATTTGGAAATTTCCGCCTGGAGAATGGGGTTGCTCTTTCTTCAGGCGGAAATCCGTGCGGAACACATTGCGGTCTATTGGAGACTGCAGTGTTCGCGCGGTCCTAGCGCCGACTGATTCAGTCAGCGATGGCCGCACTCAGAATCTCCGGGCGGAAATTTTCTGCCTGGAAATTCCGTGGTCTGAACCTAGCCTTACAAGAGGAGAATAGTTCAGCACCTATGTTACCTGATGGGGCATTGTATGGTGGCACCAGAGCTCTGTAAGTCCTATGGATAAGGTTCTACAATAAGAGGAAACACCCCTAATTATCGATATTCACATCATGTCAATGTATGTGCTGGAAAGATCCCTGTGTGTGCGCCAAACATAGCCATAGGCCTGCATCCACATGGCAGAAGCCAAAAGAATATCCCTTTGGCTTCTTTCAGGGTAACGTGCTCCAGAATACAGTGATCCCTCAAGTTACAATATTAATTGGTTCTGGGACGACCATTGTATGTTGAGACCATTGTATGTTGAGACCAGAACTCTATGGAAACCTGGTTATTGGTTCTAAAGGCACCAAAATGTCATCCAAAAATAGGAAAAAGTGAGAATTAATGAAAAATAAGTAGATAACTAATATAGATAAAGCAAATCCTTACATATAAAAGTAAGAAAGATCTGCTGGGAGCTGTAAATCACTGTCTATGTCAGTGTTTCCCAAGCAGGGAGCCTCCAGCTGTTTCAAAACTACAACTCCCAGCATGCCCGGACAGCCAAAGGCTGTCCGGGCATGCTGGGAGTTGTAGTTTTGCAACAGCTGGGGTCACCCTGCTTGGGAAACACTGGTCTATGTAGAGGACAGGAGCTTCTTCAGGGTCCTGTACAGTACACGCCATGTTCTAAAAAAGTAACATGGAGTTGCCCTTAGCTGGTGTCCGAAGGAGCAGGTAACCCTGTAAAGAGTACAGAACATGTAATACCTTTCTGTACTGTAGGGGGCGCTACCAGACACCAGTCAGTGCATACACTTCAGTAATATAGGTAAAGTGTACAGAACATGTTATACCTCTATGTGAGGATGTGACAGGAGGTTGTGATATGAGGACAGGAAGACAGGATATGAGGCCAGGATATGAGGTCGAGATATAAAGATGAAATAAGGATACAAGAACGGGATATGAGGATAGAAGATATGAGATTTGGATTTGAGGTTGGGATATAAAGATTGGATATAAGGTTGGGATATGAAGATGGGATATGAGAACGGGATAGAAGAAAGGGATTTGAGAACGGACAATGAGGACAGCATATGAGGCCGAGAGCATCAGTGTTGCTTTTTCTCTCCCACAAGGTTTAGGTAGGAAGACCGGGCAACGCCGAGTACTCAGCTATTATTCTAATATTTTTACAATAGTAATAACTTAATATATATTGTTAATTTAAATATATATGACCAGTGAGCACACTTTGGTCAGAAGCTGCAATACCAATCGCAGGCTTTAGATAGGCGCAGCATGGTCTCTGGGAAGAAAAAAAAATGTATTGAAGGGGTACTCCTGTGGAAAACTTTTCGTTTTAAATCAACTGGTGCCAGAAAGTAGTAAAATAGTAAATCACTTCTATTACAAATCTTAATCCTTCCAGTACATTTTAGGGGATGTATACTAAAGAGAAATCCAAAAAAGAAACGCATTTCCTCTGATGTCATGACCACAGTGCTCTCTGCTGACCTCTGCTGTCCATTTTAGGAACTGTCCAGAGCAGGATATGTTTGCTATGGGGATTTTCTCCTGCTCTGGACAGTTCCTAAAATGGACAGAAGAGGTCAGCAGAGAGCACTGTGGTCATGACATTAGAGGAAATGCATTTCTTTTTTGGATTTCTCTTTAGTATACAGCCCCTAAAAAGTACTGGAAGGATTAAGATTTTTTAATAGAAGTGATTTACAAATCTGTTTAACTTTCTGGCATCAGTCGATTTAAAAAAAAAGTTTTCCACGGGAGTACCCCTTTAAGTCTGCAGATTTTCAAATCCACTTCATGCCGTATACAGTACAAAACTATGATTCCCAGCATGCCCAACATCCAGCATTCCCGAACTATAACTCCCAGCCTGACTTCACTGGCCAGCATAGTTTTGCAAGAGCTAGAAAGCCACAGGTTATGGAACTTTCCTATAAGTTGGAGACTTGCCATGTATTTCACACTTTGCAAAAGGAGTAACATGCAAATTCTGTTGTGGATATACAGTAAAATCTGCAGCATCAAATTCTGCCATGTCCGAACTTACCCAGTGAACTTTCTCTGTAAAGTCTCTGTAAATTGTTTGTCTTTCCATATTGGTATAGCTGCTTTCTGTCCTACTGCTTCCTCCATTGAAATGAATAAAACCATACATAAGTATGTGAGTGCATAAAGCAGTGTTTCCCATCCAGGGTGCCTCCAGCTGTTGCAAAACTACAACTCCCAGCATGCCCGGACAGCCTTCGGCTGTCCGGGCATGCTGGGAGTTGTAGTTTTGCAACAGCTGGAGGCACCCTGGTTGGGAAACACTGGCAAAAGGGCTGCCATCTTATCCTGCATGTATGGAAGGAGATCTTCTTCTAGGATCCAGATAAACCAAACACAGTTCTCCACACATTCCAAAATACTGGAAAGTGGTTGCAGCTTTTATTCTCAGCCCTAAGCAGTGAAATAATGTGCAGCGTCAAGCACTGATGACCAACTCATACAGCATCACAAGATAACCCACCCTTGCTGCATTGCTATTCCTTATCGGAAAAAAAAATAAGGCTTGTGGAGTGGTGGTCATCCTATTCTCCTTACCAACCTTCCAAACACAACCAATATAGAGAGTTCACTTTAAAGGGGTTATCCAGAAGAAAAAAATATATATATATATCAACAGGCTCCAGAAAGTTACACAGATTTGTAAATTACTTCTTTAAAAAAATCTTAATCCTTCCAGTACTTACGAGCTGCTGAAGTTGAGTTGTTCTTTTCTGTCTAAGTGCTCTCTGATGACACCTGTCTCGGGAACAGTCCAGAGTAGAAGCAAATCCCCATAGCAAACCTCTTCTACTCTGTGCAGTTCCCGAGACAAGCAGAGATGTCAGCAGAGAGCACTGTTGACAGAAAAGACAGAAAAGAACAACTCAAATTCAGCAGCTGATAATTATTAGAAGGATTAAAAAAAATTAATAGACGTCATTTACAAATCTTTTTTAACTTTCTGGAGCCAGTTGATATAAAAAAAAATTTTTTCCCTGGAATACCCCTTTAAATAGGTTGCCTTCTGCTTAGCATTTATAGCTCTCCAGCCCCGATTCAGTCATTACAGCAGTGATTTATCCACAGCAGCAATAACCCACATGGAATAAACATAAATAGTCAGTAAACCCGCCGCCTTGCAGTGAACATGCCTCGTATTTCTCTGCTGCTTAGCATCTCATAAAGAACAAAGTGTCAAGCAGTCAGATAGCAGAGGGGTGATTCATCGCAGGGGAACGGGCTGCGTGTTGCTATGGGAAACAAACTGCGGACCACTCCTATCACACCACTTATGTCAATGTAAATGATAGCAATGATGTCAGAGAAGAAGCAAACAACAAGGCGAGATCTGTATCCACTGATTCCGAGAGATGTTTTTTTGTATTTGTTTTCTTCAGTCTAGGGGCCAGATAATGAACAGTCAGGTCTGAATGTTTACAAGATAAATGGCAAGAAAGACACAGTCAATGAATGACAATATAACCATTTTTCAGCAATATTTAACTGTAATATTTTATATAGTTGTAGCAGAGCTAAATTTATTATACCGTCATGGCCATAAACAGGGGCGTACCTA
Organism: Hyla sarda; assembly: GCF_029499605.1. Taxonomy (NCBI): domain Eukaryota; kingdom Metazoa; phylum Chordata; class Amphibia; order Anura; family Hylidae; genus Hyla; species Hyla sarda. The sequence goes on from NC_079198.1 coordinate 81,657,792, forward strand.
GAGCATTTGGCACCCGGGGCAGACCCTTTGTTTGGCACCACCAAACCACCACCAACCCCCTTAATTACACACACTAATTACACCCCCTCCCTCCCCCAATTATAGTCCCTCCCTCCCCTTAACTACACCCCCCTCCTTCAGCGCATTCTGATCATCTATGTCAAAACAATTATTATTATTACAAGTCTGCCAGACACCGCTCTCTCTGAATATAACACTACCATACAAGGATCCCTTTTAACATAATACTACCACACACTATAACCTCTGAATATAATACCACACATTTTACCCTCTGAATATAATACCACACACTGTACCCTCTGAATATAATACCACACACTGTACCCTCTGAATATAATACCACACACTGTACCCTCTGAATATAATAATACCACACATTTTACCCTCTGAATATAATACCACACACTGTACCCTCTGAATATAATAACACACACTGTAACCTCTGAATATAATACCACACACTGTACCCTTTGAATTTAATAATACCACACACTGTACCTTCTGACTATAATACCACATACTGTACCCTCTGAATAAAATGCCACACACTGTGCCTTATGAATATAATACTACCACACATTTTACCCTCTGGATATAATACCACACACTGTACACTCTAAATATAATACTTTCACACACTGTACCCTATGAATATACTACCACACATTGTACCCTACGAATATACTACCACACACTGTACCCTCTGAATATAATAATACCACACACTGTGCCCTATGAATATAATACTACCACACACTGTACCCTCTGAATAGAATACTACTCCACCCTGTATCCTCCAAATATAATACTACCACACACTGTACCCTATGAATATAATACTACTCACTCTGTATCCTCTAAATATAATACTACCACACACTGTACCCTGATGTCTACAAATCCCAGCCTGCCCAGACAGCAAATGGCTGTCTTGGCATGCTGGGAGTTGTAGTTTTGCAACATTTGGAGGGCCTCAGTTTGGACAGGTAGCCCATAAAAACAGGGATGATGCAGACATGAGGAAGGAACAGTAATGGGATGGTTGAGGGGGGTGGGGTTGATGCAGACATGATGCACAGTAATGGGGGGTTGGGGGTGATGAAGACTTGATGCACAGTAATGGGGGAGGGGGTGTGATTATGCAGACATGTGGCACTGCAGATCGAGCTCACAGAAACAGTGAGTGAAACGGACGGTCGGACGTATGGCAGGGTATCACCCCTCATGGCATCCCGCTTGTGAGTGGCACCCGGAGCGAGCCCCCCCCCACCCCCACCCTTGGTACACCACTGGCCATAAATGTTGGCAAGATTTTTCAATTTTTCAAGAAAATGAAGTATTTCTCACAGAAAAGGATTGCAGTAACCCATGTTTTGCTATACACATGTTTATTCCCTTTCTGTGTATTGGAACTAAACCAAAAAAGGGAGAAAAAAAAGCAAATTGGACATAATGTCACACCAAACTCCAAAAATGGGCTGGACAAAATTATTGGCACTGTGGCAGTGTGGCAAGGAAAGGGTGTATTTCCTTGGCTCACCCTGCAGAAGCTCTCACCTGCTTCTTAAGTAATGAGGCAGGAAGGAAGGGAAGTGTATATGAGATGGAGACTCAGTCTAATCTAGGCTCTTCCTAGGAGACAGCATGTGGGCTGTAGGGAAGAGACAGAGCCTGCTGAGGAGTACACAGCCCGAGCTATGAGGGGCTCAAAGAGACTGCCATGAATTGTGAGTAGAAGGTTGCAGGGGACATAAGTTTAACCGGCTGAGGGAAGCTCAGCGGTTGTTAGTCAGGACAAGCTGATCTGTTTAGTCAGTGACCAGACGGTCTAGGATTTTGTTTTGTTCCTGCTTTTTTTTTTTTTTTTTATAATGCAAATCTGGCACCTTGCCAGTTTTATTAGACAGGTTGCAGGGAAAGAAATAAACAAAAAAAGCAGGAACAAAACAAAATCCTAGACCGTCTGGTCACTGACTAAACAGATCAGCTTGTCCTGACTAACAACCGCTGAGCTTCCCTCAGCCGGTTAAACTTATGTCCCCTGCAACCTTCTACTCACAATTCATGGCAGTCTCTTTGAGCCCCTCATAGCTCGGGCTGTGTACTCCTCAGCAGGCTCTGTCTCTTCCCTACATGCTGTCTCCTAGGAAGAGCCTAGATTAGACTGAGTCTCCATCTCATATACACTTCCCTTCCTTCCTGCCTCATTACTTAAGAAGCAGGTGAGAGCTTCTGCAGGGTGAGCCAAGGAAATACACCCTTTCCTTGCCACACTGCCACAGCACCCTAAACTTAAAGGGGTATTCCAGGATTTTTTTTTATTTGACTATGCTACACAGGCTATAAAGTTAGTGTAGTTCATAATATAGTGTCTGTACTTGTGTGTGATGGTTTTCTCACAATTTTTTTGTGATTTTCACCCCACTATTTATTTTTAACAGCATACAAAATGACTGTTGTCTCAGATTTTTCCCAGCTTGCAATGCGGCCGAGACCTGACTAATTAGTCAGCTAATGACAGGGAGCCTGTCTGCTTCAATGGGTGGAGGGATCAATCTGCAAGTAATGCAACAGCTGTAGGCACCCTCATTGAAAACCACAGGTCTGCAGCTCATTTATGTTTCAATGGATGGGGTGGCTGATGTGTGGGAGGGAGGAAAATGGAATTGTGGGAGTTGTAGTCAAAAAGATAAAAGTCAAACAGGAAATAATAGTTCACAAAAAGCTAGCCACAGTGTTATGGTAATCTCACAACATAGCTATTTATCCCCAAGACAACCGCAGATCCTTCCTAAGCATGTCCATTACTGTCTGGCAGGTACGTACTAAAATCACCTTATGGTGGATAACCCTTTTAATATTTGGTTGCACCCTTTGAAAAAATAACTGAAATCAGTCGCTTCCTATAACCATCAATAAGCTTCTTACACCTCTCAGCCGGAATGTTGGACCACTCTTCCTTTGCAAACTGCTCCAGGTCTCTCTTATTGGAAGGGCGCCTTTTCCCAACAGCAATTTTAAGATCTCTCCACAGGTGTTCAATGGGATTTAGATCTGGACTTATTGCTGGTGACTTCAGAACTCTCCAGCGCTTTGTTGCCATCCATTTCTGGGTGCTTTTTGACATATGTTTGGGGTCATTGTCCTGCTGGAAGACCCAAGATCTCGGACGCAAACCCAGCTTTCTGACACTGGGCTGTACAGTGCGACCCAAAATCTGTTGGTAATCCTCAGATTTCATGATGACTTGTACACATTCAAGGCTCCCAGTGCCAGAGGCAGCAAAACAACCCCAAAACATCATTGAACCTCCACCATATTTCACTGTAAGTACTGTGTTCTATTCTTTGTAGGCCTCATTCCTTTTTCGGTAAACAGTAGAATCATGCGCTTTACCAAAAAGCTCTATCTTGGTCTCATCTGTCCACAAGACTTTTTCCCAGAAGTTCATTTTGGCAAAATGTAGTCTCGCTTTGTTATGTCTCTGTGTCAGCAGTGGGGTCCTCCTGTGTCTCCTGCCATAGCATTTCATTTCATTTAAATGTTGATGGATAGTTCGCGCTGACACTAATGCTCCCTAAGACTGCAGGACAGCTTGAATATCTTTGGAACTTGTTTGGGGCTGCTTATCCACCATCCGGACTATCCTGCGTTGACACCTCTCATCAATTTTTCTCTTCCGTCCACGCCCAGGGAGATTAGCTACAGTGCCGTGGGTTGCAAACTTTTTCTGTGAGAAATACTTAGTTTTCTAGAAAAATTTAAGGGGTGCCAACATTTACAGCCATGACTGTATATTACTGGAATGGCAGCACAAGAACTGCATCACAGAACATATCCTAATGTAATTTCCTACATTTTTATAATGGAAAATGACCTGATGTATAATGGATCTCATATACATGCATGCGTGGACTGCATTCTTATTAGCGTTGAGACTAATATTTCTAGGAGGCATTATGGGTGGCACTTAAGTTTCTAGGTGGAACCAAATAGCCACTATAGACAGCACACCTTATTATTAGGAAGCAACAGTGTGTGTGGTACTGTCATTTTCATATTTACCATATGTTACATTACGTTATTTTCAGGGGGCATATAGTATGGGGCATCATTATATTTAAGAAGCAAAGTGCATGACAATAGTTGCTTAGAGGACACAGTGTTTAGTTATGTTCTATTAAGGGACACTGTTACGCCTAGCGCTCCGGGTCCCCGCTCCTCCCCGGAGCGCTCACGGCGTCTTTCTCCCTGCAGCGCCCCGGTCAGTCCCGCTGACCGGGAGCGCTGCACTGTCATGGCCGTTGGGGATGCGATTCGCACAGCGGGACGCGCCCGCTCGCGAGTCGCATCCCAGGTCACTTACCCGTCCCGGTCCCCTGCTGTCATGTGCTGGCGCGCGCGGCTCCGCTCTCTAGGGCGCGCGCGCGCCAGCTCTCTGAGACTTAAAGGGCTAGTGCACCAATGATTGGTGCCTGGCCCAATTAGCTTAATTGGCTTCCACCTGCTCCCTGGCTATATCTGATCTCCTCCCATGCACTCCCTTGCCGGATCTTGTTGCCATTGTGCCAGTGAAAGCGTTTCCTTTAGTGTGTCCAAAGCCTGTGTACCTGAACTTCTGCTACCCATCCTGACTACGAACCTTGCCGCCTGCCCCCGACCTTCTGCTACGTCTGACCTTGCCTCTGCCTAGTCCTTCTGTCCCACGCCTTCTCAGCAGTCAGCGAGGTAGAGCCGTTGCTAGTGGATACGACCTGGTTGCTACTGCCGCAGCAAGACCATCCCGCTTTGCGGCGGGCTCTGGTGAAAACCAGTAGCCTCTTAGAACCGGTCCACTAGCACGGTCCACGCCAATCCCTCGCTGACACAGAGGATCCACTACCTGCCAGCCGGCATCGTGACAGTAGATCCGGTCATGGATCCCGCTGAGGTGCCGCTGCCAAGTCTCGCTGATCTTCCCACGGTGGTCGCTCAGCAATCGCAGCAGATTGCCCAACAAGGACAGCAGCTGTCGCAGTTGACCGCCATGTTACAGCAACTTCTGCCTCTGCTACAGCAGCAACCATCTCCTCCGCCAGCTCCTGCACCTCCTCCGCAGCGAGTGGCCGCTCCTAACCTCCGCTTGTCCCTGCCGGACAAATTTGATGGGGACTCTAAACTCTGCCGTGGATTTTTGTCTCAGTGTTCCCTGCATATGGAGATGTTGTCGGACTTGTTTCCTTCAGAACGGTCTAAGGTGGCGTTCGTAGTAAGCCTTCTTTCAGGAAAGGCCTTGTCTTGGGCCACACCGCTCTGGGACCGCAATGATCCTGCCACAGCCACAGTCCAGGCCTTCTTCGCTGAACTCCGGAGTGTCTTCGAGGAGCCAGCCCGAGCTTCTTCTGCCGAGACTGCCCTGTTGAACCTGGTCCAGGGTAATTCTTCAGTGGGCGAGTACGCCATCCAATTTCGTACTCTTGCTTCCGAGTTATCATGGAATAACGAGGCTCTCTGCGCGACCTTTAAAAAAGGCCTATCCAGTCGCATCAAGGATGTGCTGGCCGCACGAGAGATTCCTGCCAATCTGCAAGAACTCATCCATCTAGCTACCCGCATTGACATGCGTTTTTCTGAACGACACCAAGAGCTCCGCCAGGAAAAAGACTTAGATCTCTGGGCACCTCTCCCACAGTATCCGTTGCAATCTACGCCTGGGCCTCCCGCCGAGGAGGCCATGCAAGTGGATAAGTCTCGCCTGACCCAGGAAGAGAGGAATCGCCGTAGGGAAGAAAATCTCTGTCTTTACTGTGCCAGTACCGAGCATTTCTTGGTGGATTGCCCTATCCGTCCTCCACGCCTGGGAAACGCACGCACGCACCCAGCTCACGTGGGTGTGGCGTCTCTTGGTTCCAAGTCTGCTCCTCCACGTCTCACGGTACCCGTGCGGATTTCTTCTTCAGCCAACTCCTCCCTCTCAGCCGTGGCCTGCTTGGACTCCGGTGCCTCTGGAAATTTTATTTTGGAGTCGTTTGTTAATAAATTCAGCATCCCGGTGACCCGTCTCGTCAAGCCGCTCTACATTTCCGCGGTCAACGGAGCCAGATTGGACTGCACCGTGCGTTACCGCACAGAGCCCCTCCTCATGTCTATTGGACCCCACCTTGAGAGGATTGAGTTCTTCATTCTCCCCAACTGTACCTCTGAGGTCCTCCTCGGTCTGCCTTGGCTCCGGCTTCATTCCCCCACCATTGATTGGACCACCGGGGAGATCAGGAACTGGGACTCTGCCTGCCACAGGAAGTGCCTCTCCCCCCCTCCCAGTCCCGTCAGGCAAGCCTCTGTGCCTCCCCATGGCCCCCGTCCTGGTGTCACACTGCCCCGTGCCAGGCCTCGCCCTCTGCCCTCCCTCCCCATTCCCACTCCTGCTGTACTGCCTGCCGTTGAGGAAACCCTCCATTCTTTCCCGGTGTCCTCATCCCAGGGGAGGCAGTTACCGGACAAAGAGAAGGGGAGACCTAAGGGGGGGGGTACTGTTACGCCTAGCGCTCCCCGGAGCGCTCACGGCGTCTTTCTCCCTGCAGCGCCCCGGTCAGTCCCGCTGACCGGGAGCGCTGCACTGTCATGGCCGTTGGGGATGCGATTCGCACAGCGGGACGCGCCCGCTCGCGAGTCGCATCCCAGGTCACTTACCCGTCCCGGTCCCCTGCTGTCATGTGCTGGCGCGCGCGGCTCCGCTCTCTAGGGCGCGCGCGCGCCAGCTCTCTGAGACTTAAAGGGCCAGTGCACCAATGATTGGTGCCTGGCCCAATTAGCTTAATTGGCTTCCACCTGCTCCCTGGCTATATCTGATCTCCTCCCATGCACTCCCTTGCCGGATCTTGTTGCCATTGTGCCAGTGAAAGCGTTTCCTTTAGTGTGTCCAAAGCCTGTGTACCTGAACTTCTGCTACCCATCCTGACTACGAACCTTGCCGCCTGCCCCCGACCTTCTGCTACGTCTGACCTTGCCTCTGCCTAGTCCTTCTGTCCCACGCCTTCTCAGCAGTCAGCGAGGTAGAGCCGTTGCTAGTGGATACGACCTGGTTGCTACTGCCGCAGCAAGACCATCCCGCTTTGCGGCGGGCTCTGGTGAAAACCAGTAGCCTCTTAGAACCGGTCCACTAGCACGGTCCACGCCAATCCCTCGCTGACACAGAGGATCCACTACCTGCCAGCCGGCATCGTTACAGACACAATGTGTTGTGGTGTTCTATTCAGAGGACACAGTGTGTGGTGGTGTTCTATTCAGAGGACACAGTGTGTGGTGGTGTTCTATTCAGAGGACACAGTGTGTGGTGGTGTTCTATTCAGAGGACACAGTGTGTGGTGGTATTCTATTCAGGTGTTGCAGTGTGTTGTAGTGTTATAGTTATGGGACACAGTGGCCCCAGATTTATCAAACTGTGTGAGAGAAAAAGTGGAGAGATTTTCCCATAGAAACCAATCACAGCTCAGCTAATGAGCTCTGGTAAAGTGAAATCTGAGCTGTGATTGGTCCAGTACTGCAAGTGGGGAGGCCTTGGGATGGGAGGAGAGATGTACCTGCCCACTGGGCAGTTCAGTTGCCAAAGCAACTATCTGATGCCCAGCAAGTGGGTGTTACCTCAGCAAAGGTCCCATCCAGCATGCACTTACTGTTCTCCATGACCAGTGTGAAATCGAGTTGGAGGGAGGACTACACAGAGAATACATGCAGAAGCAGACAGCTCTGTACATTGTATAGCAGCTGTGCTGGGCTACTGCATCTAAGCTTCTACTGAAGTAAATAAAAGCGTGAACATGTGTGACAAGCAAGAACTATAATACATAGATATAAAATGTATAGTGCACATTCACCTTTGTCGATAACGGAAAATATCTCGTCCTGAGCGAGACATGTCCTGGCGAACATCAGCAAGGGCTGCGGCAGCGCCCTGTGCCATTGCCGTAGTAGAGTGAGGTCTGTGATTGGCAGAATACGTGGACTGGCTTTTTCCGGGCACACCCACTGCACCCTGATTGGTGGATCGTCCAGACACTGGTTTGAAATGAGCCGCTAAGGTGAGTATTAGTCTCATGATAGACTTCAGGTTTCCTTCAACAATATCTGTAGCAACAGAATAAAATTATTACAGAATAATATTTCATAAAACATGTGTGCAATATATATGTGCAGTATATGATACTTTCTCTTTTGTTAATTAAAATACCGTATACTGCAACCAGATGTGAGCTGAAAGTCAATAAGGGATAAAAATGCATTTTATTGCAATGCTTTTCTAAGTTGTGTGTTGTTAACCCCTTAACGACACAGCAATTTTTCATTTTTAATAGCCATACCTCTTTTAATTTTCCACCAAAGGCTTGTTTTGTGCAGGACCAATTGTGCTTCATAATGACATTACTCATTTTACTACATAATCTACAATATTTTGCAACTTTGGGGGGGGGGGGGGGGGGTTGTTCCATGTTATATTTATTCTGTAGGTCAATATAATTACAACAATACTCAATTTAGGTTTAGCTTTGATCTGAAGCTTTTATTGTTACAATGTTACAGTTTTTGCTTACTCTAATTGTGTTTTATAATTCTTTTCTGGTATATGAAAAGATCAAAAATCAGCAATTAGGATAGGACTCCACTAATAAAAACGCCAAAAAAACGCCAGAAAAACTGCCACAGTTTTCCCCTGCGTTTTGGCATTTTCTGGTGTTTTTACCTTTGTGTGGAATTTGCCTTTTTTGGCCCCTTTTGCGTTTTTTTTTTTTACAAAATAGTTGGGTACCAAGTACCAAAAAAAGGATGCAGTAGGGATATAAAATGTGATGGGAGTAGTAGTACCTGTACTATAGACATATCGCCCGGGTGTCGGTCTGACACCCGATGCGATCGTCCATAATATAGCAGAGATGTGGCTCTATACAGCGCTCACATCTCTGCTCTATTCACATCACTGGCCGTTCATATTTTCCGCCCAGAGCTGTGATTGGCCGGATGGTTGCAGCCAATCACAGCTCTGAGGAAAAGATGAATGAATGAGTGGCCGGCCCGGAGTATAGTGCACAGCAGGGATGTGAGCGCTGTATACAGCTGCTCCATCTCTGCTATAGACAGGACGGTCACAGCGGGTGTCAGTAGTGAAACCCGCTGTGATGTGTCCTTAAGCAGGCACTACTACTCCCAACATGGAGCTCCATGCTGGGAGCTGTAGTACCTGCATTAATAGACAGATCGCAGTGAGTGTAACTTCTGACACCTGATCTGTCTATTAATGCAGGTACGACAGCTCCCAGCATGGAGCAGAGTGTACTCCATGTTGGGAGTAGTAGTACTTGTAGTTAAGGAAAGATCACTGCGGGAATCACTCCTGACACCCACTGTGATCCTCCGGTATAATGTATGGATGCGGCGGCCACTCTCCTATGGTCCCCTGCACGGCGTCTATATACACATATTCCTATTTCTCACAGAGAGCTGTGATTGGCTGGAACCAGCTGGCCAATCACAGCTCTGTGGGAAATATGAATATGTGTATATATACGTCAGTGCAGGGGACCAGAGAAGAGCGGCCAACGCATCTATACATCGTACAAGAGGATCGCAACGAACCCTGGCGATCTGTCAATTAGTACAGGCTGGGAGTAGTAGTACTACCTAAAAAATTTAAAAAAATAAAAAACACACACTACATTTTTATTATTGTCGGCTACATTTTTAGTGCTTTACCAGCTCACATAAATTGATCCCTGTTTAAAAATTAATAAACATTTCGTAATAAAAAAGATACATTTCGTTAGATACAATTTTTTCCATCACTACTGTATCTTTTTTATTAATTTTTTTATGGTACCCTACGAAATTTTAATAAAAATGGTATCTCCATAATTTTTTGGGGATCACTAAAGTCCAAAAAAGAATAAAAAATGCCTGCAAAATGCAAAATTTAAAACCAACATGGCATTTTTCTTGGCGTTTTTGCTCTCCCATAGACTTTTATGGGAGGAAAATGCCACGATTTCAGGGCAAAAAACGCCAAACTAGGCTTTGTCGGGCGATTTGAAAATCCAGCCTCTGAGCCCGAAATTGCTGAAAAACACCAAAAGGATAAAAAAAACAAAAAAAAACGAAAAACGCCAAGTGAATCTGACATTTTACAGTTTACTAATGACTTGCAGCTAACATCTGGCCACTGAAAAAACGCTGTGCGGGAAAATTGGCGTTTTTGCAAAAAAAACTCAGTGGAGTTCCAGCCTCATGGCATTTGGCATTTTTTTGGACGTATACATTGTTTACCGTGTAGGATCATAAACATTATATTTTAATAGCTCTGACAATTCTTATTTATTTAATTTTACTTTTTATTTATAATATGGGAAAAGGGAATGATTTATATTTTGAGGGGAGGGGCTTATATATTTATTTTTTATTTATTTTTTTTATTAATTTTTATTACTTATTTCATATTTATGTTCTTATAAGGGCAATTATTTGTAATATCAGTGATCAGCCAAGAAGAGCCCCAGAGAAGATCATGAAGACATGCATGGGGTCCAATGAGTTCCCTGGAATGCCTAGCATTTAGATGTCAGCACTGATCATGGCATCTGAAGTGTTAAATGCCGGACATCAGCGTGCTCATCCGGCACGAGTCCTCACTACTGATAGTAACTCACTGGCTTTGAAGCGAGCTCAGCTTCTGAACTCGCTTCAAAGTCCCATAGGACACGCAAAGTCCCATAGGCCTTCTGTCATCTTAGGGTTAAGGTCTGCACTTTGCATAGATCAGTAAATAGTCACTTAATTTAGCACAAACCAAGTTGTTTTGCTAAATTTTGCAACTCTGTATTCGTCTGTGCCATAATTGACAAGTGGGTGGGGGTAAACTAAGATGGGGCGTAGTTTTGCACAAAGAGGCTTGGCCACCCCACATGTCTAGCTTACTACCATTTACACCTAGCAAGCGTAATTTGTAGTGGAAATCTACAATAACTCTGATATTTCTAGGGAGTTTACCTAAGACCGGTGTATGAAATGACAGTTTTAGTAAATTCCCTTTACTGTTTTTTCAGTGTATTTGAATGATTATACAAAAAAGCAAATCATTTAAAATGTTTTTTAATTTATTTTTGTCCCATTATATACATTTTTTCCCCACAAAAATGCCATATCCACAACATGCCACAGAAGAGCCAAAAATTCTGTGACCAGATGTAACATGAGTTTATAGTTACCGTATTTATCGGCGTATAACACGCACTGGCGTATGACATGCACCCCATTTTAACAGGGCAATTTAAGTAAAAAATGTTCCCCCCTGTCATAGACCATTTTCATTTCTCCCTGTCATAGACCACCACTGGCCATACAGACATTAAGCATTTAGTGCCTCCCCCACCATCTTTTTCCCCTGTCTCATCATCCCCCACCCTGTCTCATCATGTCCCCCATCATTCCCCCCCTCATCTTCCCCCCACCCTGTCTCATTATGCCCCCATCATTCCCCCCTCAACATTTCCCCGTCTCATCATCCCCCACCCTGTCTCATCATGTCCCCCATCATTCCCCCCTCATCTTCCCCTCACCCTGTCTCATCATTCCCCTCAACCTGTCTCATCGTGCCCCCCCATCATTCCCCCCCTCATCATTTCCCCCTCCCTCATCATTTCCCCCTGTCTCATCATGTCCCCCATCATTCCCCCCTCATCATCCCCCCACCCTGTCTCATCATCCCCCCCAACCTGTCTCATCATGCCCCCCCCTCATCATTTCCCGCTGTCTCATCATCCCCCCATCATGTTCCTCCTCCAGTGGTCTTCAACCTGCTGACCTCCAGATGTTGCAAAACTACAACTCCCAGCATGCTGGGAGTTGTAGTTTTGCAACATCTGGAGGTCCGCAGGTTGAACATCACTGTATGCTATTCTTCCCCTCCCTCATCATTCCCCCTTTTCCCTGCTTTTCATAGTTTTTTTTATTTTCCTTCGGCTGTCTTGCGGGCTGCGATCAGTGAAGCAGATGAGTGACGTCCTCTCCCGGCTCCTCTGCGCGGCATCAGGGATGTCACTTTTCGGCGGCGACTACAGGAAATTAAAAGTGGTGTCACTGATGCTGCGCAGAGAAGCCGGCAGAGGACGCTACTCATCTGCTTCACTGACCGCAGCCCGCAAGACCCCCCGCCTGACGTGACCTGCCGAAGCGCAGACAGGTAAGGAAAATTAAAAAAAATAATAAAAAGTGGGGAAAAGGGGGAATGATGAGGGAGGGGGGAGGTAAGAAAAATTAAAAGTAAAACTGTCACTTGTTTTCTCCCGCACTATCCACAGGTACTGGTGGATAGTGCGGGAGATGCTGATTAAAAGGTAGGGTAGATCCGGACAAGGCGGGGCTCATTTTAATCAGCGTCTCCCGCACTATCCACCACACCAGTACCTGTGGATAGTGCGAGCGAAAACAAGTGACAGTTTTCCAGTGCGGGGAGGAGACGCCGCTGGTCACTGATTTAAAGTGGCCGTGGCCGTGCTGCTAATACTTAACAAGCAGCCGCTGCTGCGGCCGCTTTAAATCAGTGACCAGAAGATTTATCGGCGTATAACACGCAGGCAGGCTTTTTGCCTTAAATTTTAGTGTTATACGCCGATAAAGACGGTAAATACTAACAGTGTGGCAAAAAATGTGTTTTTCCGATGTTTTGATTGTCATGTACCGGCAGGACTGGTAGTGGATCCTCTGGACCAGAGAGGCGATGGCGCGGGTTGTACCAGAGGACCGGTTCTAAGTGGTTACTGGTTTTCACCAGAGCCCGCCACAAGGCAGGATGGACTTGCTGCGGCGGTAACCACCAGGTTGTATCCTCCAGTAGCAACTCAACCTCTCTGGCACCTGATATGGCGTGGTACACAGGGAGCAGGCAGGAGCGTAGTTGGACGTAGCAGAGGTCAGGGTAGGCGGCAAGGGTTCACTGGCGAGTAGGCGGTAGCAACGGGTTCGGCATCAGGCAAGGCAATACACACAATAGGAACGCTTTCTCAGAGGCACTAGGGCACAAAGATCCGGCAAGGGCAGGAAGGGGCAGGTGCCTTTTATAGGGGAGGCAGGGGAAGTGAGGAACCAGCGCACCGGTGCGCTGGCCCTTTAAATTTACTGAAGGCAGCGCGCGCCCTAGAGAGCGGGGCCGCGCGCCGGGAGGCAGAGAGGGATGGCGCAAGGAGCGGGGAGCCAGGTAAGTGGAACTGGGACGCGGCGCGTGAACGGGGGCCAGCCGTCACAACAGCCGCGTCCCCGACACAAGGGAACCCGGGCTCCGGGTCAGTGTGACTGACCGGGAGACGCCGGGATCCCGGGGCAGAAGGCCGAGGGGGCGGACGGTCCGGAGACGGGGACCGGAGCGCACGCTGTAACATTGATGCATTTTATGTCCATGATGGGTTTTTTTGTGCAGCATGCTCTAGGTACTGTATTTTTTCTGGTATTTTACCCATAGACTTCCCTATAGGGCCATAAAATAAGCATGTTTTAAACATATGAAAATAAAAAGAAGGAAAAAACATTATTAGTACTCACCTTTTGCTGATGTTTGATGCATTCTGATCTTTTTCGATGCAACAAACTGCAAAACTTTATCCACATTGTCCTTCATTTCTTGGGAGCAACTCGGATTCCAGTGAATTCCACTGAGTTTCTCACCAGCTTCAGTAAAGAGAAACAATAATTATTATATCTATTTACAGTATCTATCTGAAACATTAGATTTATCCAAATGATGACCCATAAACGGGATGCAAAAATCTAGTTACAGGCTGGAACTGTCAGGGTTAACCTGCATTTATCTAATGCGTTTATCAAATTTCAGAGATGAGAAGACCAAATTTAACAAAACAGAATGTTCCTTCGGGCCTGTGATCTCCCCTCCCTCTCATCTGTTCTATTAGTAGTACAGTATTTCCTTACTTCGGCTATGATCACATGGCAGAAATCCTGCTCAAATTCTGTTCTGCAAAGCTTGCTGCAGAATCTTTGCTGTTCTGCAGAATTTTAGTGGAATTTCTGCATGCTCAAAACATGAATTTCTGCAAAATTCTAAGCTCCTTTGGTATTACACTGCAGAATTCCGCAAGATTAAAGACAGGAGTGTAGAGATGGAAATGTAAACGGATAAGCGTAAACAGTCAAGCATATGTATACAGTATATATTCCAATGTGACATCAACACTGACATTTGGCTCCCATCCCCCACTCTGAGGCCGGGTTCACACAGTGTAAAATTTGCCAAAATATTTATTGTTGATTTCACTTTTTCCGACGTAAACTGAAAAAAAGCGGTGTGTGTAAACTTAAATGCGTCGGCAAATTTTAGGTGTGTGAACCTGGCCTGAAAGTGCAGCCTGCTGCAGTTCTGACACAAATTTCCATAACTACTCAATAAGGACCCACAAATGGATTAAAGTTTGAAAGTTTTTTTTGTTGCTTTTTGAAAGGTTTTGAAAAGGATTTTGTTAGAAGTGTTTTTATGCATATTTTTGTTTCATGGGTGCTTTTTGCCTATTAGATCTTTATTTGCAATTTTTAAATGTGCACAATAGAACTTGGTCATAAAACTGATATAGTAAATTTCCCCTAATGTGTGAGCACAAAGTAAACAGAAAAAAAACATAAAAGTGTCATCCTTTAGTAAGTATATGGCTACCTGTGTATAAAAGACTGCATACTTACCTCCTATGGCACTCTCAGCCAGCTTCCATTACCAGCTTCCGATTACGTCACGCTCCCTGCTTAGTTCTGTGATTGGCTGAGCAGGGAGCCAGACATCATCAGAAGCACAAAAAACAACACTACAGCACTACTGGGGGAGCAGGGAGGTAAGTATGCCGTCTATTGTTTGGCAATATATCACCAGTTCCTGAGAAGCTAGGACAAAGGAAACATGCTTCATTTCCTATTGTCACTTTTGCAAAAATGGCAATATCTCTGTAAGGAAATAAAACATCATCAAATTCTGACTTTTGGCTTCTTTTCTAACAGAATGTAGTCCACTAGCGAAGAGCTGTTCTTCCTCTCTCTATTGTGACTAATAGAGGAAATGCCAAAACGGGGAATACTCCTCCAATGCATTCACATGTCCTAATACAGCATATGGATAGGGGTTGTCTGGATGAAACAATCCAGGACCCTACATATGTGAAAGAAGTACCATTATTTAAAGGTGTTGTACAAGATTTAAAACAAAGCATCTTTCTTCCATATACTGTACAGCACCACACTTTTCAAATGGTTGTATGTGGTATTGCAGCTCAGATCTATCTATTCCGATGGAGATGACACAACTAGAGATGAGCGAACTTACAGTAAATTCGATTCGTCACAAACTTCTTGGCTCGGCAGTTGATGACTTATCCTGCGTAAATTAGTTCAGCCTTCAGGTGCTCCGGTGGGCTGGAAAAGGTGGATACATTCCTAGGAAAGAGTCTTCTAGGACTGTATCCACCTTTTCCAGCCCACCGAAGCACCTGAAAGCTGAACTAATTTATGCAGGAAAAGTCATCAACTCCTGAGCCGAGAAGTTCGTGACGAATCAAATTTACTGTAAGTTCGCTCATCTCTAGACACAACCCATGAACAGCTGTGTGTTTGAAGAATAGTGCCATATTATTCTCATCCAGGGCATCTAGAAGTATCGTGCCTCCTAAAAGATGATTAAGCTAGAATTCAATAAGCCTTCACCTAGTTCTTTGTACTTACCCACTATTTCTATCAGATGGGCTAGAACCACCCCATCTCGAAGGTCCAGCCGGAGATCCTGTACAGGACTGACCCCTGCCTTCTTCTTCAGTTGGGAGTTCACCCAGGCAACATAGGCCTGTAGCTGTTGCTGTAAAACAATAAATCAGATATGCAGAATAAGCATACAAGCTCAAATGACATAGAAACATACAAAGTGTAAATAATACTGTAAATGCCAGGCATTGCAGAAATGAGGCAATTAAAGGAGAAATGCGGCGCAAAACTTTTACCTTTCCTTGTACCCGGGCTGCAAAAACTAAAAAAAACTTTAACTCACCTTCCTATGTTCCCCCATTGCGCCTATATCGGCGTCTCGTTCCTCCGCTGCTCGGCTCTGTGCTTCTTAGGCTCGGAACATCACACTACAGTTAGCGTATTGCCGGCCGCAGCGATGTCCTGTCTCGGCCGGTGATAGGCTGAGGGCACTGTTATGTAAGGAGCTCGGGCCCTGCCATCTCCCTGCTGCCCGGGCTCCTTAAATGACAGTGCGCTCAGCCTATCACCGGCCGAGACAGAACATCACTGCGGCCGGCAATACGCTAACTGTAGTGCAACGTTCTGAGCCTAAGAAGCACGGAGGTGAGCAGCAGCAGAGGAACAAGACGCCGATATCGGACAAATGGGGAATGTAGGAGGTTGAGCTAAAGTTTGTTTTTTTAGTTTTTGCAGCCCGGGCACAAGGAAAGGTAAAAGTTTTGTGCCACATTTCTCTTTTAAAATCTCTCTCTTATACATAACGGCGCCCCTGATATCCAAGATGGAAGAAAATGTTTCTGTCATTTCCATTCACTTCTATGACACCCTTGCCCTATCCTTCCAGTGATATCTCTCCAATGAAGACAGGGACCAGCTCAGGACTAGAATCACCTTGCTGGAACTGGTGCGTTTCTGAACCCCACCAATCTCTAGATTCTAAAATGTCTGATACATTTATTGATGTGTTTTGAAGGACAACTTTTTGAAACACTGCTTTATTTCCCATCACAGACACGTATAGTACACTCATAGGATGATCAACAGAGATCGGACATCTGGGACATCCAGTATAAAAATAAAAAAAGAACGAGGCCTATATCAGGCTTATACAGTATTGTGCCACATAAGCTATTATTAACAAATAATGTAGAAGTTCTTGCGTATGTTATGCCTACCTTTCCCATTAATCCTCTGCACTTGGTCATCTAATCAGGCAAACTCATTAGACTCATAAGGGGGTTGAGGTCAGTTCACATGATGTGCCGCTTTGATGCATTTACTTAATCAAAGTGCATTTTTTGTTTTTCATTTTTTTATTTAGAAAATTTGCCATAAGGTGAATTAACCTATAACCACAACTTAGGTATTTTAAGATTGGAAGTCAGGAGAGGTGCATAACTACTATATATCCTGATAAAGAAATAGACATAGCAGCAGCATAAAGATAGCTGCAGCAGGATACAGATCTGTGTGTGGAGGGGTGTGGAAGCTAGCAGGAGGGAATCTAATAGGTGATGATGTCATTCTGTAGTTTACAGGAAGCCAGCTGACCGAAGACTGACTTTTTTCTTACAAATTAAGCCTTGTTACTTTCTATGGGTTAAACTGGTGATCACAAGACCAAATTTGAGTAATGAATAGCATAGATGCAACTGTGTTTGAATGAATCATATGGCTCTGTATGACTAGTGAAGATGAGTGTGTAGGATATGGGCAAATAAAACAAATGAGACTTAGGTGCTTATTGAAGGGAGTGAAGACTTTCCCACAGGGAAACCCCAGGTAATCCCCCCAGAGTGTTATCTGATACTAATGGATGGAACTTGGATAGGTAAGTTGACATCACCAAGTTACAGTAGCAAGGCAGGAGGCAGGAATAATAGAATACAGATTGAGGCAGGCAACGTACGGTCATGAATGGGGAACAGGCAGAGGTCAGGACAGGCAACAGACAAGAAGATGAGGTCAAGAATACAACCTGGTAGGGCTGCAATATTTATTCGATAAAATTTGATAATGGAATTCATTGTCAATGAATCCGCCATCGAATAATGGGCTGATTGAGCACGCCGGCGGTCATAAGGCTGCTGCGGGTGGGGCAGTCAGATGCTAGGCCGCACCGCCACAGCCTCTGTTCATCAAGTCCCTGTCCCCCCCCCCCCCTGGACACGGAGCGCTCCAGCAGTGGCCACACTGGACACGGAGTCTCCCCTCCCCAGTCCCACAGTGTAAGCAAATATCCTGGAATTTAATAGTAAAAATGTGTGAAGATGTGTTTTCCAACCAGTGTGCCTCAAGCTGTTCCAAAACTACATATCCCCATGTTCAGACGACCTTTAGCTGAAGGCACCCTTGTTAGAAAACACTAGTGTGTTTATAGAAAATATAGAATGTGATGATGGCTAGCCGTTCGTCGGGTGGACTGGGTGTTCCAGACGTGTCCAAATACTACTGGGCTGCTCACCTCCGACATCTGGCGTCCTGGACCACACACTGTACCTATAGCAAATGGATGGAACTGGAGAAGCTGTGGTTGGTCCCTGTACATCTTAACTTTTTCCTGTGGACTGCTCCTCTTCCATCCCTGAATTGCCCTCTACTAGGTCCGATGTCCTTCTCCCGCTATGTCTGGTCTTACTGTTTCTGCCGATTAGGTGTCCTTTCCTCTTTCTCCCCTCTGCAGTCATTCCTATACCATCCTGACTTCCCTCCTGGCTCGACTTCTGACATGGTTAGGGAGTGGGGTTCTTGGAATTAGTTTTGCTGGGCAGACCTAGTGGACCCTCGTACTAGGATTCCGCTCCCCTTTGACCAGTTGGCTTCTCGCTGAGAACTGGGGGCCTCTGAGGAATCTCACTATGCACAGCTCCGTCGCTACTTCCTTTCTAAACAAGCCTCTCTGAAGGTCTCACTCCCAACGGTTTTCGAGCAAGTGTGCAGGGGTGAACCTTTGCAACGGCGTCTTCTTTCTAGTATTTATTCTTTATTACTGTCTCCCCATCCTGACTACTCCCCCTCCCATAAATACATGAGTCGTTGGGAGGAGGACCTTGGTACTTCCATTACTCTCCCTCAGTGGCGTGTGCTATGGGAACGGGCCTCAAAGGCTTCCATATGCACGGCCTATAAAGAGACCCAGTATAAGTTACTCATGGCTGGTATCATACCCCGGCCTTGCTTAATAGGTTGAATCCGGTTATCCCCCCTCAGCGCTGGCGTTGTGGGGTGGGTCTGGGTACTACCTTCCACATATTCTGGTCCTGTCCTCTGATAGTCCCATATATTGGGGGTACTTGGAGCCTTCGTTCCCCTTGACCCTTTGGTTTACCTGCTTCACCTGTCCTCTAAGGCCCTGTCCAAACCACAATTTAAGCTCTTTCTCCGTATCGTTCTGGCAGCCAAGACCCTGATAGCGAAGTGTTGGAAACGAACCCTTCCCCCCTCTGATGATGACCTCCGAACAAGGGTGCAGGAGGTTCGCTCTCTTGAATATCTCACTGCTTCTCTAAACAATACTGTCCCGAAATTTTTCTCTATATGGGACCCCTGGGATAGTTTTACAGCCAGTGAGACCTCGTGACCCTCTCCTCTTCTTTTCCCTTTTCTCTCTCTTCCTGACCTTCTTCTTTTCCTTTTCTATGTGTTCTCTCTTGGTTCTACCCTTTTGTTTATCTTCAGCCCCTTGTCCTCCCCCCTTCCCTTTTCTCCTGTTCCTTGTTTTTGTATAATGATTATGGCAGTATTGTCGCATTGTGCGGCAATCTTGTTATAGGCTTATATTCATTTGTGGGATTGCTATCCCTAAAAGATTGTTTGGTTTGTTCCTTGTATTACTGAAACAAAAATTCTTCAATAAAAATTTACAGTTGAAAAGAAATAAAGAAATATAGAATGTGTCGGCAGATAAGAACCATTTGGCCCATCTACTCTGCCCAAGAATACATAAGCAGAACAGAAAGTTCTAAACACGTCTCACATATATGGACAAGTGTACAGAAATATTCACTGCCCCCTCTCCATTGTTGTCACCAAATCCCCCATCATGTCATTAAATCCACATTTATATATTTCTAAGAAACAGCAATGTGAAGAAGTCAGCAACTAACCTATAGAACATGAGGAATCTGGTATTATGCATCAAAGTCATTCCTTATCTTCCTAAGCATTCACATCTGATTGCTAAATTCTACAAGGAAATTAAATGACTCGATTACAGAAGAAATTTTTTTTTATATTAATTCAGGTCGGCAAGTGTGAGGTTTTGTAAAGCGCATGATGGGGATTATCACACGCGCTGAGGTCACCCGTCATAGACCTGTGGTGATTGTTGTGGCAGGACAAATCCCAGGTCTCTGCAGGGTCAGATGCCCTGTGTCAAACGTAGATGCTGAGTCAGTCGGATCCACATGACAATGAACCTTTAACAGAATAACAGGAAACCAAAGACAAGCCCGGGGAAAGTCACTAAACGTATATCCCACAATGAAACAGCAAGAGGGAAAAAATACAACAGGCTCTGCCAGTGCCATGGTATCAGGGTCTAACATGGATGATATACAAATCTAAACGTCTCTGATAGTACACTTTACTGTCCAAAAAGGGATAAAAAATAAAAAATATTTAATATAAATATTTAAAGACAAATTGTAATTATGTTTCTTCGACTCTAAGCCCAAGCAAGAAATGGAAAAGCGAGTAAAGGAGGAAAGCGAATAAAGGAGGAAAGCGAGTAAAGGAGGAAAGCGAGTAAAGATAACAGGTACAATGTTGTTAAGTCTCAGGATATGTTCACACGCAGTAGATTAAAATTCAGAGTAAACTTCTGTGACAGAGATCCAAACCTAACATGCCATGAATGTGCAGCGGATGTGGGTACAAGCAGATTTAAATGAGGGTCAGCCCCATTGTCAATAAATCATGTTAACCCTCTGTGTTGCAGATATGCGCTAATTTCCCTGCAATATTTCCCATAATAAGGGCCAAATTCTGTGCAGAAATTTTCATGTGCATGTGAACAGGGTTGTGTTACCATGTACATTGGTTATAGCTGGCTTTGCCATGCACTTCAGAACCTAATGTATGCTAAAACCATATTAAAGGAGAACTCCAGACGATAAAAATTGTCCCCCATAGTGCCGGCAGTAAAAAAAATAAAGATGTACATACCTTCCTCTGCTCCCCCGGGGCCTCCGGTAACAGGCTCCGGTCTCCGCCGCAATCCACTTCCTGGTTGCCGGTGGTCGGATAAATCAGCCAATCTTCTGTCGTAGCGCAGTCCGACTCGGCCGGCGATAGGCTGAGCGGGATTGTGAAAACGCTTCAGGACACAAAATTCTTCACTACCCCGGCACCTGCGGCCGGGGCCAAAAACGTCACACTGCCGCTCAGCCTATCGCCGGCCGAGTCGGACTGCATTGCTGGTGATTGGCTGATTCATCCGACCACCGGCAACCAGGAAGTGGATTGCGGCGGAGACCAGAGCCGGTTACCGGAGGCCCCGGGGGAGCAGAGGAAGGTATGTACATCTTTATTTTTTTTACTGCCGACACTATGGGGGACAATTTTTATTGTCTGGAGTTCTCCTTTAAATCTGACAAGTAAAGGGGGCCTAACACTTTTAACCACTGATATACTTATTTTCTTTAAATATGGGTACTGTAGAACCTAGAGTATGCATATCATAGTATAGTACATAAAATACTGGCAACTACGTATTTGTCTGCAGATAGGACCAAATGTTTTTTAGTTTTTGCACTTTCGTTTTTTCCTCCTTACATTTAAAAAATCATAAACCTTTAAATTTTGCACCTAAAAATCCATATGAAGGCTTTTTTTGCGCCACCAATTCTACTTTGCAATGACATCAGTCATTTTACCGAAAAATATATGGCAAAACGGAAAATAAATCACTGTGTGACAAAATTGAAGAAAAAAACGCCATTTTGTAGCTTTTGGGATCTTCTGTTTCTACACAGTAAATTTTTTGGTAAAAATGACACCTTATCTTTATTCTGTATATCCATATGATTGAAATGATACTCTACTTATATAGGTTTGATTATGTCGTACTTTAAAAAAAAAATCATAACTACATGCACGAAAATTAATATGTTTAAAATTGTCATCTTCTGACCCCTATAGCTATTTTTATTTTTCCACAAAGGGGCAGTATGGGGGCTTATTTTTTGCGTCATGATATGAAGTTTTTATCGGTACCATTTTTGTTTTGATCTGACTTTTTGATTGCTTTTTATTCATTTTTTATGGTATAAAAAGTGACCAAAATACGCTATTTTGTACTTTGGAATTTGTTTGCGCGTACGCCATTGACAATAACAATCACAATTGACAATACCATCAGTAACAATAATTTTTTTTGTTTCGGACATTAACGCACACGGCGATACCACATATGTTTATTTTTATTCACACACTTTTTTTATGGTAAAAGGGGGCGATTCTGATTTTTATTAGAGAATGGGTTAAATCACATTTATTAACTTTTTTTATGCAGTGTTATAAACCCCTCTAGGGGCTGTAACATTGAATATACTGATTGCAGGCATTGTTCAATGCATTGCCATAGGAATGCATTGATCAGTGTTTTGTGCGCTTGATTGCTCAAGACTGGATTTCAGGCTTGGAGCAATCAGACGCTGGATCGGACAGCTGGAAGAAGGTAAGAAACCTCCCGCTGTCCTCTCAGCTTTTCATGATGGCAGTGTATTCTCTCGTTTTAGACGCCGCGGTCAACTCTGAACGCGGCGTCTAAAGGGTTAATACCGGACATCAGCCCGATCGGCGATGCCCGGTATTAGCCGCGGGTCCCGGTTGCTGATAGCAACCGGTACCCCGGAGATACGAAGCGCAATCAGCTTGCTTCACAGATCGGGAGCCGGTCACAGGACGTACATACATGTCCGTGGTCGTTAAGGGGATAGTACACAAAATACTGGCAACTACGTATTTGTCTGCAGATGTGTGCTAAACATAAGCAAAAGTGAGTGTTCCATCTAACATTTTCACTCTCAAATGGGATGCTGAGGAATACAAGCATGTACAGGCACTGTCCTATTGATTTCAAAGGTCTGAATGTAGTAAGCTAGTGCAGAGGTCTCCAACCCAGTACTCAAGGCCCACCAACAGTCCAGGATTAGTTTTTTCTCCTTGTTCTATTCTCCCCCCCCCAAAAAAAAAAAACTGAATGTTAATGGGCCTTGAGTACTGGGTTGAGGACCACTGAGCTAGTGACCACATTTGAGTCATTTCCCACACATATACATGTTTTTACTCATGTATATGTGATTAAGTTTGAGTGAAAGCATATTTGCATGCAAAGAAACATTTGGGCCACTGAAGTCAATTGGTCAGGTTTGAAATTTGGGACCCCAAAGACCCCATATGTATGAAGCTGCGTTATAGTTGTTATGATCTGTCAAGTTGTATTACAAAGAGGGTACCAGCAAATACTCTAGGAGGGATTTTAGTTTTCTGATTATAGAACCAATATATTTTACTTGCAAATGACCGTTGCCATGACATGAGTGAGGTGACAGCCGTCAAGCATATGCTAACACTAACAAACAGGCTCCGCCATCACTGCAGCTGAACGCTTGTTTACATGGGACAAGCAGGTCGGGGGCTCTGCTCCTGGGGAAGAATAGCCCATCTGTGTCTGTCACACTGTAGACATTGTTTACCAGCCTCTCATTACCCGATGCTGCTCTCCAGGCGTTGGCTCTATGTCAGATATCGAGCTGTCATGCAACATCCACTTAAGATAACATTTATAAAGCAAAGGAAAAATCAATACAAGCAGGACTCCGACCTTTCGAGTAGCCGCTTTGTATCGTAGCAATTGCAGGATAGCAGTTTTTTTTATTAGGAAAAATAGTAGGAATCTAGACTACAATAAATCCATGTGTCAGCATCTTGTCACCTTGAGGTGACTTTGCTAGGAATTCAGAATTAGAAGACAAGGTAGACACTAAGGTGATGCCTGACAAGGTGATGCTCTCATCATGCAGCAGAGGAAGATATTGCTGCTTTAAAAGCAAAAGTTGTCAATCTGGAAGATCGCAGTCGGCGCAACAATATCAAGCTGCGAATCAGTGTCGCCTGCAGAAATCTCGACATATGTCTGCTCTCTAATTCAAATTGTATTGCCCTCCTGTTCTCTCCAGGAGTTAGAGATAGATAGGGCACACAGAGTACCTCGTCCCAAACACCTGGATGAATCTGTCCCTTGCGACATTTTGGCGAGGGTACGCTTCTTTAAAGTGAAAGAAAAGCTGATGAACTTCTCCCGCACAAATGGCAGTTTACCAGCACCTTACCACCATGTTGCTATATACGCTGATTTATCTTCAGCAACTCTGCAATTGAGACACGCACTACAATCCATTACCTCCGCTCTGCGTTCAGCAAAAATTCAATATAGATGGGGGTTTCTAGTGAGCCTTCTAGTCTGACATGAAGATGTGATGCATGTAATCAGATCAATGGAGGAAGGAACAGCTCTTCTGCGCAGATGGAACATATCCTTAGGACCAGGCAACCTGCAAAACCTCACAAGATCCATGACAGTTGGTCCACTATCCGCTGACTCTGGTTTCGGATGACCTCTACTTTATTTTGGGCTACTCTGCCGTGAAGTTCGGGCCGGCTTCGGCATGTTATATCTTCACCTGTTATATCCTTTATACATGCTATGCTTATTGTTTCCTGATTTGTCTTGTTTTGTTTATTTTTGTTTTCTTTCAGATGGCCTACTATATGTCTGTCCCTGATGTATTACCCATTCTCATATGGCCCGGGCGTGCTGGATGGGGGCCGCTTGTGGTCAATTCCTTACTTGACAAAACCGAATGTTATTATGCTTTTTCTCCAATTTTATGGTTATTAAGCTGATTAGCATGAATGTAAACAGTTTAAATAGCCCACACAAATGTGCTTTCCTTTGGAAAGAGGCTTTGTCACTAGGAGGTTATATCATTTGTATACAAGAGACGAATCTCCTAAGACGCCTTTAGACTCAAGCACCCCTTGTATCCACACATATTTCACTCTCACTATAAGTCTAAATCCTGAGGAGTGATGGTAGCTGTTAAAAATACTGTTGCTTTTTCTGTTGCTCACTCTGTATGTGACCCTAATGGGTGCTTTATAGTCCTCTCCTGTTCCATAAACAACATACCTTACACTTTAGTGGCACTATATACACCCAATCAGGGACAATATCGCTTCCTACGTAGTACCCTGAAAGTTGCCCACCGAGTACAACAGGGCCCACTGATGGACTGTGGCAACATTAACCTAGTAGCAGACTCACTCCGAGATTCAACATCCTTGGCTCGCCATGCTCCAGCCTATCTGACATCCCTCCTCTGGTCTGAGGAGCTGTATGATGTATGGAGGATACAGTACCCAACTGATAAGGACTATACCCATCATTCCCTAACACATAACACGTACTCTTGGCTGGACATGTTTCTGGTGGGCCGCCCACTCTTATCTAGCCTAGCGACATACACTATTGAAACTATTTCCTGGTCGGATCACGCGGCTATATGCTTATCCTTGCATGAATCTTTCAACACCTCTCCTACCTACATGTGGAGAGCGAGTCCTTTTCTGATGTCCCATCCGGACCATGTCCAGTCGCCAAGGAACAATCTAAAAGACTTTTTCCAAATCAATGCCATTCCTGACGCTGACCCAATAAACCCGTGGAACTGCCACAAGACATTCATTAGAGTTTATTTTTTTATAAAATATGGTTGTCAGGCCCAAGGTCTGATTATGGAAACATACATGTGTTTTTATTGTATCTGTGTATAAACTAAAACCTGGGGGTGAGAGGTCATTCAGACTGTGGGTTTGTGTATTGCATTTTATTGGGAGTCTGGCTGTTTGGTTTCTCAACTGTTGTTAAAGGCTGTGCCAAAAGCTGACAAGACCATCCTAAGAACAGCTGGAACTCACTCTCATGGACTGCTATACCATCATGCTGTAAGAACTTCATTTTTGTTTTCTGAACTTGCCTTGCTAAACTCCTTTATATATTTTTATACCTGTATGTCAGTTGTTTCTGTATTTTTATATATATAGCACTGTGATACCTTTTATCAGATTAAATTAATCAGCTCTGGCCTTTGATCTCTGAATATATGAGCTCACCTTTCTGAAGGCAGCTCTGGTGTAAACACGCTTATTTAAGGGTTAATTTGGTGACTTGCTGGGACTAGTAGTGGATACCCAGAGGTCTGGTGGCCTTAACCCTTGCACCATCACAATCTCTCGAATGTCTTGGCTGGACCGATAGGGTGTGATCGTGACAATGGTGCTATCAGTAAAAAGAAAAGAGAGGTGCAAATTACAGATATTCTTCAAAATTTGCAGGACTTGGAAGCCCAAAATAAAATGAAACCCTCTTCTGACCTGGCCAACCAGCTGTCCACCCTGAGACAGGAGCTTAGGGGACTCCTTTTATTCACTTATGAGAAGAATTTCAGGTGAACTAAAGTCAGATTCTATTCTCAAAATGACAAAGCGGGCAAGCTACCTGCTTCACGCCTCAAATGCAGGAATGAACGTTCTCGTATAGCCCACCTTAAGCAACCTGTCTCGGGATCCATAGCGTACATCCCTGACGATATTGTTGAGAGGTTTTGTGCTTTCTACTCCTCCTTATATGATCTACAAGACTCCACCCCTGCTCCCTCCTCCCTGTCTGACTCTATCCACTCTTTCCTTTCTAGACTCCAATTGCCGAAGCTCACTGAGTTTCAGCTACAAGCCCTTAATTGCCCCTTTTCTCTAGCAGAAGTGGTTAAAATCATTAAATCCTTTCCCTCCCAAAAGGTCCCTGGCCAGGATGGATTCAATAACTTATATTATAAAACCTTTTGTGACACGCTTTCTCCGTTTCTTAGAGATTTCTGTCAATCTGCAATAGACAAAGGCACTTTCCCAGCTGAGAACCTTCAAGCCCTTATAGTTACACTTCCCAAACTGGGGAAATCCCCTGACCTTCCCCAGAATTATAGGCCTATATCACTACTCAACCAAGACATCAAGATTTTAACTAAGCCACTTGCGTCCCGCCTAGCTGTGGTCTTACCGACTCTGGTCCATACAGACCAATGCATTATATGGGCTTTTCCGGCTCGATTTTGCAAGCGATCACCTCATTATATACTCGCCCCTTGGCTAGAGTGTTTGCGAATGGGACATTGTCCAGCTCTCTGAACATCACTAATGGCACTTTCCCCCCTTATTTTTATCTTATGTTTAGAGCCCCTTGTCCACGCTTTGCGAGCAGACACTCTGATACCTGGAGTGTGCATTGGAGGCAGACCCCATTTAATTTCACTATACGCAGATGACATAATTTTGACACTAACTCAATTGTCATCTTCTGCACCCGCTGCTATGGAAGTTATCCGCAATTCTGGCGAATTATCATACTACCACCTCTATGCCACTAAGAAGCAAGCGCTGCCCTTGTATTTAGAAGAGAAAATGATACAAGCCCTTAAACAGACTCACCCATTTGAGTGGCGCCAATCAGACCTCACTTATCTATGCATAAAATTTGTATTTCCCCATAAACTCTCATACCAAACAAATTATGTACCCTTTCTCAAAGATATTGCTGAAGATGCCAACCGACTAGCTAAATTTGACATCTCATGGGTGGGACGAGTGGCCACCTTTAAAATGTTTTTGCTACCACGCTTCCTCTACCTGTTTAGAGCCCTGCCCATCCTGGTTCCAAACTTTTTTCTCCTCTGTCCAGTCTATACTCTCCAATTTTGTCTGGGCAGGTAAGAAGCCCCGACTTGCAGCGAATATTCTTGCTAAATCCAGAGAGGCTAGGGGATTGGGAGTCCCAAACCTACGTAGTTATTATGTGGCAACATTAGTCAGTCCTCTGCATTGGCTGGTGGAAGGGGAGTCTGTAAGTGCCTTGGGTGAATATAGAACACACATACACCTCTCCATACCATATAGCTGACATACTCTTACTGCCTTTTTGGAAATCTACATCTCCTCCTCTGCTTACTAATCCCATTGTGAAAGCGTCCTATATAGCTTGGACCAAATACCTGGCAGCT
Source organism: Hyla sarda (assembly GCF_029499605.1). Classification (NCBI taxonomy): domain Eukaryota; kingdom Metazoa; phylum Chordata; class Amphibia; order Anura; family Hylidae; genus Hyla; species Hyla sarda. The sequence continues at coordinate 81,685,685 of NC_079198.1, forward strand.
ACGGGCTCTACTACCCTTTCTACATACAACTCTCTTTCAATCACTTACATCCAAGCTTCTATTCCACACCTAGATATGCATTTGTGGTCCAAGAAAGGTATCACGCGAGTCAGCCATTTGTTTGATAATGATAGCTTAATGTTGTTCCAAGACTTGCAGTTCAAATACTCCTTTGCTAAAGCAGACTTCTATACATTTTTACAGATCAGAAATTTCTTTAACGCCCTGCCTCCTACCGGGGTACACCCTCACACACCCACTTTTGCCTTTCTGAGTAGTAACTTAAAATGATTGAAATTGTTGTACTCTACCTTCCTGCAATCCACATCTTTTCACAAATCACACCGTTTCCGAACTTGGGATAAGGAATTGGGTATTACTCCCACTGAAAATGTTTGGAAACAGGCATTTATTGCAGCACATAATGCATTTCAATGTGTTTCTCACATAGAGTCCATCTCAAAAAACCCTTTACAGTGGTATTATACACCTGATCGCTTAGCGCTCATCTACCCAGGTTCATCTTCCCTATGCTGGCGAAATTGTGGCCAAAGGGGTACACTCCTACATATCTTGTGGGAATGTCCAGCTATTTCGCCCTTTTGGTCTTCCTGTCGGGCTTTACTTGACGACGACATCCACACTAATGTTTCCTGGTCTCCCCAGCTAGCCCTCCTCCTGCTTGATCCCTTCTAAATTACGTGACCTGACCTGCCTGGAAATCCCCTGATATACCCTCAATTGATGAAGTAGTTCATAAACTAAATGTTACCTGCATGCATGAAAAAACGATTGCCCTAGGCAATGGCTCTTTTTCTAGGTTTCAATCCAGATGGGCACAGTGGATTGCTTCTCCTCACTCTAACATTACTACATGAGTCGACTTTAGTAAGTGTTGCAGGGGACCACCTCCTCCCCCCCATATTTATTGATGCCTTTTCCACTTTTACCAGCAGTTATAGCAAAACCTTCCCATAAGGCTGGTTTCACACTGCACTTAAGCAGCACACAGCCAAATCCTATATGAGTAGGTGCCAAGTATCGGATCCATAAATCTCCATTTAGCCAATGGAGGCCTATTCAACCAAGTTTTATCGGATGAACAGTATGAAACTGGCCATAACATAGTAGCACTTCCCATTCAGAAAGCAGACACGGCATTGCTTCCTACTGCTCTAGGGCTCCCAATAGTTTCTGCCTTTCTCCCAGTAGTAACAACAATGATTTCTTTCCCTCAGTAATCACAGCTTAGTCTTCTCTTTCGCCAGTAGTCATAGCAGTGCATTCCTAGCAAGTCAAAGTAATGCCCTCGCTCACATTGGCACTAACTAGGCTCTACCATCTCAATGTTCCTACTGCTAGCTCAAAGCTATGTTGCTGCTATGGATATCAATGCAGGGGGCACACCAATAATCATCTGACAGCCCATGTATGGTCTATCTGAAGACTATCTGCTGACTAAAAAACATCCGCAGAACCACCCATAGACACAAGATTACCAGACATAATGATATATCTGGTGCAATTATTCTTTTTGTTGTATTGCTGTTACCCATCAAGATTCCTAAGCAAACCTGGAAGACCTTTTGGAATGGGGGCCAGGCTGCCCAAGGTATAGCCAACTCCAGCATAAAGTGTTCTCTGTATGGATAGGACTAGGGCTGTAACCTTTTACAATCCATGGTATTGCAATCCCCTATACAAATAGATGTCTCTCAATAAGCAAATGGATTGTGGACACTCATTTTGCTTCCTATGAATGTAACAATCACATTATAGAAACATTAATAAAGCCACATATTGTTGGAAATGTAACTTTCAGCTGGTGGTTTCTATAAAAAGGATAGGTCAGTAGCTCTCTAGGTCAAGATGTCTAAGCATTGTTATGGTCAGAAAGGACAGGTCTGTCGATGAAGTTATTACAAAAACCACCTGCTGCCAGTATTCAGAGCAATGTGCTAGGACCTAGTACACATTCTATAGAGACCTCACAGGACGTATGAACAAAACATCTACACAAGAGTTGTAGCATCTATAGCAGGGGTCTCAAACTTAAATTATCTGGGGGCCACTGGAGATAGAGGCTGGGCCGCATGCGCCCCTCACATATAATGTTCCCATCATGCGCCCCTCACATATAATGCCTCATCATGCGCCCCTCACATATAATGTTCCCATCATGCGCCCCTCACATATAATGCCCCCATCATGTGCCCCTCACATATAATGCCCCCATCATGTGCCCCTCACATATAATGCCCCCATCATGTGCCCCTCACATATAATGCCCTCATCCTGCGCCCCTCACATATAATGCCTCATTATGCGCCCCTCACATAAAATGCCCCCATCATGTGCCCCTCACATATAATGCCCTCATCATGCGCTCCTCACATATAATGCCCTCATCATGCGCCCCTCACATATAATGCCCCCATCATGCGCCCCTCACATATAATGCCCCCATCATGCTCCCCTCACATATAATGCCCCCATCATGCTCCCCTCACATATAATGCCTCCATCATGCGCCCCTCACATATAATGCCCCCATCATGCGCCCCTCACATATAATGCCCCATCATGTGCCCCTCACATATAATGCCCTCATCATGCGCCCCTCACATATAATGCCCCCATCATGCTCCCCTCACATATAATGCCCCCATCATGCTCCCCTCACATATAATGCCCCCATCATGCTCCCCTCACATATAATGCCCCCATCATGCTCCCCTCACATATAATGCGCCCATCATGCGCCCCTCACATATAATGCCCCCAGACAGGCCCCCAGATATGACCCCCATCAGGTAGGGTTCCCCAGTAGGTACATAGGCCCCCATATAGATATGACCCCCATCTGGTAGGGCTCCCCAGTAGGTACACAGGCCCCCAGATAGATATGACCCCCATCAGGTAGGGCTCCCAAGTAGGTATAGAGGCCCCAGATAGATATGATCCCCATCACTATGGGTTCCCAATAGGTGTACAGGCCCCCAGATAGATATTACCCGCAGCAGGTAGGGCTCCTATTTAAACAATTATGCCCCCTAAAAAGATAAGTTAGCCCTTAGTGGTAAGCAGGTCCTCCCTTATTAGGCAAGTAATTAGGCAAGTTAAGTTTCACAGCTACAGTTCTTACATCTCCCTGCTGCAGCCTAAAACAAGCCTTCTTTACGGGGATGCGAGCGTTAGGTGACGTCATCACATGCGCCGTGCAGGACGTCACTGTCCCAGCATCCTGCGCTGTGGATGCGATCACATCACCAACCGTCCGCATCCCTCCAGGAAGGCTTGTTATAGGCAGCAGCAGGGAGATATAGTTACAGTAGCAGTGTGTGCCGACGTGTGTGAAGTCCTCCAGGATTTAGCACTGCTTGGCTGAAGCAGGGTTAAATGCCTGAAAAATCACCTGCCCAGCGCCCGGGCCGCAAAATTTAGTTCTGCAGGCCGGGAGTTTTAGACCCCTGATCTATAGCCTTTAATTGTGCATTAGCCCTATAAGATGACGGACCAGCCATCCAATCTCAGCTATCCCACTTTTTTATCTTGCAGGTTTAAAAGTCACTTCTATTTTAACATGCCAGGCCATTGTGTCTACCTATATACTAATCTGTACTGAAGTCAGACTATTGGATTTTGTCAGTCTGAAATTTATAATGGACCATTTCAGCTCTGAATATTCCCTTCCCCTCAGATGTCATGCCTTAAGGAAAGCATATGTAATGTTTGGCCATTCTGGTCTCTGCACATAAACCTGCTGATATTCCCAAGGGAACGGCAAGTCAACTGCAAAGAAAACTCTCTACGAACAACTTCCCTGCGGTGTCTTGCCATGGGAAATTGGCATGGTTACAGCCAACGAACCACGCAACTCAATTAGGTTGAAGCAATGGGATCCAACGATTTGCTTGGGGTAATGAAGATTTTCAATAGCTTTTTCTACTTGTATTCATCAGCTTTTCTGAGAGGTCAAACATTGGCAGGACCACAGAGCTGTATTCATAAGAAAATGACAACATGTATAAAAAATTAAATGTTCTATCAGTGTTTTTTGTATATTTAACAGCAATTCTGTGTATTTTGTTGCAGTGAGATAAAAAATATTAGCAGGCGTCACAGAGCTTCAAAGATGTATAATGAAAGAACAGACTAAGCCAATTCAATAAAGGTATTATACCAAGTACAAAGATAGTACACTCGTGACTACCAAAAATATTATTTATAACAGCCATAGAAATTAATTTGTTTTGCAACAAAAATGCTATAAAAATAATTTCTCTGTCAAGATATCTTGCATTGGGGTCAATAATAGCGCCCCCTAGTTATCCTTTAGCTTTACAAATCCTGTGGCCACCTCTACTAGCAGGCATAGGTGGACACATATTGGAGTGCTGCCAGGACCACAACCCTCTACTGGGCGATAGATAGCTACAAGACATTAAAAAAAGAAGAAATATTCAAGGGGGAAAGGAAGAAGTAAAAATCTGCACCATATATATACACGTACTATGGATTCCTATTGAAAAGAATGGGAAAACTTCAATCTAAAAACTGTCCTGCTTTATTTGACAGACTACTAGTCCCTGTCTCAACACGTTATATGCTCCTTGCATTTGTGGGAGGATGAGAGTTCCATGCCACTCATGTTGTCTTAACGTTATTTTCTGTTAATGGCATCAACCCACCTAGAGCCCTATAGAAACCATGTCTGTCTCCCCCTCTAAAGTAGAAAATATTTTTTTGTTGCAAAACCTCAGTTATACCCTCAATTGTATTCCCAGTGATGTCAGATTCTATTGTCTTGTGGGATCAGTTAGCTAGAAGAGACACACTGATATCCTTCCAGTGCTCACTTTGTAGTGTATATGGGGTTTAGAAATTTCTTTGTGACTTTCAATGGTGGATTTAAAAAAATCTGACTTGGGTCATCAACCTGGTTTATAGATTGGTATTTAGACTACTTGAATATTTCTGCTCTGTTCACTTCATTTCCGTCTCTAACAACTTAAAGGGGTACTCCACCCCTAGATATCTTATCCCCTTTCCAAAGGATAGGGGATAAGATGTCTGATCGCGGGGGAAATCTCAACTGTGGCACCCCCAGACATCCGGTGCACAGAGCAAACTTCGCTCCATGCCGGACGACTGGCAATGCGGGGCAAAGGCTCGTGACGTCACGGTCACGCCTCGCTCGTGACGTCAAGGCCATGCCCCCCCAATACAAGTCTATGGGAGTTGGCGTGACAGCCATCACGCCCCCTCCCATAGACGTGCATTGAGGGGGCGTGGCCATGACATCACGAGCGGGTGCGGCCATGACGTCACAAGCCACCGGCACTGCACCCAACTCTATAATGGAACGCCAGGTGCAGCAGGGAGATCGCGGGGGACCCCATGATCAGACATCATATGGATAGGGGATAAGGTGTCTAGGGTGGAGTACCCCTTTAAGCATTGTGTCTTATCTATTTCAAAGAGATTTTGGAAAATATGTCAGTATTTGAACAAATAAACTCTAATAATCCTGGTGGGGCTGTTTGTTGTGGTGAGGGCACCTTCCTCCATATCTGGTAGACATGTCTGAACCTTCAAGTATACAACCTTAACTTCACAATTAAGAACATAAACTTATGTAAGTCTCCATGGATATTCATAGTCATAGCCGAATTCCTGATGTCATCAAGGTTACTTATAGATGCATATATAAGGATAGCGATCGCCCGGCTATGGAACTTTTATGTTATTCTGGACTTAGTTACAATTAAATTGTTATGAAAATGGTAAACAGATATCTGGAACCTATTTTGAAGTACCGTGAGGAATTTTGAAATAAAACATGAGCCTCATGGCAGCAGTTTACTTTCACTACAAGACTATGGAGTTCAGGCAGTCGAATGGCCAGACTCCCCAATCCCCTTGTTCGTATTCTCTTTTCCTTCTGCTGTCATTTCTTCCAGGGTGTTATGAATACTTTATTAAAGGGGTTATCTGGCAGAAGGGGATTTTTTTAACTATGTCCGATGTGCAGATATAAAAAAAAAAGACTGCTCGGACGGAAGTTGCAAACACGTTGCCCGCGCATTGCCATCTCTTCCTCCAGTTTTCCTTCATGAAGCTTCCGGACCAAGGGGACCAGTCAGGATCGTAAGCTGAGAATTACCATGACTGATACTGAGGTGAACCCCAAGGCCTACACACTGGCTGATGCTCAGCTGACCAAGACCATCCTGGACCTGGTGCAACAGGCATCCAACTACAAGCAGCTGCGCAAGGAGGCCAATGAAGCCTCGAAAAACCTGAACAGAGGAATTTCTGAGTTCATTGCTATGGCAGCTGACACAGAGCCTTTGGAGATCATTCTTCACCTACCTCTTCTGTGTGAAGATAAGAATGTCCTTTATGTCTTTGTACAATCCAAGCAAGCTTTGGGAGGAGCCTATAGGGTCTCTAGACCAGTCATCCTGTGCACCATCACCATCAAGGAGGGGTCTCAGCTGAAGCCGCAGATCCAGTCTGTACAGCAAGCCATTGAGAGACTACTGGTGTAAATCCCCCCAAGAGACTGGCGGGGGGGGGGGCACCTAGTGCATCACCTCAATAACTAGGATCCCCTTAGAATAGCAAGGGGGGGAGAGAAAAATGTAAGTGCGTGAGAGGATGGACAAGTGTGCCCGTAGGTAAAAGCCGCTCAAGTTAAGCGAGTGGTATAGCTCGCATATAACCCCACTAAATTGGGGGTATCAGGGGGCAACAGCTGCTGGCCTTAAGGTCCCAGGAGATGGTGAAACTAATCCCACAAAGTACAGTGGAGAAGAGCGAAGAAAAAGGATCTCATTTGGTAGGCGCTGCTGTATGGTTGCTAGGAGAGATGGAATCCAAACTTGGAAATGTGGTGTGGTAAACCAAGAGGTTTTGTTGAAGATAGTAGCAGTTAAAATACTAAACAATAAAAGTAGCTGCAGAATGGGATGACACATTTCAGAGGAACACCTTTTACATACATTGCAGGTATATATAGGGAGTAAAAAGGTGCCAATGTTGCTGGGAGGAGACTTGGCACATTTAAAACATGTTTTAAAAAATACACACAATGCATTACAAAGTATATAAAACATCATCATTTTGAATAGGAAGTTGAAAGTGATTGCTGTTTGAATATTATGAATAATGTTTACAGTGGCTGGTGGTGGCCAAAGTGGGGGGACCGATCGCTAGCCGCAATGTGAATGTGTAGCTGCGGTGGCCGTGTCTCTGCCGAATACGTCGTTAGGATGCATTGCCAGGAAGGGAATCAAATGACTCTATTTGGCCAGTAAGAAGCCGTGGGTGGAGTTGCGAGTCGTACTGTCTGCGGTGCTGGGGAGAGGTCAATAAGAGCGCTGTCAAGAGCTGTGTATAGCGATACTGATCAGCATGAGCAATGTAAGGGAGGTGTAATGATGAAGAATAAAGAGTATGTTATATGCGTACATGGTGTGATTTATAATTATGAATGTGTGGAGGGTGTGAACCAGCCAGTGTTTACTTTTGCCTGGCCTTTCACAGTATCTAGGCCCTTGAGACATTATCAGGAACAAAATAGTACACCACTGAGATGTACGCATGTGGTATGCACTTATCAGGGGAGGACAATGCGCACCAGTACGCTTAAAACAGTATTTGTGTTACGCCTAGCGCTCCGGGTCCCCGCTCCTCCCCGGAGCGCTCACGGCGTCTTTCTCCCTGCAGCGCCCCGGTCAGTCCCGCTGACGGGAGCGCTGCACTGTCATGGCCGTTGGGGATGCGATTCGCACAGCGGGACGCGCCCGCTCGCGAATCGCATCCCAGGTCACTTACCCGTCCCGGTCCCCTGCTGTCATGTGCTGGCGCGCGCGGCGCCGCTCTCTAGGGCGCGCACGCGCCAGCTCTCTGAGACTTAAAGGGCCAGTGCACCAATGATTGGTGCCTGGTCCAATTAGCTTAATTGGCTTCCACCTGCTCCCTGGCTATATCTGGTCTCCTCCCTTGCACTCCCTTGCCGGATCTTGTTGCCTTGTGCCAGTGAAAGCGTTTAGTGTGTCCAAAGCCTGTGTACCTGAACTTCTGCTACCCATCCTGACTACGAACCTTGCCGCCTGCCCCCGACCTTCTGCTACGTCTGACCTTGCCTCTGCCTAGTCCTTCTGTCCCACGCCTTCTCAGCAGTCAGCGAGGTAGAGCCGTTGCTAGTGGATACGACCTGGTTGCTACTGCCGCAGCAAGACCATCCCGCTTTGCGGCGGGCTCTGGTGAAAACCAGTAGCCTCTTAGAACCGGTCCACTAGCACGGTCCACGCCAATCCCTCGCTGACACAGAGGATCCACTACCTGGAAGACGAATCGTGACAGTAGATCCGGCCATGGATCCCGCTGAGGTGCCGCTGCCAAGTCTCGCTGATCTTCCCACGGTGGTCGCTCAGCAATCGCAGCAGATTGCCCAACAAGGACAGCAGCTGTCGCAGTTGACCGCCATGTTACAGCAACTTCTGCCTCTACTACAGCAGCAACCATCTCCTCCGCCAGCTCCTGCACCTCCTCCGCAGCGAGTGGCCGCTCCTAACCTCCGCTTGTCCCTGCCGGACAAATTTGATGGGGACTCTAAACTCTGCCGTGGATTTTTGTCTCAGTGTTCCCTGCATATGGAGATGTTGTCGGACTTGTTTCCTTCAGAACGGTCTAAGGTGGCGTTCGTAGTAAGCCTTCTTTCAGGAAAGGCCTTGTCTTGGGCCACACCGCTCTGGGACCGCAATGATCCTGCCACAGCCACAGTCCAGGCCTTCCTCGCTGAACTCCGGAGTGTCTTCGAGGAGCCAGCCCGAGCTTCTTCTGCCGAGACTGCCCTGTTGAGCCTGGTCCAGGGTAATTCTTCAGTGGGCGAGTACGCCATCCAATTTCGTACTCTTGCTTCCGAGTTATCATGGAATAACGAGGCTCTCTGCGCGACCTTTAAAAAAGGCCTATCCAGTCGCATCAAGGATGTGCTGGCCGCACGAGAGATTCCTGCCAATCTGCAAGAACTCATCCATCTAGCTACCCGCATTGACATGCGTTTTTCTGAGCGACACCAAGAGCTCCGCCAGGAAAAAGACTTAGATCTCTGGGCACCTCTCCCACAGTATCCGTTGCAATCTACGCCTGGGCCTCCCGCCGAGGAGGCCATGCAAGTGGATAAGTCTCGCCTGACCCAGGAAGAGAGGAATCGCCGTAGGGAAGAAAATCTCTGTCTTTACTGTGCCAGTACCGAGCATTTCTTGGTGGATTGCCCTATCCGTCCTCCACGCCTGGGAAACGCACGCACGCACCCAGCTCACGTGGGTGTGGCGTCTCTTGGTTCCAAGTCTGCTCCTCCACGTCTCACGGTACCCGTGCGGATTTCTTCTTCAGCCAACTCCTCCCTCTCAGCCGTGGCCTGCTTGGACTCCGGTGCCTCTGGAAATTTTATTTTGGAGTCGTTTGTTAATAAATTCAGCATCCCGGTGACCCGTCTCGTCAAGCCGCTCTACATTTCCGCGGTCAACGGAGCCAGATTGGACTGCACCGTGCGTTACCGCACAGAGCCCCTCCTCATGTCTATTGGACCCCACCTTGAGAGGATTGAGTTCTTCATTCTCCCCAACTGTACCTCTGAGGTCCTCCTCGGTCTGCCTTGGCTCCGGCTTCATTCCCCCACCATTGATTGGACCACCAGGGAGATCAGGAACTGGGACTCTGCCTGCCACAGGAAGTGCCTCTCCCCCCCTCCCAGTCCCGTCAGGCAAGCCTCTGTGCCTCCCCATGGCCCCCGTCCTGGTGTCACACTGCCCCGTGCTAGGCCTCGCCCTCTGCCCTCCCTCCCCATTCCCACTCCTGCTGTACTGCCTGCCGTTGAGGAAACCCTCCATTCTTTCCCGGTGTCCTCATCCCAGGGGAGGCAGTTACCGGACAAAGAGAAGGGGAGACCTAAGGGGGGGGGGTACTGTTACGCCTAGCGCTCCGGGTCCCCGCTCCTCCCCGGAGCGCTCACGGCGTCTTTCTCCCTGCAGCGCCCCGGTCAGTCCCGCTGACCGGGAGCGCTGCACTGTCATGGCCGTTGGGGATGCGATTCGCACAGCGGGACGCGCCCGCTCGCGAATCGCATCCCAGGTCACTTACCCGTCCCGGTCCCCTGCTGTCATGTGCTGGCGCGCGCGGCTCCGCTCTCTAGGGCGCGCGCGCGCCAGCTCTCTGAGACTTAAAGGGCCAGTGCACCAATGATTGGTGCCTGGTCCAATTAGCTTAATTGGCTTCCACCTACTCCCTGGCTATATCTGGTCTCCTCCCTTGCACTCCCTTGCCGGATCTTGTTGCCTTGTGCCAGTGAAAGCGTTTAGTGTGTCCAAAGCCTGTGTACCTGAACTTCTGCTACCCATCCTGACTACGAACCTTGCCGCCTGCCCCCGACCTTCTGCTACGTCTGACCTTGCCTCTGCCTAGTCCTTCTGTCCCACGCCTTCTCAGCAGTCAGCGAGGTAGAGCCGTTGCTAGTGGATACGACCTGGTTGCTACTGCCGCAGCAAGACCATCCCGCTTTGCGGCGGGCTCTGGTGAAAACCAGTAGCCTCTTAGAACCGGTCCACTAGCACGGTCCACGCCAATCCCTCGCTGACACAGAGGATCCACTACCTGGAAGCCGAATCGTGACAATTTGTCTACACCAGCAGGTGTGTACTTTTGGCTGGCCTTTCACAGTAACTGGGCCCTTAAGACTTTAACAGGAACAAAATCGTACACCACCTATGTACGCACATGTTACACTTAATAGAGGACAATACGCTCCTCTACGCAACCTGTATTAGGCACTAATAGCAGATGATTATGGCTTTTAGTGCTCTGCTCACCCTAACTGAATGGCTACTATTAGCTTTTCAGTTGTTGTACACACCAGTGCTGCAGCACACAGTAACTGTGTAGTACACCCAAAATTGCACTTTCTCTCAATCTCTCTTCCTTCCCTATCAGTGCTTCTAGGCTGGCTTTGGGCTTGAAGTGAGTCGCTGCTGTAAAAATGCTTTTCTGTGCAACACACTGCTCCCTGTCCCTCTCTCTCTCTGCAATAAAACGCTGAAGTGACTGGCCACAAGATGGCTGCCGATTATATAGGGCTGTGACATTACAGGGGTGGCTGGCTGCTGATAGGCTGCATGGTGCATGTGATTCAGGGTCATCCCACCTACCCTTCTTCCTAGAGTTCCTTGCCCCATGTCCTGAAATGTGGAGCCGCCATCCTAGATGCCCTGGAGCCTGGACCGCACTAAATAGAGTTTAATGAAGCGATTTGTGTGATCGAATCTCGGCGATATTTGGATTAGTTGGGAAGCAAATTTTTCCTGAAATTTGTAACAAATTCGGATTTGTCAGATTCGATTTGCTTATTATCCTTCTCATCTCCTTGGACTCTTTTTTATCATAACCCTAAGGCCTTTGCTACAAAAACATCCAAGCATATTTGATCATAGGTTATAGGGTATATTGCATGTGGCTGATAGATACACATACACTAAATCTCCCAAATCTCACAGAACACCATACATCTCTCTTAGCTTTACCTGTCATGCGGTGCAATGATGCTACTAACATTACATGAGCAATACTGTACGGAACAATTCATCAATCCAATTGTGTAAGTGAGCTGCCCATCCACATGAAACAGCATTCATTTCTGCAGCATCAGTAAAACCCTTGTGACAAGGACATCTCATTCTGTGTTCATTACCTTCAAATGCACACGGCGTCTTTGTGAAATATGGAAACAAAATCCCACATAGCGTTCTGTTTTTGTTTTGTTTTTTAGCTCAGTGGTAGCTTTTTAAAATGAGGGGGAAAATGTATTTTTTTTCTAGGCCATAAAAACACCAGACAAAAATTGCTTCTGTTTGTAGCCTTTCAGGGATTTCAGTAGTCTAATAATTATGGGTGCTGCCAGCGATTTCTGCAGGGAAACATTCTATTTGGGATTAATATTATTCCTGTTGATAAAAGGTCTTAAAGATGGTGGGCAGCATCTTATTTTTTTGTGTTTTTGAAACACAAGAAAAAGGCCAGTTTGAAAAATGTTACCACAAATTGCTGCCATTTTGCGCTGCTACTGGTTACTGGTTGTGCAGATTTTAGTGCTGAAATATTTATGGATCGTAAATTTTAGGGTCCTGTTTTAGGGTGCGTTCCCACAGGGCGTAAACGCAGCGTATTTGACGCTGCGCAAATTTTACGGCAGCAGCGGGAAATACGCTGTGTATCCCTTGCTCACTATACACACAGGGCTTTCCGGCGGTAGCCCTATGTGTGTACTGAGTTTTGGAGGCGGGGCCATGTGCCGGCATGACTGTGACACATGGCCCCGCCTCCAAAACTCACTACACACATAGGGCTGCCTCCGGAAAGTCCTGTGTGTATAGTGAGCAAGGGAGACGCAGCATATTTCCCGCTGCTGCCGTAAAATTTGCGCAGCATCAAATACGCTGCGTATACGCCCTGTGGGAACGCACCCTTAGGGTACGTTCACACATACAGGATCCTGTGCAGATTTGATGGGCAGGATTTGTACCTGCAGATTAAAAACTGTGTTTAGTCATTTAGTGAACATTGAAATCTGCAGCAGAAAAGCCTGTGCATCAAATCCTGCGCATCAAATCTGCGTATGTGTGAACGTACCCTTACTGATTATTTTTATGATGTCAATAAGGACGGGTTCCACATATAAAAAAATTGGTTTCACCTGTAAAAAAAACATGTGGGCAATAACCACACTGTAAAACTGCTGCAATCTGTGCTAAAATTTATACTGTGTTATCTTCTACAACTGAATAAAAAATGTATACATAAAAAAAAAAAAAGACAAATGTGTGAACCCAGCCTTTCTGGTTCTGTTTTTCTATATCTACAAAAAACTGAATTGATAGAATTAGATCATCCAAATGTGGTGGTTTCTGGAGTCAGTGACCATGGAAAAATGCTTGCTGATTCATATTTACAATAGATTCGCATACACACAGAAGACCCTGTAAAGCAGTAAAGAGGCATTATGGCTCCCTAGTTAGAGGTTTTAGTTGAAATATCAGCAACAGCTTTAGCCTTATTAAACGGGTACTCCAGCATTTGATTACTTATCCCCCATCCACTTGGGGGGGGTCTCACTGTTGGGATCCCAGTGATCTGTAGAATAGTGTCCAAATCCCCCGATGCACAGAGCGGGTTCATGCATTCTCTATGAGAGTGCTGGAGACACATGAGCACCCCTGTACCTCCAATGCACATATAGAGAATGCATGGAGGGGGTGTTAACCCTGCTACGCGCACTGGGAGATTCAGGTGCCCTTCTGGAGATTACGGAGGGTCCACTAGTCAGACCCCTCTGTTGAGGAATATTAAGTTGTCACATTGCCTTCATATTGTGCGATATGGTGTAGGTTCATGTGTTGTCAACTGGTCACTATAGCTGCAGATGTGGTGGTTATTGATGGCACATGGAGGTGTGTCATATCTTCTGTAGGCTGAATCATTACCTTGTACCTAATGCTGACTGTATGTATGGGCGTGGCTCCACGATCAGACACTTATCCCCTATCGGGGGATAAGTTATTAAATGCTGGACTAACCCTTTATGTGCTAGAGGCAGTATACAGAACTGGCACTGTGTTAATTTCTAATGTTTATTAATGTGTACAGTGGTTCCTCTTGCACATTGTACTTTTCTTTCTGGTTATGAGGTTCTTCTCTGTATCCTCCATCTTCATGCAATGATGTTTTCTGTGTGTCTCAAGTATCCAAAAAAGCAAAAGGTGCAAAAGAAATTAGCAAAAATTCCAGCTCCCAAAAATCATAAATCCAAATTTATTAAATCATGTTAAAATGATACCCAAAAATAGTGGAGAATAAAAACAAGCAGAAACACAGATGCGTTTCGAACCGTGCGGTTTTTAGTCATGGTGCCATGACTAAGAACCGCACGGTTCGAAACGCGTCAGCGTTTCTGCTTGTTTTTATTCTCCACTATTTTTGGGTATCATTTTAACATGATTTAATACATTTGGATTTTATGATTTTTGGGAGCTGGAATTTTTGCTAATTTCTTTTGCACCTTTTGCTTTTTTGGATACTGTTCACTCCAGGATTTGCGGCTTGGACCTGTATTCCGTGCTTCTTTCACCATCTGAAATTCCTTCCTATCCAGTGATGTTCATAGGCGGTGAGCTGGTTCATTTTCCTTATTGACTTTGTCTCAAATAATGTCTGAATGCTGAAACTTCTGCAACAGTCTGTATAAAGCTACAAACCTCGGGGCGTGCAGCGGTCTGAGCGGTCGCATGTAGCGGTAGCTCCCGCACCGAACCTGGGATATCTTTCTCCTGTTTAGTATCCTGACTCCCTAGACACCACCGGGACGCACCGGAACCATGGGGCGCACTAATAAGGCCGACCAGAACCGGAACAAAGATAAATCTGCAGTGGAATAGCTGCAGGAGTTTGCACGGGGCCCTGTCCAAGATGGCGCCGGCAGCGCGGCCTGCACGGCCCCGGAGCCGGAGGATGTGGAGGACGATTCTCCTGAGTCCGGAAGCCCCGGAGACTCCGGCTCGGATCTCAACTTGAAGCAGGTGACCGAACAGCTACTCCAAGCGATCTCGTCCTGCCAGACGACGCTCACAGGGAAGCTGGAGGAGGTGAAGGTGGACGTGGGCCTGCTGCGTCAGGACCTGCAGAATGTACGCGGACGGTTGGTGCAGGTCGAGGACCGTGTCTCTACTCTGGAGGATACGGTATCTCCGATGCCGAATACTATCTCCACGTTGGAATCGCAGCTGTCCATGTGTAAACAGAAACAGGATGATCTGGAGAACAGAATGCAAAGGAATAATGTTCGCATCATTGGACTACCTGAGCGGGCCGAAGGTCAGGCGCCGGCCATGTTTGCTGAGCGGTGGTTCCGTGAGTTGTTCCCCAATGCCCCATTCTCCATGGCGTTTACAGTTGAGAGGGCCCATAGGGTCCCGGCCCGGGCTCCACCACTTGGGGCCCCTCCTAGGCCGTTCTTGGCCCGTATCCTGAACTGTAACGACCGTGATTTATTACTGCGTCAGGCTCGACAATTAGGGGACATCACCTATGATAATGTGAAAGTATCCTTTTTCCCAGACTTTTCTGCTGATTTACAGAAAAAGAGGGCGACCTTTGCTACTGTGAAAGCGCGTCTTCGAGAATTGCAAATTTCGTACTCAATGGCATATCCTGCCCGCCTGCGGGTACAAGATGGAGATCGAGCGGTTTTCTTCACTGATCCAGCGGAGGTGTTGGAATGGCTGCGCAGAAGGAGAGGAGCTTCCCCCCGCATGGTGGCATGAGTGATCCTGCTAGTCCTGATTCCCTTTTTTCATGTTTGCTCCCCGTCGCTCAGTACCCTGGCCCTAATGGGTGATAGTTAGAGCCATTCCCGGTGGTGGGAGGGGGTCTCCGCTTTATTGATAACATCCCGGGTTCACCCCCGTATATAGAAGTCACCTATATTACATCTACAGACTATGGTGAGCTTGTTATAGCTGGTTGAGTACTGGACTTGGATTTTTGACTATGTGTTTTTGTGGGATGCTACGGTATCTCAATTTTTGGGTTTTCAATTGGTTAATGGTTTTGGCCCGCACTTATGATTCTTTGCTGGGGACTGTATGGTATGTGTTGCTTCTGGGGGGGGGTGGGGGGTGGCCTCGGGGAGGGAGGGGAGGTGGGGGGGGTTTTGACTTTCTGTTTAATGCTCTTTTTTGTTTGTTTTAATGATGGCTGCTTATAGAGTGATGTCCTGGAATGTTAGGGGATTGGGGTCCCCTAAAAAGAGGGTACTAGTCTTTTCTCATATACGGAAATTTCAACCACAGATAGTGTGTCTACAAGAGACGCATCTCGTCCCATCCAGGTGTCACCTCCTGGGGAGGCCGTGGGTGCAGTGGCGAGCTCACTCCTGCCACACGTCCTTCTCACGGGGTGTCTCCTTGTTGATACATAGATCCCTTAGATGGGAGCCCGTTACTGTCAAGATCGACCCCTTTGGTCGTTTTATATTGGTTCACGCCTATGTGAATAATGACCCCTTAATCCTGATTGGTATTTATAATCCCCCGCCAGCAACGCTAGAGGTGTTCCACATAGCAATATCCTTTGCAGCAGCGTACCCGGGTGTTAAATGTCTGTGTATGGGGGACTTCAATATGATTCCAAATATGTCTATAGACCGACAAGTGGGGAGACTGGGTAACCCTTCCGGGGGCCCTAGTCCCTTCGCGGCTCTCATGCTCGAGGTGGGTTGGGTTGATTTATTTAGGGTTAGACACCCAAGTGCAAGAGTATATTCCTGTTATAACTTAGGGCATAACTCTCTATCCCGTATAGATCACGCTTATGGGTCCTCCGCTCTGGCGGGGGTGGTGTCCGAGATTTATTACTATACCAGAGCTATCTCTGACCATTCACCTCTGTTACTTTCAATTAATGTCCCTTCTGTTTCTGTTCATAGAAGATGGAAGGTGCATCCCTTTTGGCTGCAGCTTTTAGATCCGGTGGACAGGATCCCTGACCAACTGCAGGTATTTCTAGGGACACAGGACTGTGAGACGGACCCTGGTATACTGTGGGAAACTCTGAAAGCATACTTGAGAGGTTGTCTTAGATCATCCATCTCTTATCTGAAGAGGGAAACCTCAGTCAGAGAGGAGGAACTGGCGGAGCGGTGTGCTGGATTGGAGGCCAGGTACACGGAGGATCCTACAGACGCTCATAGGGAAGCTTGGCTTGCCATGGGTAGGACATATTTACAACACCTAAATGAGAAAATGAACCGTAAGTTGTTTTTCTCTAAACAATTCTTCTTCGAGCATGGCAACCAGTCCAGCAAGCTCTTAGCCCAACTGGTGAGACAGGATAAGGCCGCTCCCCCTATTCTCCGCATTTCATCCTCTGCTGGGACGGTTCTACTGGACTCTACCAGTATTGCTGATAGATTTGCTGACTTTTACATTGACCTATACAGATCTAGAGTGACGTACTCGACTTCTGACCTGTTGGACTACCTGGCGAGGATTACATTTCCCAGACTTTCGGTCGTGGATAGGGAGGACTTGGACAGGGACATTACGACTGACGACATTGAGGAGGCTGTGACTGGGATGACTGGGGGCAAAGCCGCGGGTCCTGATGGGCTTCCTTTGGAGGTCTATATTAAGTATCTTCCTCAGGTGGCCAGCAGTTTGCAGTCTATGTATAGCGACGCATTTGTGTCTGGGTCCTTGCCGGCTTCTCTATGTGAGGCTACCATAGTGGTTCTCCTTAAGCCTGATAAGGACCCCTTGGATTGTGGGTCGTACAGACCAATATCGTTGCTGAATATCGACTACAAAATACTCACAAAGATATTAGCATTGCGCCTGAATAAATGTATACGGACCATTATTCATGAAGACCAGTCCGGCTTTATACCGGGCAGATCCACTACTGATAATATAAGGAGGGTCCAAACGGCGGTGCAACTGGGGTCCGCATTGGAACAGGACTGGGCTTTGGCCTCGCTTGACGCGGCCAAAGCCTTTGATTCAGTTGAATGGCCTTATCTCCTGGCAGTACTACAGAAGTTTGGCTTTGGAGCTAAATTCATTCGCTGGATACGTATTCTCTAAACGAATCCCAGGGCGCAAGTATGTGTTAATGGGATTTGCTCTACCCTTTTTAGTCTTGGGAGGGGTACCAGACAAGGGTGCCCGCTCTCGCCTCTGTTGTATGCTATTGCGGCGGAGCCCTTGGCTATCCAAATTAGACAGGACCGGGATGTTTCCGGTATAGTGTATGGTGGTAGGGAGGACCGAATTGGTTTATATGCTGATGACATGGTCTTGTTCTTGAGTAACCCGCGTTCCTCACTCCCTCTAGTCATATCTACGATAGATAGATTTGGTGTGTACTCTGGTCTTGTTATTAACTGGTCCAAGTCCTTTTTACTTCCTCTTCGGCCTACTGGGTGGCCCGCTGTTTTTGCGGGCCTCCAGGTGGTCGAACAGTTTAAGTATCTGGGTATTCTGGTCCATAGAGATATGTCTAATGACTTTGCATTAAACGCCCTCCCACTCCTCTCCTTGATTAAAGACAAATTTAAGATCTGGGGTACTTTGCCTCTGTCCGTCCCAGGTCGAATAAACTTGATCAAAATGATCATTTTGCCTAAATGTCTCTACATTCTGGAGCATGCTGCTACTCCGGTACCCATGTCCTTCTTTAAGTCCCTCCACTCGCTTTTACCTTCTTTTATCTGGGGCAATTCCCGGTCTAAATTGAAGTTGGTAACCTTGCAGCGCATGAAGGCCCGGGCGGGTTATGCCCTCCCGGACTTCCAGGCGTACTACTTGGCTGGACAATTGAGGCTGCTTCGCTCATGGGTCAGGGCGGAGCCACTACCCAACTCGGAACACCACCTTGCCCATTATGCTCATCAGACCCATTTAAGGGCATGGTTGGACAGGCCTTCCTCTGGGAGCGGTAGACTCTTACCTTTACATCGCCTGGCCTCCCAGGTGTGGACGACGGTCAAGAAGCTTCATGACTTTACGGACGTAGCGACTGACCTTCCGCTTTGGGATGCCCCATATCTGACGCACTTGACAGCTGACTTAGACCCGACCTTTTGGAAATCCCATGGCATTAGAGAATTGTCTCACCTGTACTCGGATAATATTCTTTCTTCCTTCACCCAGTTACAAGGGAAATTCGACCTACCTAGAACGGCTTTTTATAAATACCTGCAGTTGCGCCACGCCTTATTGACTCAATTCCCCCCGTCCACCACTAAAATCTCTGATTACCCACTGATAGGAGTTATCAGGTCTCAAGGTCCTGGGGGGTTGGTTTCTGTTCTTTATGCTCATATTATTGAAATTAAGCATGCTCGGGCACCTCTCCCTGCGGAAGCATACTGGAGATCCCATATCCCTGGCTTGACTGAGGAACAGTGGAGGGAGGTCCAATCGTCTCACACACTGGTGTCCCCCGCTGCGAATAATAAGATTACCCAACTCTACATTATTCATAGTTGCTATCTCACACCGATTAGACTGCATCGAATGGGTAGGACACAGAGTGACCAGTGCCACAGGTGTAGCTCTCCCAGGGCAGATTTTTGGCATCTTATTTGGTCTTGCCCCTATGTGTGTTATTTTTGGAAGGAGGTCACATCCTCTCTCTCCTTATTATTAGGTAGAACTGTCCCTCGTATGCCCCTGTTTTGTCTGTTCGGTATTATTGATGAAGACAGTTGGCCTTATTTCACTAGAGTTTTGCTAAGAGAATCACTGTTCATGGCCCGTAAGGCCATAGCTTTGAGGTGGATGGATCCTAGACCTCCTAATGTGTCTATGTGGAAGAGATTGATAAACAATGTATTACCATTTGAACGCTTGGTATATAAACATAGGAAATGCGAAGCAAAGTTTGATAAGGTGTGGGGTGTGTGGTGCGCTTC
Organism: Hyla sarda; assembly: GCF_029499605.1. Lineage (NCBI taxonomy): Eukaryota > Metazoa > Chordata > Amphibia > Anura > Hylidae > Hyla > Hyla sarda. Next base: position 81,705,216 of record NC_079198.1, read on the forward strand.
TACTGATACTCTGTTTACAGCCCACGACTACTATACATCTAGGGACGCATTGCTGCCTCGCACTCCACCCTGAGACAATTGTTGATTGTTGTCTACCTGGGGACCCTCCCTTTGATCCCCCCCTCTATTCCTTCCCCTCTTCGTTCTATTTTTCCTTTTTAGTGCTTTCCCCTTCCCCCCTTTGGCCCTCCCTGTTTCCCCCTTCCCCTTTATACTTTTTTTGTTTTGTTTAATCCTGCGCTAACTGATTCTTTCGTTTTCCTTACTCCCCCCGTCCAACCCCCCCCCCCCCATCTCTTTTTGTTTTGACAGTGGCAGTGGCTTGCGGATAGTGCCCATAGTGATTCCCATCTGATATATACGATACATTGGTTTTACTATGTCACAGAACACTCCTACGTTTTATTTACACAGCACCTGACCGCTGTACTATGCTTTTATCCCGATATATATCATTGCCTCCCCTGCGTGGGAATTTTGTCGTGTGTAAGCATGGCTTGTGCGGAGCCATATGTTTTGGTTTTACTGTTTTGTTATCTTTATTTCCTGTTTAATAAAACGAATTTAAAAAAAAAAAAAAAAGCTACAAACCTCCAAATAAAATGGCATATGGATGTTCAGTCCAGTACACGTCTATGGGTGCCCTATTTGAGCACTATACAAAATAGAGCTAATACAGTCATGTGTATGAGGCCTAAGGTACAAATCACTCCCTCCTCCAAGGTTATGACATAGCATTTGCATAACTACTACTTAATAGAGCAGTGAACCTGATAGATACATGAGATCTAATAAAATGTAGCAATGTTTGGGTTCGACATGACTCCAATACCAGATGAGATAGGAATATCCTGCTCGGTTTACTTATTCTGGATAAAAATAGCTCCTATATTTGCCTTCCCAGACATGGCCTGTTTTTACAGTGGAATAAGCTGATTCAGACATGGAGCAACTCCGTCATCCAGAAGACAAATGCTGTTAAAATCCCAGTATATGCTACAGAGAAGCATGGCACATTAAAGTGGTATTCTAGGAAAAAGTTTTATATATATATATATATATATATATATATATATATATATATATATATCTCAACTGGCTCCAGAAAATTAAACAGATTTGTAAATTACTTCTATTCAAAAATCTTAATCCTTTCAGTAGTTATCAGCTGCTGAAGTTGAGTTGTTCTTTTTTTTTCCTGACAACATTGCTCTCTGCTGACACCTCTGCTTGTCTCAGGAACCGCCCGAAGCATTATAGGTTTGCTATGGGGATTTGCTACTACTCTGGACAGTTCCTGAGACAGACAGAGGTGTCAGCAGAGAGCCCTGTTGTTAGACAGAAAAGAACAACTCAACTTCAGCAGCTGATAACTACTGGAAGGGTTAAGATTTTTTTATAGAAGTAATTCACAAATCTGTTTAACTTTCTGGAGCCAGTTGATATTAAAAAAAAAGTTTTTTCCTGGATGTTTTATCAGTACCCGGACTGATACACGGACCAGGGTCATATGCGTTCAGCAGGAAAACTATGGGGCTAAAAAATACATAATACAGTATATACCAGCTCAACAAACCATCTCTCTGTAGGGGTCTGAGTTTTGGTTTTAGCGATATTTGGGTTGTAGGTAATTGTATGCACTAGATCAGAAGTCTACAAACTGTCATCCTCCAGCTTTTGCAAAACTACAAGTCCCAGCATGCCCGGACAGCCACGGCTGTCCGGGCATGCTGGGAGTTGTAGTCTTGCAACAGCTGGAGGGCCACAGTTGGAGACCACCAGGGACGTGCACAGACATTTTGGAGGGCAGGGGCTCAAATAAAAAAAGGGCACTATAAAAAATAGCGTATTTTTTATACCATAAAATATTTTATAAAAAGCGATCAAAACAAAAATGGTACCGATAAAAACTTCAGATCAGGGTGCAAAGAATGATCCCGCCCTGTATGCAGAAAAATAAAAAAGTTATAGGGGTCAGAAGATGACAATTTTAAACACAAATTAGATATAATTTTTTCAAAGTAGAAAAATAAAATAAAACCTATATAAATTAGGTATCCTTGTAACCGTATAAACCTACAGAATAAAAATAAAGTGTCATTTTTACTGAAAAGTGCACTGTGTAGAATCAGAAGCCCCCAAAAGTTACAAAATTGCTGTTTTGTTGTTTCAATTTTGCCCCACAAATATTTTTCTGGTTTTGCCATAGAGTTTGTGGTGAAATGATTGAAGTCATTACAAAGTACGATTTCTGATGCAAAAAACAAGCCCTTATATGGGTATATAGGTGGAAAATTGAAAAGGTTATGATTTTTAGAATGTGAGGAGGAAAACACAAACGTGAAAAAAATAACTTCTGTAGTTCTATTCTTTTATTTTCTTCTGGAAATGTTTGATTTAGAGTTTCCCAACCAGGGTGCCTTCAGCTGTTGCAAAACTCCCAGCATGCCCGAACAGCCAATGGTTGTCTGGGCATGCTGGGAGTTGTAGTTTTGCAACAGCTGAAGACACCCTGGTTGGGAAACACTGGTTTGGTTATAGGCCATTATATGCTTGATCTCCTCAAAATCAACCTCCTCCCTCCCCAGCTCCACCCAAACATAGCTCAAGTACAACCACCAGTATGTAAAGGAACATAGCTCTACTACAACCACCAGTATGTAAAGGAACATAGCTCTACTACAACCACCAGTATGTAAAGGAACATAGCACTACTACAACCACCAGTATGTAAAGGAACTTAGCTCTATTACTACCACCAGTATGTAAAGGAACATAGCTCTACTACAACCACCAGTATGTAAAGGAACATAGCACTACTACAACCACCAGTATGTAAAGAAACATAGCCCTACTACAACCACCAGTATGTAAAGGAACATAGCTCTACCACAACCACCAGTATGTAAAGGAACTTAGCTCTATTACAACCACCAGTATGTAAAGGGAACATTACTATTAATGAAATTAATTTAAAAAACAAACAAACACCATTTTGTAACGTTTAGGGGCTTCTGATTCTACGCAGTGTACTTTTCGGTAGGAATGACACCTTATCTTTATTCTGTAGGTCCATATGATTACAAGGATACCCAATTTACGTAGGTTTTATTTTATTTTACTTGCACCAAAATTAGTATGTTTTTCAGCATACAGGGCTATATGAGGGCTAATTTTTTGCACCATGGTGTGTAGTTTTTATTGCTACAATTTTTGCTTTGATGGAACTTTTTAATCGCTTTTTATGATTTTTTTTATGATATTATGATAAGTGACCAAAAAATGCACAATTTTGGACTTTGGTATTTTTTTACGTGTACGCCATCGACCGTGCGGTTTAGCTAACCTAATTTTAATAGTTCGGACATTTACGCACGCGGTGGTACTACATATGATTATTTTTATTTCATTATTTTATTTTTAAAAATGGGAAAGGGGGGGGGGGGTTCATACTTTTATTAGGAAGGGGTTAATTCACTTTTATTAACTATTTTTATTTTTTATTATTTTTTTATTCCCCATAAGGGGCTATAACATGCAATCTTCTGATTGCATATACTTAATTCTATATATATTAATTCTATGCCAGGCTAGGAGCAGCTTATCACCGATCTGGCACCGAGGGTGCAGGTAAGGGCACACCCGTTGTCCTCTCAGCTGATCGGGACATCGTGGTTTCACCTGCTGAGCTGCCGGGACACTTTTACTTTTGGTTTAGACGCCGCAATCAATTTTGCGTTGGATGTCGCAATCAATTTTGATTGTGGTGTCTGAAGGGTTAATGCTGATCGGCGGTGCCCAGCAGATGCCCGAACACTGCCTCTTCATCTCTCTCATAGAGATACATGGAGGGGGCGTATCGGTCACGGCGTCATGCTGCAACCAACACGCTTCCTGCACAGGAGAGCCACAGCAGAGCTGAGGCCCTGTACAGGAGATCGTGGGGGGGTCCCAGTGTTTGGATCCCCCGTGATCCTAGGGATAGGGGATAAGTGTCTATGGTTGCAGATCTCCTTTAATCCTTACTTTTTCCTATTTTTAGATGACATTTTGGGGCTTCAGAATCAATTACTACTGTAATTCCTACAGAGTAATTGGTTGTGTTACAAAAACGTTATCCATTAGGATCTGTTACAAAATAAATCAAGAATATTTGTCAAGAATGTTTTTCTTGCAAAAAAAAAAAAACATCAGGAAGAAACCTGTGTGCTGAGCTATACAACATCTGTGTACTGCCATATGGGCTTCGTTATACTCGGCATGCGAAGATGAACTCTATGTTTGCTTTTTAGCATAGTTGCATTGTTTAAAGAAGCACTTATAGTGCACACTCATAGCCACTAGAAGTACAGTGGTATTTGTTTTATTCCAGCACAGCTGCATCCATCTGTTGCATTGCTCTACTTGGTCATGTGATCACCAGTCTGACTGTCACAATGTTACTGTGCATAATGTGTCCCACAGGATGTCAGTCCTGAGTCTGACTTTCTGTGAATTATATGATGACATCGCCACCTACTATAACCCTACTACTAGCCTTCAGACCTCTCCCCTCCCCACCCAGATAAGTATACATGCTTTATGTATGGGATTAGGACATATATAGTAGTTCTACAACTTCCCTGTGTTCACACATTGCATTTCTTGCTGCTTTTTTCTGTTTTTGGAAATTTACATATTGTACCCCAATTGTGCATTATACAGTAAAATGTGTGATTTTTACCCTGATTTTAGAAATGTGTTAAAAATGCTGTAAAAATGTAATGTATGAACACAGCGTAAAAGCGTCAAATCTTCTTAAAACACCACAATTGTGATTTTAGGTCAAATCACTTTTTCTTCTTGGCAATATTACTCAAAAAAACGCAGTAAGAAAACACATGACAACTAAAAGAAGTGTGAATTGACCCCAACCCACTTGTGAGTCTAATAAGTTCACCTGATTAGATAACCAGGTGCAGTGATAAAACACCACACCCAAAGCCAGAGGAATCACGGAAAATGTAGGCAAAGCTTACACAAGAACATATAAATTATTCTTAAATGACAGTCTATGACAACACTGGTTCTTATAGGTTCATCATATATACAGGTAATAAACCTCAACTACTCACAGAATTCTCCTGGCAGGTCTAAGTATATGCCATGCTGATGAATCTTTTTAGCCTTTAGTAGCATATTTTTGGCCACTGTCAGATAAATCTTCACAGCAGATTCCCATCACCTACTGCTGAGACTGCAAAAATGATTAATGTTGGACTACAATAGCATTTATCATCTTCACGTCTGACTGGAGGCCTTATCCACAGGTCTTTAATAAATGTCTACAATTTTTTTTTATTTTTATTTTTTAAACCTCATATTTTTTTTTTTAGTAATTGCTAAAGAGGAACAAGTTAAAAAGGACCTTAGCCTAATTGATAAAAAGGCTGATACCACCATTAAATAGCTTAGGGCGCACTGATCACACAACTTTTACAGTTGATACACCCTTCCATTCTGGAGATATGTGGGTTTATATTTTGTCTGATAATTCAAAGAATCAGTCAGATGAGCGTAAACTTAATTTTAACAATGGTAGTAAATATTAGGTGATGAGCGGGGTTATGCAGTCAGAGGGTATGTATTAGGCATACACACCCCTCAATGTGACACATTCACACCCCCTGACTATATATTCCAATCTTTACCATAGAAGTCAATAGGGTCCCGTCCAATCTATTGTTCCTAGGTCCATGGGACTCGCTTTAACGTAGACAGTGGGGAAAAAAGTACTTAGTTTGCCACCAATTGTGCAAGTTCTCAGCTTAAAAAAAATTAAAGAGACTTGTAAATTTTCATCATAGGAATACCTCAACTATGAGAGATATAATGAGGAAAAAAATCCATAAAATCACATTGTCTGATTTTTTAAGAATTTATTTGCAAATTATGGTGGAAAATAAATATTTGGTCACCTACAAATAAGCAAGATTTATGGCTCTCACAGAGTCTCCTCTGTCCTCCACTCATTACCTATATTAATGGCACCTGTCTGAACTTGTTATTAGTATAAAAGACAGTTGTCCAAAACCTCAAACAGCCACACGTCAAACTCCACTATGGCCAAGACCAAAGAGCTGTCGAAGGACACCAGAAACAGAATTGTAGACCTGAACCAGGCTGGGAAGACTGAATCTGCAATAGGCGGCAAGCAGCTTGGTGTGAAGAAATCAACTGTGGGAGCAATTATTAGAAAATGGAATACATACAAGGCCACTGATAATCTCCCTTGATCTAGGGCTCCACACAAGATCTCACCCCGTGGTGTCAAAATGATCACAATGTGAGCAAAAGAACCACACAGGGGGATGTAGTAAATGACCTGCAGAGAGCTGGGACCAAAGTAAGAAAGGCTACCATCATTAACAAACTATGCCGCCAGGGACTCAAATCATGCAGTGCCAGACGTGTCCCCCTGCTTAAGCCAGTACATATCTGGGCCTGTCTGAAGTTTTCTAGAGAGCATCTGGATGATCCAGAAGAAGATTGGGAAAATGTCATATGGTCAGATGAAATCAAAGTAGAACTTTTTGGTAAAAACTCAACTCGTCGTGTTTGGAGGAGAAAGAATGCTGAGTTGCATCCAAAGAACAACATACTTACTGAGAAGCATGGGGGTGGAAACATCATGCTTTGGGGCTGTTTTTCAGCAAAGGGACCAGGACGACTGATCAGTGTAAAGGAAAGAATGAATGGGGCCATGTATTGTGAGATTTTGAGTGAAAACCTCCTTCCATCAGCAAGGGCATTGAAGATGAAACGTGGCTGGGTCTTTCAGCATGACAATGATCCCAGACACACCACCTGGGTAACGAAGGAGTGGCTTCATAAGAAGCATTTCAAGGTCCTGGAGTGGCCTAGCCAGTCTCCAGATCTCAACCATATAAAAACCTTTGGAAGGAGTCGAAAGTCTGGATTGCCCAGTGACAGCCCAAAAACATCACTGCTCTAGAGGAGATCTGCATGGAGGAATGGGCCAAAATACCAGCTACAGTGTGTGAAACCCTTGTGAAGACTTACAGAAAACGTTTGACCTCTGCCATTGCCAACAAAGGATATATAACAAAGTATTGAGATTAACTTTTGTTATTGACCAAATACATATTTTCCACCATAATTTGCAAACAAAGTCTTTAAAAATCAGACAATGTGATTTTATGGATGTTTTTTCTCATTATGTCTCTCATAGTTGAGGTATACCTATGATGAAAATGACAGGCCTCTCTCCTCTTCTTAAGTGGGAGAACTTGCACAATTGGTGGCTGACTAAATACTTTTTTGCCCCATTGTATCTTGTTAAAAGCCGTTCAGGCAAGATGGATGCTCCATATTAAAAACAGCAGGAGGAATTTACCTGCGGTGCAGATTATATATGTACAGTACGTCAATTTATGCTGCAGATATATTGTGGATTTTTCCCATTATCTTCAATGGGAAATTCTAAATCTGCAGTATAGGTGCTGCTAAGTTTTCTGTGGAAACTGTTTCACAATTAACCTATTCCACTTTAAGGGTGCGTTCCCACAGGGCGTATACGCAGCATATTTGATGCTGTGCAAAATTTATGGAAGCAGCGGGAAATACGCTGCGTATTCCTTGCTCACTATACACACAGGGCTTTCTGGCGGCAGCCCTATGTGTGCAGTGAGTTTTGGAGGCGGAGCCGCACGTCACAGACACGCCGGCACACTCACTACACACATAGGGCTGCCACCGGAAAGCCCTGTGTGTATAGTGAGCAAGGAATACGCAGCGTATTTCCCGCGTCAAATACGCTGCGTATACGCCCTGTGCGAACGCACCTTAAATCTGCATCAAATCCACACAAAAATCCGTATGATTTCTGTGTTTTCAGAGCCTGTGTGAATATATCCTCGGACTGCATTAGCTGTTGGTAACATTAGTGAAGGTACCTTTGCATTTTGTCACTAAATATCTGCCTTTTTACTTGATGCTTTCAAATATCTTTGCTCTTTTTAATGAATCAATGGGGGTCTACCCAACCTGTCATAATCGGGGAGAGTTATAGAAGTGAAAAAGTAGAGTAAGGCACCAGTTGATTATTATTTTTTTTTTTTTTTTTCAAATCAACTGGTGCCAGAAAGTTAAACAGATTTGTAAATGACTTCTATTTAAAAATCTTAATCCTTCAGCTGCTGAATGCTTCACAGAAAGTTCCTTTCTTTTTGAATTTCCTTTCTGTCTGACCACATTGCTCTCTGCTGAAACCTCTGTCCATTTTAGGAACTGTCCCGAGTAGGAGCAAATCCCCATAGCAAACTTATCCTGCTCTGGACAGTTCCTGACAGGAGAGAGCACTTGTGGTCCGACCAGAAAGGAAGTTAAAAAAAAGAAAAGAACTTCCTCTGGTGCATACAGCAGCTGATAAGTACTAAGTACATTTTGCTTTTTTTTTTTTTTTACACATGCTCTGACCTGTAGGGTTTTCCTCTGAAATCCACCCAAATATGTTGTGTTTTTGTGAAAATGACGTGAACACGCCCCGTTTCAGTGACTACGCCCCATTTTTCATGTTTTCTTAGTAAAATGGAGAGTTATTCAGGTTTTTTTTTTTTATTCTGGCACAAATTCTGGGGCAGACAGAATTTCTGGTGCAATGCGCCAGAATCTGGCACACAACCCGACAAAATATGTTGGGTTTGCAATAGTAAATGAGGGCCATGATGTTACCTGACACATAAAGCACGTGAGGTTACACGCTGACCTTAAGTGATCCCCCTGGTTTACACAGGAACTAGTAATTAATAATCCAATCCAATTAATGTGATTGTAGCAGAGCACGCCGTTCTCCTGGTGGTACCTTGTTATATATAGTAATTTATGCAACTTGAAACCGTGACAGTCATACCCCACTAGAAGTCATTAGGGACCACATCAGCTAGGACATATTTACCATAGAGGAAGATCATATGACCATATGGCCACGGAGACAGGGGGGCCCGGCCTTGTCTGCTCTCATCTCCTTTGCTATTGAGTGATGAAACAATGTCCTCCTTAGAGAAACCAAATAGTTTTCAGCAAACATGAGGTAGCGGGAAGAAAAACACCAGCAACTCTCTCTTGAGTGACAAAAACCGGCATCATACTGAGGGGCCCATTTTGATCATTTCCTATAATGCATATTCAAACGTGTAATTATAACAATGTTTTTATAGGTTCAAACTAGGCTGAGAAAAGCTAGGCAGGCACTATTGCTGGGCTGCTAGGGGTTAAAAATAAGGGTAGTAGGGTATATGAATAGATGATATGTAGCACAGGGATATGTAGATAAGTGACTATCCGGGGGTGCAGATCCGTGGATAAAAGGTAGCAAATATGATACTTAATAGAAAAAAGAAGATCGCACTCACCCGGTAAAATAAAACGTCCACTTTATTCAATAACTTCTTTAAAACATTTCCAAGTGGGGGTAGAGAGATGCGGTCAGCATTAGCTGACTGACCAGCCGAGGCTAATGCTGAACGCATTTCTCTACTCCCGGTTCTCTGGAATGCTATCCCTCAATCCCTCAGACTCAACAACAACATCCATAGTTTCAAACGTGGCCTAAAAACACATCTCTTCAGACAGGCCTATAACAGTCTCTAATTGGCCTCAACATATCCTCAACATATCCCCAACATATCCTCAACATATCCCCAACATATCCTCAACATATCCTCAACATATCCCCAACATATCCCCAACATATCCTCAACATATCCCCAACATATCCCCAACATATCCCCAACATATCCCCAACATATCCTCAACATATCCCCAACATATCTTCAACATATCCCCAACATATCCCCAACATATCCTCAACATATCCCCAACATATCCTCAACATATCCCCAACATATCCCCAACATATCCCCAACATATCCCCAACATATCCCCAACATATCCCCAACATATCCTCAACATATCCTCAACATATCCTCAACATATCCCCAACATATCCTCAACATATCCTCAACATATCCTCAACATATCCTCAACATATCCCCAACATATCCTCAACATATCCTCAACATATCCTCAACATATCCCCAACATATCCTCAACATATCCTCAACATATCCTCAACATATCCCCAACATATCCTCAACATATCCTCAACATATCCCCAACATATCCTCAACATATCCCCAACATATCCCCAACATATCCCCAACATATCCCCAACATATCCCCAACATATCCCCAACATATCCCCACACCTCTTGTTTGAATAGTTATTGTGTAATATTATGTCTGATACTTTGTTTGTACCCCATAATTGTAAGCGCTGCGGAATCTGTAGGTGCTATATAAATAAATAAATAAACACTTGGAAATGTTTTAAATAAGTTATCGAATGAAGTGGACGTTTTATTTTACCGGGTGAGTGTGATCTTTTTTCTACTAAGTATCGTTTTTTTGGTTCGTAGCATTGTGTATACGAGTCCAGTGATATATATATATATATATATATATATATATATATATATATATATATAGTAGTAAGTAAGTACTTAGTATTACTTAGTATTACTAGTAAATATTATTAAACTGATGTTTTTTTTCTCAAAAGATTTTTTAAAAATATCTTACAACCAATCCTCAACAAGGCCAAAAAGCAACCCCAAAATCCTGCTAGCAGAACTGCCTGTGGAATCTCACAACATTATGTCATAAACTCTGGTTCATTCACAGACTACAGGCTGTAGCAAATAGTCGCCGTATCCCGCTCACTGCACCTGTAGCCCTCCAGGCTTCATCATCAACATGCGCTACCCAATACCAATGCAAAATGTCAACCTTTTCTTACCTCTGTTGCTAAGCAACATACCCTTACATTAAAGGGGCATTCCCATCTCAAAAAGGGACAGCATATAACTGATATATGTCAATCCCTTTTATGATTGATAGGGTCCGACCTCTGACGCTTAGAAAGAAGGGTCCACAGAGCTTATTCAACATTGTGGCTGTTTCACACTCCTCCCTGCACAGTGGTACCTGGCCACCCACTATAGTGCAGAACTACAGCACAACTCCATTGAAATGCATGGTGCCATGCTGCAATTCCCTACTTAGCCTGATGGCCGAGCACTGCTGTGCAGAGAAGTTAGTGTAGGGCAGAATCAGCACTGCTATCCCTTCTTTATCAGGATCGGTGGGGGTTGGAGCCCCATCAATCATAAAATGATGGTATATACTTGCACTACACCACCACTTCATCAGATGGGAATACCTGAATAGAAATGAGTAGGTAAAAAACATTAAAGGGGTACTCCGGTGAAAACCTTTTTTCTTTTAAATCAACTGGCTCCGGAAAGTTTAACAGATTTGTAAATTACATCTATTAAAAAATCTTAATCCTTCCTGTACTTATTAGCTGCTGAATACTACAGAGGAAATTCTTTTCTTTTTGGAATGCTTTCTGATGACATCACGAGCACAGTGCACTCTGCTGACGTTATTATAATAATAATAATAAGTCTTTATTTATTTATTGTTGTCCTTAGTGGGATTTGAACCCAAGGCCCCAGCATTGCAAGGCAGCAGTGCTAACCACTAAACCACCATGCTGCCCTTAGCATACATCTGCTATGCATGGTTGCTAAAATGGACAGAGATGTCAGCAGAGAGCACTGTGCTTGTGATGTCATCAGTGTCCCAAAAAGAAAGGAATTTCCTCTGTAGCATTCAGCAGCTAATAAGTACTGGAAGGATTAAGATTTTTTAGTAGAAGTAATTTACAAATATGTTTAACTTTCTGGCACCAGTTGATTTAAAAGAAAAAAGGTTTTCACCGGTGTACCCCTTTAAAGCGTACCCGTCAGATCCAACAAATGCATTTTTTTTTAAATATATCAATCAGTACCTAATCCTGACCATGTGCATCTTTATGTGTCTAGCTCCTTTATTTATTTATTTATTACACTTATAATTTAGCTCACTATTCTGAATTCATCTCAAAGGAGGGGGCGTGGCCTCACTGTGCAGGTCTCTGCCCCCTCCCTTAGTATGCTGTCTGCTCACATCTCCCCTAGCATTAGCAAAACTACAACTCCCAGCTTGTCCTCACTGACAGTAGCGGGACACAAGCTGACAGTGGGAGGATTTTTCCTCCAGCAGTGAGCCCTGCGCTCACAGCTGTCAATCAAAGAAGTGTGTCCATGACATAGGTGATGATGCATGGACACAGCAGGACTAGTATGTGTCCAAGCAGGTAGGGGGGGCAGTTGTTTGACTGGCTTTTTCAGTATGAAATACTGAAAATTTTCTAATGAAAGCAATTGCAAAACCTATTGGTTATACATGCTTTACAGCATATCAAAAGTTTTTGTATCTGACAGTACCCATTTAAAGGGGTACTCCACCAGAAAACATAAAAAAAAAAATCTATTACTTCTATTAAAAAATCTTAATCTTTCCAGTACTTATCAGCTGCTGTATGATTCACAGGAAGTTCCTTTCTTTTTGAATTTATTTTCTGTTTGACCACAGTGCTCTCTGCTGACCCCTCTGTCCATGTCAGGAACTGTCCAGAGCAGGAGCGGTTTGCCATGGGGATCTGGTTCTACTCTGAATAATTCCTAAAATGAACAGAGGTGTCAGCAGAGAGCACTGTGGTCAGACAGAAAGGAAATTCAAAAAGAAAATAACTTCCTGTGGGGCATACAGCAGCTGAAAAGTACTGGAAGGATTAAGATTTTTAAACAGAAGTAATTTACAAATCTGTTTAACTTTCTGGCACCAGTTGATTTAGAAAAAAAAAGTTTTCCAGTGGAGTACCCTTTTAAAAGCTTTAAGCAGTCCCTAATGCATACTGTGTCCCATATGTAAAACTTGCACTGTAAACTATGTGACTATGACTTGACTACAACTATGACTACTGTTGTTTACATGCCTTGCACTCAGCAGGCCATTTTTAGCTATGTAAAACAGTTCAGCCTCCATTTCTAGCATATATCTAGAGGAGGATTAAAGGTTTTTACCAGCTTTAGTTACACTCCAGGAAGTGGTATTTTGGTCTTAATGCACATCCTGTAATATAATGTGAGGCAGGATGTCCCCGTATACCATAGGCTTAGTGCTTTAGGATGGAATACCACCACAAACCTCAGGTTTAGGAAACCTGCTGCGGAGTCCCCTCAATATTCTGCCATTCAGGGACTGATAAACCTAGAATACCCCAGAAAGCACAAACAGCAAAGAATATCAGAAAAGATGACAATAATAAGAGCCTCTTATCTAAATTAAACAAGGAGCTGCATTGTGACCAATTCACAAAATCTACTCCTGTCCACAATCTACATGATCCTGTTCATATACCTGCATGGAATATGACTGCCCCATCAGCAGCACATGGCCTTATTACTTCAGCCTGTGCCCAGTGACCAGACTGACTGCAGCTGCAAAGGCTGATGTAATGTGTCACTGGCTACAGGCTGTAGTAAACAGCAGCTGTATTCTTCTGACTGCACCTACAGTCTTTTAGGATTATTAGGCAATCAGCCTACGGCTACATGGGGACTTTGACAACATGATGAGTATTGCAACGTCAGATGTGTATTGCAGTGTCATGTTCACAAGGCAGAAAGTCCGTGCAGAATTCCGCTTGAATCTTCTGCATGGACATTCTGCAGCAGCAGAGTCCCCATGATTTTAAAGGGGTACTCCGCTGCTCAGCATTTGGAACAAAATGTTCCGCCGTTGGAGCCGGGAGCTTGTGATGCCATAACCCCGCCCCCTCATGGCCTCACCCCCGCCCCCTCAATGCAAGTCTATGGGAGGGGGCGTTGCAGCTGTCACGCCCCCTCCCATAGACTTGCATTAAGGGGGTGCAGCATGACATCATGAGGGGGCGGGACTATGATGTCATGAGCTCCCGGCTCCAGCATTCGTAACAGTTTGTACTCCGCTGCTCAGCGTTTGGAACAAACTGTTCCGAACGCTGGTGCGGGGAGCTTGTGACGTCAAAACCGCGCCCCCTCATGACCTCCCCCCGCCCCCTCGGTGCAAGTCTAAGGGAGGGGGCGTGACAGCCGTCACGCCCCCTCTCATAGACTTGCATTGAGGGGGCGCGGCGTGATGTCATGAGGGGTGGGGCTATGACATCAAGCGCTCCTGACTCCAGAGTTCGGAACAGTTTGTTCCAAACGCTGAGCTGCGGAGAACCCCTTCAAGATTCTGCTGCACTGAAAAATAAGTTTCTGGCCTGAAAATTCATATTCGGCATCCACAGAAAGAAAAGACATGTCTAATCTTTCTGCGAATTCCACTCGGAAATGCATTGCCATCTATGAGACATTTCCGAATGGTCCTAATGCCGACATGTTCTGCTGGTGGTCCGCTATCAGTGGAATGTCCGCAGGTCGGACCCTAAAGCTTGGTGTTGGAAGACTGTGTTTATTACTGGTGCAGATATTCCATTTAAAGAGCTATTCACTATAACAACTCAATAGGCTAGGGCTATACAGTGGTGTTTACTAGGCTAGCCTCAGCCCAAACATATCAGGTAGCATCGTAAAATTTCTGACTATTGTTCTTGGTTGCACCTCAAATCATAGTAGTAGATATTAATGCACTTGATTGGGTTATAGGATCAGCCCATGCGTACCACCTACAGTACACAGTGCAACCTCTCAACAGGAACAATGGATGTGTCTGGCAGGATATCCATTACTATTCCACTGGGTATAAGATCACAGCTGGCTCAGATAGCTTATTATCTAGAAATGACTTTCTATAAAGCTATCGCAATGGTGGCTTGTTCAGGGGGAGCAGGTTTGGGTGGGGGGTTCTTTAATTCTATGGCTGTAATGATTAATCTCCTGACAGTAACATACCTCTGAGCAAAGTACGAACAGGGGTCAGCTGTAATATTTAGGGCTGTTAAAGCCTGCACCAGGTCTACCATGCCTTCAGGCCATTATAGTCCATTATGCAAAGTAGATAATATCACATGACACCACATGGTTAATAACACAAAGCGCATATTATTCTATGGAACAACCGGTTAAGAGATCTTCCCTTATTACACCACAGTGGTGTCCTATACATATTTTCTAATAAAATCAATTTATTTTCATTACACATTTTAATATTGTATATTTCTCAATAATGTTATTAACTATAACTAATCTGTCTGCTAGGGATCAGTGTATATCCCCCATTGCGTCTGTGTTGGGCCCTTTGTTGTACAGGCAGATTATCCATCCTCAGTGATTATTTTGCAGGCTCAAGCTCTAGTGATTATATAGTCAATGCATCTGCTCTGTTACATTCTATAAATGACCCCTGACCCCTGGCTCAGACAGGCAGTCAGCCACACTCCAGGCCAATGTATCCCAACCAGAGTGCCTTCAGCTGTTGCAGAACTACAACTCCCAATATGCCTGGACAGTGAAACACTGCTCCAGACCCTTACATGAGCACACACTATTTGGGGAAGTGAGTTAATAATATATCCATATAAAACATAAAATATATAGTACTATAATCCCAATAAAAACTAGCAGTGGATTTGGCCAATTACTAATGGAGCCCCATTAAGATTGTCTGAACTATGGATTACACAACCTATCATTTATTGAGTCCTGGTTTCCTATAACTTTCATTCTCTTCCATTAAAGCAGTGTTTCTCAATTCCAGTCCTCAGGGCCCCCTAACAGGTCATGTTTTCAGGATTTCCTAAGTCTTTCACAGGTGACATAATTATGGTCAGTGAATCAGGTATCACCACAATTATATCACCTGTGAAAGACTAAGGAAATCCTGAAAACATGACCTGTTAGGGGGCCCTGAGGACTGGAATTGAGAAACACTGCATTAAAGGGATCTGTCAGCTGTATTTCCTGCTAAGAGTTGCAGGATAGCTGTTTGGGTATAAAAGCAAACTCTACATTTCCTGGAGCTGATGGTTGTTGCCAAACGTATAAAATCACCTTTTTAACTTTCAACCCAGTGTCAAGGAGGTTGGGCCAAGCTGCTCATCTCCTCACTCACCCTCTCCTCACAGCCCCCTTAACGGATGTATGTCAATCAAAAAGGAGATGGGTGGTGCAAGTAAGCGAGGAGGTGTGCCAGGATGTGGCACTTGTGCAATTCGGCCCACCTCCTTGACACTTGTTTGGCAACCACCATCAGCTCCAAGAAAGGTACAGTTTGCTGTTATACCCTAACAGCTATTCAACAGTGTCTGCAGCAACACATACAGCTGACAGATTCCCTTTGAAATAATCAGGTACTTTTAAAATTCAAACATGTTATGCATTCACTTTTTTCTACTTAGGATTAGGATTTTGCCTTGCAAATGAGTATGTTTGTCTATATATTTTACTATATTTAGGTCTATATTGGTGAATACTACAGGTGCCTATACACATTAGAAAAATGTTGGTAAGACCTGGGACGACTATATAATGTGTATGGGATCCTAACTCTCTGCTGACAGCTGGTGTTAGAGGAATGATAAATCAATCATGCAAAAAGTAACACAGACTAAAGACATGCTCCAAGTTTAATGACAATGCAAACACTAATATAAAGGAAAGTAGTGGTCAACAAAATGTTTTCTACAACGTATGAAGGGGCACATGCTTTCCAAATAGCCTACCCACAAGCAGAAAAGAGGAAGAAAGGGACTCTTACCTTGACACATATGGCACATGCTGCTGCACCACTTTTACTCCAACATGCTCTCTGCACCATTTTTCTGAAGGATCCTCAAAATATTAGAAGACGCTGATTGATTTGTGTGCTTGAAATTCAGGATGGTTTTATACCTAGGACCAAGTCTAGCACCCAGCAGCCACAGCAATGTTCATAACCGAATCTGATGATAAAACGTCCTCAAAAGAAGACAAGAAGCTGAAAATAATTCATCTGCTTCTAGGAATCTATTGCTCACTGCTGGAAATAAAGCGAACCAGGGCGCACAGAGGGGTCGGAACGCTGCTCGCTTTATCTACACTGGGCACGTGTGCTTACTGGCTGGCAATGCTAGGCTTATTCAGCTAACCTTACTAGTCTCTGTAATCCAAACCTATCCCCACGTGTTAAGACCACAACAAACAATGTGACACATGGGTATAGTCTACAGAAGGGAGCGTGTGGACAAGGATTACAAATGGTTCTCTAGCACATAATGACAACAGAGCTATAGAACACATCCGAATCAATGTAAAGAAATACAATTTTATTACAGTTTATAGAGTACATCGAAGGTATAAATATAAATTCTCAGTTCATATTAGTCATGTCTTCATGCTATATGTCCTTTTCTAACATATACTGTTAAGACATGTTCACACGGTGCGGCACTACGACCGCTCGTAAATGTGCTGTCTCCATAAACGGCAATACCTTTCTGAGCGGAACCCACAGAAACATTGAATAGGTTTAAAGGGGTATTCCAGCTTTATACATCTTATCCACTATCCAAAGGATAGGGGATAAGATGTCTGATCGCGGGGGTCCCACTGATGGGGAACCCATGCAATCTCCCTGCAGCACCCGGCATACGTTTAGAGCGTTGGATGCAGTGCCGGAGGCTCGTGACGTCACAATCGCGCAGGCCGTCACCTCTGACACCTCTGTCCATGTCAGGAACTGTCCAGAGCAGGAGAGGTTTGCTTGTACTCTGGGCACTTCCTGACATGGACAGAGATGTCAGCAGAGAGCACTGTGGTCAGACTGAAAAGAACTCCAGAAAGAAAAGAACTTCCTGTGGAGCATACAATAGCTGATAAGTACTGGAAGGATTAAGATTTTTAAATATAGGTAATTTACAAATCTGTTTAACTTTCTGGCACCAGTTGATTTGAAAAAACTTGTTTTCCACTGGAATACCCTTTTAAGCATTCTCTAGGCCAGTGTTTCCCAAGCAGGGTGCATCCAGCTGTTGCTGGGAGTTTTAGTTTTGCAACAGCTAATGACACCCTGGTTAGGAAACACTGATCTAGGTTCATAACACTTGGTGCCTTTGGCTCAGCCCTGACATCACTCACATCCGCCAGACGCCTTGTATATCCTCCAATAAATGTAATAAAAAAAGCAAAGAGACGAGCAGTATTTCTGTATCCATGTCCGATATATGACTGATACTTCCTGCTGTTTAATAAGGAAGCCCTGCAAATATGCTTCACCACATTGTAGTTATACATTATGGAAGCATTTAGTCTCCCTAAAGACTGAAGAATTCACATGTGTCACATATGTTAGGGATGTTGCTTAGCAATAGGTGTCAGAGTGCACAGGAGACATGGTTGGATTTGTTGAGGTGTGGAACTGACGTAATGACCAGCACTACAGGTAGCAGCAGGATGTATAGGTGAACCACTCACCGCCCACCAATCAGCCAAAATATTTAAGTGTCCCAGTCATTAAAAAAAATGTTCACATGTCACAGAGACATACATTTTTTTGGATTGGTTGGGGTCTTAATGCTGAGCCCCCCACCAATCAGTAAAATGGGCAGAGAGAAGCGTGCACTCCCCGGCTCATCGTGATCTCCATACAGCTTCTCTGTGTGGCCCCATAGACTTATAATGGGGTAATCTAAAGAGATGGCAGCGAGCTGGGGAATGAAGCACTTAAAGAGAACATTGTGGTTCCCCTGCGATCTTCTGCAGGGAACCCCAGCTCTCCCTGAAAACGAAGCTCTCCCCCCACGAAGCAGTGGCCAACACGCCCCCTCCATGTATCTCTATGGGAAAGGCAGAGATAGACGAACGCTGTATCTATGGCTCTACCATAGAAATACATGGAGGGGTCGTGTTCGTGATAGGTTCATGCGGGGGTCGACACGCACCGTTACTGGGCAGAGCTGGTGTTCCGTGCAGTATATCGCGGGGGGGGGGGGGGTGTTCAGCGGTTGGACCCCCCGAGATCTCAATTGTATCCCCTATCCTTTTTATAGGGGCTAAGTTATTGTGCACAATAGTTCTATTTAAAGGGGTACTCCGCTGCTCAGGGTTTGGAACAAACTGTTCCAGACGCTGGAGACAGTGCCAGGAGCTCGTGACATCATAGCCCCGCCCCCTCATGATGTCACGCCCCCTCAATGCAAGTCTATGGGAGGGGGCGTGACAGCCACCACGCCCCCTTCCATAGACTTGCATTGAGGGGGTGGGCGCGTGACGTCATGAGGGGCGGGACTATGACATCACGAGCTCCCGGCTCCAGCGTTCGGAACAGTTTGTTCCAAACGTTGAGCAGTGGAGTACCCCTTTAAGCACATGCTTCTCTTCCTTGTTTTAATGATGAAGGTGAAGCACGGATATCCTGAACGATAAAAACTTTTGATATGTCTCTGTTACATGTCAAAAGTTCTTCTTGAAAAGAGGGACACTATAAAACCACAATATTGTGTGCATCCCTTTTGTGAATCAAAAACATTTTTTACCCATCAAGGTTTAAACGCCACACGCCACAAGACCTCTGAAGGTGTCCTGTGGTATCCGCCACAAAGACATAAGCAACAGATCCTTTAAGTCCTATTAGATGTGAGGTGGTGCCGCCATGGATCAGACTTGGTTTTCTAGCACATCCCACAGATACTTGATCAGATTAAGACCTGAAGACTTGAAGGATAAGTCATCCCCAAATTGCTTCGTCATGTTCCTCAAACCATTCCTAGTGTGGCAAGGACATACCTTAAGGGGTACTACTGCAATAGTGGTGGGACTTGGTCTGCATCAATGTATAGGTAGGTGATATATGTCAAAGTAACATCCAAGGTTTCCTTCGAACATTCCTGGGAAAAGAACTGTGGTTTTCGTAGTAAAAACAGCACTGAAATACTATAGGAGTTTGGGGTAATATGTGTGCCAACTACTATACTATGCTATTCTAACTGCAGAAATGCAATAAAACCCATTAATATATATATATACACATTGGGAGGAATCTATCATTGGTTTTACCATATTTTTCTGGTGCATGATTTGTCGCAGTTGCTGTTTAGAGACTTTTCATCGTGACTTTTGCTTTGAATGCTTTTTCTAAAATGTTGTACCTATGCCATCATCTGGTTAACTTTTTGCGATTTGTCACGTGCGATTTGTTGCACAATTTGTTGCAAAGTGCAGACCTGCCTTACAAAGCTGGCTGAGAACATTATTAAAAAAGTGCACATTTTGGTGCAACCTTTTAAAAAAATGTAATGTCCCCCAAAATGTGTACTAGCTCCAAATGTATCACATGCCATGCAACCATATAACAAATTTAGCGCCTGTACACATTACCACCACACAATTAAAAGGTTTAAAAAATTGTTCATCTACAGCACCCTTATTAAATTCATCTAACAAATTCAACAGAGGCCTTATTTAAAATGAAAGAAGCGATCTGATTGGTTTACATGGGCAACTCTTCCTCTGGACAGGTTTTAATAAATCTCCCCCAAAGTCCATAAAGTGCGGGTGCCAGCAGAGACCAAGTCCCCAACAGCCCCTCTTAAATACAAGAAGATAAAAATCCAATGCAGCCCTCCAAGGTAGCGAAAAAAGTAAAAAAAAAGTTTTTAATGGATCAATAATGTGTACAACAGCAACGTTTTATTCAAGCTCGAAAAAGACCCAGGGGTGAGTCGAGACATTGTTGCTGTACACATTATTGACGGATTAAGAACTTTTTCACTTTTTTCACTACCTTGGAGTGCTGCATTGAATTTTTACATATATATATATATATATTTTTTTTTATTATTATTATTATTTTTAACACATCTAATAGCCAAGTCATACATATAGTGAATGATAAAGCCTTCGTCTACTGTCTATAGTCACTGCCTGATCCCTCCCCCGCACTATGTACAGGTGCCTATAGTAGTAGGCATGTCATATACCACAACTTCAGAGAACATACAATCTTTCTGTATATCCTTCCAGTCCTGGTTAATGCACTTTGCAGAGACATATAGGCAGTATGGCTAAGGTAGCATCACAAGCAGGGCTCAAGTCCTGCAGGAACGCATGGGAACGGAGTTCCTGCGCTTTTTCCACAGCAGGAACCCTGTTCCCCATTATCAATAGTCCTGCAGGACCAGTCTTTGAGTGGAAATCTTGGGTGAGTTCCGACACTTTTTCTCTCCCAGGACTTGACCCCTGATCACAAGTACCAACACACAGATATACTCTGCTTCTTGCACATGATACAGTCATCCATAATTCACATTCGGTCACAATGTATACACCGAAACACATAACAACGCGACAGATGGCTACGGACTGCCAAACAGACACTGAGCTTCTCTGCCATTCACAGTCGGAGCAAAGCTGAACTTTTTGTGGCCATAGCATTTGTCCATCAATGTTTTCCAATCAGGGTGCCTCCAGCTGTTGCAAAACTACAACCCCCAGCATGCCCGGACAGCCGAAGGCTGTCCGGGCATGCTGGGGTTTGTAGTTTTGCAACAGATGGAGGCATGCTGGGGTTGTAGTTTTGCAACAGCTGGAGGCACCCTGATTGGGAAGCACTGCTTTGAGCTATGATAACTCTGTATATTTACTTGCAGACCACAGCGGAGAGGAATTTTCAATATTAGGAGAGTTTTACTTTTTTTCCCCCCCACATCCTGTTCAGATTGAATATATGTGCTAGACGGAGGAATGACATTGACCCTGCAGTAAGAGCTATCCCACCCACCAAACTTTAGCAGAACCCCCTCAACTCGCCTAGAAGGAGACAAGCACTTCAGCTCACATCAATGTCAAACCTGTCTATACATCTATATACTCGTATAGCATCGCAGATACCTCCGGGAAGCCTTCATTTAGGATATCCTGCAGACTGCCCCTGGCCAGATAGGCGATCATCATCCACAGCAGCGATGGTCGGTCTCTTTCGCTTAATTCCACAAGAGTTCCCAGTGCGCCCAGGCTATTTCCCAGCACAAAGAATGAGTAGCCATCAGGGATAGCGCTGGTCCTCTCAGCCTGTTAATATGAGACTAGAAGCAAAGCTGCAGAGAAGGAGGGGTGATGGGGGAGAGCAGCACTGAGCATGCTCGTAATGGGATCTCCTACCAGCGTGTGCGGTGTCAGCCCTTACATCACTAAGACAACCAGCAGTTTATAGGATGGAGACACAGGAAGAAGTAACAGAAAACAGATGCAAATGTCTGTAAAAGCAGACGGCTGCGCCTGCTAGGACCCAGAGGACCAACTTGAAAGGCGCAGTATATGGGCCAATCCGGCCCACGCAGGATATGCTCCACATTAGACAGCAATATTGCTGATGGTCGTGTCTATCTGAACAACTGGCACAAACTAGACTCGCTAAAAGCCAGCTAACATGTAATAAAACCACAACAAAGTAAACATAAAGCTGGCCAGAGACATAAGACAGAGGACAACCCAACTGTCCCCAATGTCAAGGGCCAAACATGTCAGATTTAGGACAAGAGTGATGCCCATTGGCCACATTTCTATGGTGGTGTCCAGTACTAAAGCCATAATACATATAGTCCAAAAAGGTATATCAAAATAGAAACCGGGATATAGCACTGTACACCTAGGCAGATCTACCATTCTAAAGGCTGGGAAAGTTGGGTGTCACAAATTCCAGCACAGCTGGATGTCATCATCATGTGCCAGACCCCCTCCTCTCCCGGC
The DNA here is from genome assembly GCF_029499605.1 of Hyla sarda. NCBI lineage: Eukaryota > Metazoa > Chordata > Amphibia > Anura > Hylidae > Hyla > Hyla sarda. Next base: position 81,727,871 of record NC_079198.1, read on the forward strand.
ATCGTCTGTACACTGCTGCTGCTGCTATCTCTATGGTATCAGTATATATAGTAGTTATACACCTCCCATTAAGCCAGGGGAATGACATTTTGCGGCCTGCACCAGGGATCTGGAATTTGTATCGCCCGACGCCCAGGGCATGCAGTTCCGGGAGCCGGGCAGGTGATTTCTTCAGGCATTTATCCCTTCTTTGGACAAGCAGGGCTAAATGGCGGAAGACCTCACACACTTCGGCAAACACTGCTACGTGGGTCCCGGTGCACATATGACAGGGCAACCAGTCTTGCCCTGCCACTAAACTGCTACTTACAGCTGCCTGCGGGGACTTCCTGGCAGAGGGGCGAGCGGTGAGTGAAGTCATCACAAGCGCCGCACAGGGACGCTGATGTCCTGCGCAGCGCGTGCGATGACGACACATCCGCCAGGAAGTCCAGCAGATGTAGGTAGTGCAGTCCAGGTGGGGAATCTGTGCTACAGCTACCTAATGTGGGGAATCTGTGCTAAGGCTACCTAATGTGGGGAATCTGTGCTAAGGCTACCTAATGTGGGGAATCTGTGCTAAGGCTATCTAATGTGGGGAAACTGTGCTAAGGCTACCTAATGTGGGGAAACTGTGCTAAGGCTACCTAATGTGGGGAAACTGTGCTACGGCTACCTAATGTGGGCAAACAGTGTTGTGCTACCAAAAGTTGGGAAACTGTGCATACGGCTACCTAATGTGGGGAATCTATGCTAAGGCTACCTAATGTGGGAAATCTGTTCTAAGGCTAACTAATGTGGGAAACTGTGCTAAGGCTACCTAATGTGGGGAAACTAAGCTACCTAATGTGGGGAAACTGCTGTCTACCTAATGCTCCCCCCCCCCCAGCAGTATCACCCCCATCATCCGTCAGCTCATGCTATTACCACAGGGGGGTAGGGGGAAAGGGGGGGGGGTGTTGCTGGTGGATGATGAGGGGCGCATGATGGGGGCATTATATGTGAGGGGCACATGCGGCCCAGCCTCACCCAGCCGCTACCTCCAGTGGCCCCCAGATAATTTGAGTTTGAGACCCCTGCCTTAAGTTCTATGGGGGAGATTTATCAAAACCAGTCCAGAGGAAAAGTTGCTGAGTTGCCCATAGCAACCATTCAGATCACTTCTTTCATTTTTAAAAAGGCCTGTGAAAAATGAAAGAAGCAATCTGATTGGTTGCTTTGGGCAACTCAGCATCTTTTCCTCAAACAGGTTTTGATAAATCTCCCTCTATCTGTATAATGCTGCTGCTATCTCTATGGGATCGGGATATATAGTACTTATACACCTCTCCTATGGCTCTCTTCATACATTGCATTTCTTGCTGCGTCTTTTTTTTTTTTTTTTTGCTGTGATTTTCCCACATTTTTTTCCAAAAGGGAGCTATTTTACTGCAATTGTCATTGTCACCGCAATTTTCAAAAATCGCAGCAAAGACAGCTAAAGTGCGATAGAGGCCATCACGCCCCCTCCCATAGACTTGCATTGAGGGGGCGTGGTCGTGATGTCAGGGTGGGCAAGACCGACCCCGGCAGCTTGAAAACAGCATTTGAAACATTTACTTACGAAAGCTGGCCAGTGGAGTACCCCTTTAAACACCAAACCATTAGACAGAGGATTCATAGGAAATGTAAGCAGCATTACAGAACCATGTCAGTAAATTTACAGCCAAAATGGAGCCTATCCCATGCCTGCCACATAGAAGGAAACAACAAAGGGGCGCTCTTTTGTGTAGTATCTAAAAGTGTGGTTGTTGCCTAGCCAGCTAGGATGAGGTGACACAGACTGCCTGTACTTTTAAGAAACAGACAGTAAGGAGTTAAGGTTAGGAGCTGTCTGTAGGTAGGGTCCAAGGGGATTGGTAGAGAAGGAGGGGAAAGGTTATTAGGGGGCAGAGTCTCAGTTTACTAAATCCCCTGCCTGGCTTCAAGCCGGCCTATTTGCGGAGTCACCGGTCCAGGAAAGGAGCTTCCCACCCTCCCTCCCTTGATTGAGTTTTCCTGTGCAGAGTGTTCTTTTGTTATTTTATATAAAAAAAATTATTAAACCAAAAAAAATAAAACACTATTAAAAAAGTGAATGAGAAGAAGTACAAGAAGTTTATTTTATGGGAATAGGCAAGGTATTGGGATGCCTTTATTTTCAATATTTTGTTGGATATTTGTATATGGGGAGCTGTTTGCACTTTGGAGCGTATGTTTTCCCTGATATTGTTTTCTTTTAGGTTTAGTCACAGCGTGTCGGAAGAGAAATGGTTATGATGAGCACCAGGAGAATATTGCCCGCCAAAGAGGGCGACCGGCATACCGCTTAGCTCCAAGAGTTTTAAGATGATGTTGGAGTCAAACTGTTGATTGATCTGGTTATTGATAATAAACGCTGTGGCCGACCCCCAGTTGTCCAGCAAAGGTTAACAGTTGTCGTTGTTTTTATTTACCCCAGACGGAATAGTGGATATAAATGTACAACAAATGCAGGTTACATGCAGTCGTGCGATCCCACCACCACACAGAAGGTGCTATACTAACATACAAGGTAAAGTGATTTTGGAGAGGAAAAAAGAAGACAGGGGGCGCTCCCTTCATATTGTATATCAGCTTAATGTGACCCTCCACAATATCAAAGAGATATACTCACCAGATTGGGTGACGGTACTAGATCCCAAAATACATGGGGACATGGCTCACAATTGGCTGATGTAAGCGTGGTACAAGTAGGTTTAGTTATGGCTGCCGCACTCCGACCGGGTCTGGACTCTTGTGTAAGAGCCAGTAGAGAACCGCAGATAATAGAAAAAGGAGAAAAATGGTCTCGGAGATGCTGCTCTCAAGGAGGTAACAAATGGAGAGACTCAGGCCAGCACAGGACAATAATAATTTATTTGGCAAAGTGGACAACGCGTTTCGGCACACAAGGAGTGCCTTCCTCAGGTCCAAACGTACAATGTACAGCTGTCAGACCAATGCCAGCATTGCTACTCACAGGATCCCCAACAGCACCCTTGCATCCTACTACCTAGGATGAGTGCATTGTACGTTTGGACCTGAGGAAGGCACTCCTTGTGTGCCAAAACGCGTCATCCACTTTGCCAAATAAATTATTATTGTCCTGTGCTGGCCTGAGTCTCTCCATTTGTTACCTACTTGTGAGCAGCGCCTCCTAGACTATTTTTCTAATTTTTCTATTATCTGCAACATACAAGGTAGACAAATGCTGCTGTATGGTTACACAAGGAATCTTTGCCACCACAGTTGCACAGGTGCATGCTAAACGTAAAAACCTCCTGACATCCTGACATGTGCTACTGTGGCGCAATGAGCTACAAGGCAAACACATAAACCTCTACAGTATTCTCTAATAATAGCATATGCCGTACTACATAAGCAAAAAAAAAGTGCTTTTTTTTCAATAAGAAAGACTTTTTCAGGGAGTATTCTAACATACAGTATTCTGCCCATATTGGATGCGGAGGATTTGAAGCAGCAGATTTTATACTGACGAGGTTCAATGTAAACTAAATGACTGAACACATCTTCAAATCTACAAGATACTTTACCTGTATAGGCCCTAAAGGGGTTTTCCCACCAACAGCCCTCCACAAGTATACATGTATGGTCGCAGGAGGTCCAACTGTGGGGACCCCTGTGATCTTAAAGGGGTACTCCCGTGGAAAACTTTTTTTTAATTTTTTTAAATCAACTTTAAAAAAAAAAAAAATCTTAATCCTTCGTGTACTTTTTAGGGGCTATATACTACAGAGAGGAAATGCTTTACTTTTTAGATTTCTCTGATGTCATGACCACAGTGCTCTCTGCTGACATATCTGTCCATTTTAGGAACTGTCCAGACCAGGAGAAAATCCCCATAACAAACATATGCTGCTCTGGACAGTTCCTAAAATGGACAGCAGAGGTCAGCAGAGAGTACTGTGGTCATGACATCAGAGAAATCTAAAAAGTAAAGCATTTACTCCGTAGTATATAGCCCCTAAAAAGTACTGGAAGGATTAAAGGTGTTCTCCCTTGTTTATACTGTTTTTTGTTATTATGTTTGTGTGTTATGTGTGTATAAGTATGTTTTTTTTTTATGTGTGTTGTGATTATGTATATATGTATTTTCTTACCTTTTGTGAAGATCCGGAAGCTGGCCCCTTTTTCTTCCAGCGGCTTGCTGTGTACCTCGGCCTCCGCCATGTTGTGTTCGGTAAGTGGGATGTCGGGGGGTGTGTTCTTGCTTCTGTCCCTCCTATCTTCTGACGTCCGAGGCAAAACTTTTCTCCCTGTTTCTTCCGTGGCTCAGTGACGAATCTGCGGCGCATGCGCAGGTAGTTATTTTTATTTTTTTACCAATAAAGTATTTTTTTGTCTAAATGACAAACTGTCTGCGCATGCGCGAGTACGCAAGTGCTACGTTAACAGCGTAGCGTACGTTAGGTCTAGGCTAATAGTGTAGCTTCGCACAAGCGCAGACAGTTTGTCAATTAGACAAAAAAAAACTTTATTGGTAAAAAAAAAAAAAAAAACTACCTGCGCATGCGCCGGAAGAGGCCGCAGATTCGTCGCTGAGCCACGGAAGAAACAGGAAGAAAAGCTTCACCTCGGACGTCAGAAGATAGGAAGGACAGAAGCAAGAACACACCCGCTGACATCCCACTTACCGAACACAACATGGCGGAGGCCGAGGTACACAGCAAGCCGCTGGAAGAAAAAGGGGCCAGCTAAACAAGGGAGAACCCCTTTAAGATTTTTTAACAGAAGTAATTTACAAATCTGTTTAACTTTCTGGCACCAGTTGATTTAAAAAAAAAAATAAATAAATAAATAAATAAATAAAAAAGTTTTCCACGGGAGTACCCCTTTAAAAAGGAGAGTCCCATATCTCCCATTAAAATGATGAGGTGATCACGTCTGTACGCTGCTGCTCCGTTCACTGTCTATAGCAGTGTTTCCCAACCAGGGTGCCTCCAGCTGTTGCAAAACTACAACTCCTAGCATGCCCGGACAGCCGTTGGCTGTCCGGGCATGCTGGGAGTTGTAGTTTTGCAACAGCTGGAGGCACCCTGGTTGGGAAACACTGGTCTATGGGACCACTGAAATTAGAATATAATATTGAAACCTCAAAATATACACATATTCCCGAACCTGTGGATATGTACTGTTGGTGTGCAACCCCTCTAAGCAATAAAATTCGATGTATGCAGTATATAGTTGACACACACACTAGATAATACGGTTCTCAGAACTGGAGATGTGTGAGATAGTAGTGATCATGCGGGCAGAAATGTGTCTGAGCTTCCTGTCTGCAATCCTACTAAACAACATTCTCCTCAGACAGAAACAGCTGATAACTGAGAACAATAGAATGCATGTGATCACACTGGTCACATAGCTGTTACCCTTATCTCTACCGTAAATGGCCTACTGGACTATGGTATTTCTATGAAGGAGGGTGACATCTTCTAGGCCCCTGTGGGTTACTCTTATCTAGGATTTTCAACCCATTTAGCCCCACCAAAGTCGATAATTGTCCAAAGGACTGACGTCAATGGCTGCTTTAGTGATAGGACTATTAGTAACACAGCTTGAAGCCTATTCTCAATGCTGGGGAACATGGGAACTTGAGACAAGAGTGACCTATATGTGTACATAAGCAGAAGGAATGCAGAACCAGTTGTCTCAGTCTTCATGTGGTGGAACTTTCCTGTAGTCGGCAAACAAGTATTTTCCACATAACAGATAAAGGTCTACAGAAAATCAGAATCCACATATTATTTCACACATTTTGTTAATAATAACGAGATGTGGCAGGTTCCCTATTATGTCAGACTTTGTCATATTTTAAAGGGGTACTCCGGCCCTAATAAAAGGGAACACTAAGATAACACATCCTAGATCTGAATGAATGAACTAATCGTATCAAATACTTTCGTCTTTAAAACAAAATCACACAAAAATGATTAATGGAAATCGAATTTATCAACCCATTGAGGTCTGGATATGAAGTCAGACTCAAAATCAAAGTGGAAAACCACACTACAGGCTGATCAAACTTTGATGTAATGTCCTTAAAACAAGTCAAAAGGAGGCTCAGTAGTGTGTGTTGCCTCCACTTGCCCATATGACCTCCCTACAACGCCTGGGCATGCTCCTGATGAAGTGGCGGATGGTCTCCTGAGGGATGTCCTCCCAGACCTGGACTAAAGCATCTGCCAACTCCTGGACAGTCTATGGTGCAACGTGGCGTTGGTGGATGGAGCGAGACATGATGTCCCAGATGTGCTCAATCGGATTCAGGTCTGGGGAACGGGCGAGCCAGTCCATAGCATCAATGCCTTCCTCTTGAAGGAACTGCTGACACACTCCAGCCACATGAGGTCTAGCATTGTCTTGCATTAGGAGGAACCCAGGGCCAACCGCACCAGCATATGGTCTCACAAGGGGTCTGAGGATCTCATCTTGGCACCTAATGGCAGTCAGGCTACCTCTGGCAAGCACATGGAGGGCTGTGTGGCCCCTAAAGAAATGCCACCCCACAACATTACTGACCCACCGCCAAACTGGTCATGCTGGAGGATGTTGCAGGTCTGTCACATGTGCTCAGTGTGAACCTGCTTTCATCTGTAAAGAGAACAGGGCGTCAGTGTTGGTCTTCTCTGGCAAATGCCAAACGTCCTGCACCCACCTGTGGACATCGGGCACTCATACTACCCACATGAAGTCTGTTTCTGACCGTTTGAATATGCACATTTGTGGCCTGCTGGAGGTCATTTTGCAGGGATCTGCCAGTGCTCCTCCTGCTCCTCCTTGCATAAAGGCGGAGGTAACGGTCCTGCTGCTGGGTTTTTGCCCTCCTACGGCCTCCTTCATGTCTCCTGATGTACTGGCCTGTCTCCTGGTAGCGCCTCCATGCTCTGGACACTACACTGACAGACACAGCAAACCTTCTTGCCACAGCTCGCATTGATGTGCCATCCTGGATGAGCTGCACTACCTGAGCCACTTGTGTGGGTTGTAGACTTCATCTGATGCTACCACTAGAGTGAAAGCACCGCCAGCATTCAAAAGTTACCAAAACATCAGCCAGGAAGAATAAGAACTGAGAAATGGACGTTAGTCACTACATGTAGAACCACTTTTTTTGGAGGTGTCTTGCTAATTGCTTATCATTTCCACCTGTTGTTTGTTCCATTTGCACAGCAGCATGTGAAATTGATTGTCAATCAGTGTTGCTTCCTGAGTGGACAGTGTGATTTCACAGAAGTGTGATTGACTTGGAGTTACATTGTGTTGTTTAAATGGGCACTGTCACCAACTTAATTTTTTTATATGTTGTAGTACTTATGTACTACAACATATCTCTAATATACTTTTATTATTTTTTTTTTCATTAAAAAGGTTTAATTTACATTTAAAAACCGGCCACTGAAAAAGGACTGATTTTGGAGTGGCAATCAGTCCTTTTTCAGTTAGGCTGCACGGGAGCGAGCACATTGGCTCCCCGGCCACTGGCTGGGAGGCCACTCCTCCCGCACATCGCCGCCTCGTTGCCGCCGCTGTCCCTGCATGCCCGCTGCCGGACTCTGCAGTAACTGCAAGTGTAATGAGGGAACGAGGTATGCGGGGCGGGGGGGGGGGGGGGGAGGAGGGAACGGACTAGTGCCGTAGCGGGGGGGGGGGGGGGGGAGGGGAAACGGGCTAGCAAAAAATAAATAAATAGGATGGTGGGAGCTACCCTTCAAGTGTTCCCTTTATTTTTTTGAGCAGTGTATACCTTATCCCCTATCCAAAGGTATAAGATGTAAGATAAGATGTATAAGATGTACATAAGATGTATTAGGGCCGGAGCACTCCTTTAAACTGAGTCCAAGTCAATGAAAAACATTAAGAGAACTATTAAAATGCATCATGCTGGAGATTTATGAACCCTTATTTACTATATCAATTATTCGGAACAATCTCAAACCTGCTTCCATTCTTACATCACAGTTTATGCCCCAGTTCTTATACACATTGGGTTTGGCTGCCCCATTTCTCAGCTGCACAGAGTGAGGATCGCTCTGTGGCTGATGACAGCAATGCAGGGGACGGAGCAGGGGACGGCTCCGCCCCCTTATGACATCACGCTCTGCCCCTTCAATACAAGTCTATGGGAGGGGGCGTGGTGGCCGTCACACCCCCTCCCATAGACTTGTATTGAGGGGCGAGCCGTGACTTTACGAGGGGGTGGGCCGTGACATTACGAGGGGGCGGAGCCGTGACGTCACGATGCTTCGGCCCCTGTATCGCCCTTCATCAGGCACAGAGTGAGTTCGTTCTGTGCAGTGATAACGGCGGGGTACTGCTTCCGAGATCGTGGGGGTCCCCAGCGGCAGTACCCCCTGCAATCAGACTTCTTATCCCCTGTCCTTTGGAAGAGTTACGGGTCTGTGAGAGTCAGAAATCTTGCTTGTTTATCAGTAACACGTGTGTACATGCATAACTGCATAACTAGGTATATAAGAACTTAGGGCTCTTGGCAAGCCTGGATGACAACCCTGGGCATAACTAGTACAATATCAGCTATAGTAGTGGCTATAGGTCCCCTCTCCACTTATGGTAAGATGCAGATAGTGATGGCTAAGACTGATGGAAGCGAATCCCCATTCTAAGATGTGCAAATGGGGACTTGCTGCGCCCCTGCTGAGTGCATATCACTTATGTCTTATTCCTATCCTGTGAATTCTCTTAATTGTCAATAGATTTTTCCCTGTGCTGTGATGTCACTGTGTACATGGTAACATTTCTGACTGTGCTATACCTTTCATATGATATCTTTGTGTGTGTTGTCCCTTATCTATAACATCATTGTGCAGTATTAAGTTACCGTAACATCTTTATTAAATTCCAGTGCTGTAAATTCACTGGGTATCTTACCCTTGTACTGTGACATCAGTAAGTAGATTATGTTTGCATTGTGAAACGAGTAGTTTATCCCTGTACTCAAACATCACTCGTAGCTTATCATTGCTCTGTGACTTAACTGCATAGTTTATCCTTGCACTATGACATCACTTAGTAGATTACCCTTGAAATATGACATCAGTGGGTTATGTATCCTTGCACTGTGACATCACTGAAGAGATTATCCTTGCACTATACCATCAGTGAGTAGATTATCCTCGCACAATTTACTATGACATCACAGTGTGCATTATGTGTGAGCTGTGACATCACTGTGTGTCTCTAAGCATTATCCCTCCACAGTAATAAAAGATACTTGACAATAAAGTGTACCTGTCACTTTAAAAAGACTTTTGAAATGTCCTAGGGACATGTCAAAAGTTTCGATTAGTCAGGGTCTGAGTGTTTAGACCATGATCAACTCTTAGAATAAGACTTACATTGTAAGTTTGTCTTGCTTAGCGTGCTCTTCTCCCTGCTAGTTTTATCTATCGGTCATGGAATGAACCTTCAGACCCCAAACGATCAAAACTACAACATGTCAAAAACTTTTTAAAGTGATTGAGCCCTTAAGGGGGTATTCCGCCCCTAGACATCTTATCCCTTATCCAAAGGATAGGAGATAAGATGTCTGATCGCAGGGGTCCCGTCGCCGAGGACCCCCGCAATCTTGGCTGTGGCACCTCAGACATCGGGTGCACGGAGCGAACTTCGCTCTGTGCCAGATGGCTGGGGATGAGAGGCAGAGATACGTGATGTCACGGCCATGCCCCTTAATGCAAGTCTATGGGAAGGGCCTGACGTCACGCCCCCTTCCATGGACTTGCATTGAGGGGGCGTGGCCGTGACGTCATGTGCGGAGCGTGACCATGACGTCACGAGCCTCCGGCGCTGCATCCTACGCTCTAAACGGGTACAGCAAAGAGATCGCTGGGGTACCCATCGGCGGGACCCCCGCGATCAGACATCTTATCCCCTTTCCTTTGGCTAGGGGATAAGATGTCTAGGGGCGGAGTATCCCTTTAAAGTTTCATGATAAGCTTTGTTTATGGTAAGCTTTATCCTCTAAACTTTCTGCTGAGGATAGTCAGTCATTTGTTGTGACCATGGAAGCTGTAATGACAACCACATTTCTTGTCACTAAACACTTTAGAAAGAGACATAAGAATACCCCAAAATATGTCTTCTTTCTCCACAGGCTTCTTTTAGAAAAATGGAGGAAGATATTGAACTTACTAAATTAAAAGAGCAAACTCCTACCTAAAACACCTTATTATCTAACCTGCACTTATATGAGCAATTATAACATTTAGAACAATTAAAGGGGTTTACTGACTTTTACTAAAACCATCTAATCTGCCTGCAAGTGAACACGTTGTCTACACATTGCTGCAAATAATTTAAACTGGTCTTCAACAGCAACAAAATGGAAACAGGAAAAACCCTTCAAGAATCATAAAAGGAAGATATTGAAACAAATAAAATGTATTTAAATTATCTAAGGATGGGTTCATACTGCTTCTTTGTCTCCACTGTTTCTGTTACACTACATTGAATTTTTCTGAACGCAAAATACAAAAATACATATTATCAACAACACTATTGTGTATGCCAAAAAATAAAAAATAAAACAGTGTGAACGCAATCTTAACAGTATTTGGTAAGTGCCAGACTACCAAATATTTCGAACTATTGGAGTTGTATAAAAGTATAGAAATAAAAATAGAAAATACCAGAGAAAATAAACTGTCTAAAATAAAATGCTAAAAAAAACAAAAAAAAACACCATCACATTTTCATTTCAAGAAGTTTAGTTCTGGTCTTAGTTTCCCCCAGCACCTAGGTCACATTCATCCACATGACTGCTGCAGCCATTATGTAGTGGCATTCATTTAATCATTTCAGAAAAAATAGAAACAGCATCAGCGTCAGCAGTGGAGGAGTTAAAGGGGTACTCCGGTGATAATAAGTGGTAAACAAATGTATTCAAATCAACTGGTGCCAGAAAGTTAAACAGATTTGTTAATTACTTCTATTTCTATTCACTTCTGAAGCCTTCCAGTACTTATCAGCTGCTGTATACTACAGAGACATTTGTGAAGTTCTTTCCAGTCTGACCACAGTGCTCTCTGCTGACACCTCTGTCCATGTCAGGAACTGTCCAGAGTAGGAGGAAATCCTCATAGAAAACCTCCCCTGCTCTACACAGTTCAAGACACGGACAGAGGTGTCAGCAGAGAGCACTGTGGTCAGACTGGAAAGAACTTCACAAATTTCTCTGAAGTATATCTGTAGTATACAGCAGCTGATAAGTACTGGAAGGGTTATGATTTTTTAATAAAAGTAATTTACAAATCTGTTTAACTTTATGGCACCAGTTGATTTGAAAAAAAAAAATAAAAAAATCCACAGGAGTTCCCCTTTAAAGAGATATTCCCATCTCAAGATCTCTATCCTGTGGGTAGGACCGCTGATCTCTGGAAAATTGTTCCTGGATTGAATGTAGGACACTGCACATGCATGACCAGCAATCCAATAATGTTCTATAGGGCTTTCTAGCATTGCCAAGCTCAGCACTGTGATGTTCACAAGCTCTATAGAAAATGAATACCTTGCATGCATGATGCACTCTGTATACTTCTGTCCCTGTGATCGGTGGGGGACCTAGCATTCAGGATAATTTTTTTTTAGATGGGAATACCCCTTTGTCTTAAACTTTACTATTAATAGCTGTAGCCCAAAATCAATATTCAGCTGTTGGGGGGCCCCAGATGCTCAATGCTCCCTGGCTGCCAAGAAAAGGGTGAATAAAATATAAGACAATGTTTTATACAGATAAAATATATACAGTATGAAACCATCATGTACTTTAGCATAACACTGGCATTACTGTGCTGATCTAATAGTCATACAGTGTCTTTACTAGTACAGAGCTAGAAACAACTCTATGAAAGATCAAAGGGATCAGAGAAATCCCATCCACTTAGTAAAGGCCGGGATCACGTTGTTCTCCCTACATATCATCATCAGATCACTACACATCTATAGTATTCTTCATGTCCCTGAAAAGTGCACAACAGAGATCTATGAAAGGTTTTCTACAACCTTATGCCATATCCTATATGTACCATCAACACTATTAGCAATAGATACCTTACACAGATGGCTGTAAATGAGAGGCGGCTTATAAATATATTGGATGTTCACCATTTTGCTCTGGCAGTCTATCCACTCACAACACATGAACGTTCCGCCAAGGTGAGCATTCAAGTGCATGGAGCTATCGGAGTGACAGCTATCGAAGGTGTACGGTCACCTTTACTCAGGACCCCTGTTGGCTAGAGCCAGACACGTCCATGTAGAATAGAGTCACCCAATCATTTCCATTTATGTCCTCTGCTTTAATTTCGGCATATTTACAATCTTCACACCTTTTCACGTTGTCTGTAGTGTCCAGCCGAGGTGCACGTCAGGGAAGTCCCTGATGGCTACTTCTGTCGTACATACACAGATTTTTATGTTTAAAAAACATGTCATACTGTGTAAAATTAATTTTTCACGGGGTCCTGCTTGATGGAATAGTGCTATTTCATAAAGCAGAAAACTAAAATTCTGTGTAAAACTTCCCGATCAGAGGCCAAAATGATGCATTTCTAGATTTTTTGTTAGGTTACTGGAGTCTATGAATACTTTAGCCAAAGCATACAGAAAACTGACACCACAAAAAGCCTTACATGCTGCAGATCACTACAGGATGGCTTTCTGGTCACAGTCAGGGTACCATATGGTTTGCAATGTGGCCACATTCACTTTTCAATAGCTGTGATGTAGCAACACACATGGCGATTGTGGACAGCAAAACACGTTGTGCGGCCAAAGTTACTGTGTAGCTCTAGTCTGCTGCAAACTCAAGCTGGGTCCTTCAGAGACATTGAATCTAATAGGTGGGCGTCCAGAATCGTGGAATACTCTTATGGAGTATTTAAAGGGGTACTTCACTGACCAGCGTTCGGAACATTTAGCTGTGTGCACACTGCGGGGGTCAGCCACTCCCCTTCATGACGCCATGCCCCCTCAATGCAAGTCTATGGGAGGGGCGTGGTCTCCGCCACGCCCCCTCCCATAGATTTGCATTGAGGGGCAAGGCCTGATGTCATGAGGGGGCGAGGTCGACCCCCGTAGCGTGCACACAGTGTTCGGAACTAAATGTTCCAACGCTGACCAGTGGAGTACCCCTTTACAGAAATGACATTTAAAGGGGTTATCCAGGAAAAAACGTTTTATTTTATATATATATCAACTGGCTCCAGAAAGTTAAACAGATTTGTAAATTACTTCTATTAAAAAATCTTAATCCTTTCAGTACTTATGAGCTGCTGAAGCTGAGTTGTTCTTTTCTGTCTAAGTGCTCTCTGATGACACCTGTCTCAAGAACTGTCCGAAGTAGAAGCAAATCCCCATAGCAAACCTCTTCTACTCTGTGCAGTTCCCGAGACAAGCAGAGATGTCAGCAGAGAGCACTGTTGTCAGACAGAAAGAACAACTCAACTTCAGCAGCTGATAATTATTGGAAGGATTAAGGTTTTTTAATAGAAGTAATTTACAAATCTGTGTAACTTTCTGGAGCCAGTTGATATATAAAGAAAACATTTTTTTCCTGGATAACCCTTTTAATGAATAGGAGCTAAACAGACAGACTGAATATGCTTTAGGAAAGTGGGAAGAGTGTCCAGAAAGATTCTGAGTACTTACACAGGTAGTGGGAGGAACATTTTGAGCCGGAGTCCCCATAATTTCCTATACAGAGCAAGACCTCAAATTCACAACAACTCCTGTAATATAAAACAAATGTCAATCATTATGGGTGGAAACAGCAGCTACACCTGGCGCTTGTTACTTTGGGTGGGAGCTGCTCATAAACCTCTTGATGTAAACTATAGGATTTACATACAGGCATTAATATAACAAACAGACTTACATCATGTCACACACAGGATACAGACCATCCTACAGTTCTTAGTATTGTGGTTCTTACACGCACCAATAGTTGTTATGATGAAGGAGCAGTCCCATCTGCCAGCGCCATGTTAAGTTGATCACAATGACATATGGTGTTGTGCGGTAAGAGGCAGTAAAGCTCGTATTTTATACATTTACATTTCAGGCTATTCTGGGCTAGAGAGTCCAGTGTGAAGTGTCTTTTTCTATCTCTGTATGTATTCTTGCATAAGGAAGACTGCCAATCACTGAGTGAGACCGCCCACTTGACTCCTGAGCCCAGGAATTTCACGATATATCAATTTGCTCAGCTCATTCTCATCTATAACACAATGCGGGAAGATTAGACTGCGTTTTCAGTTTGACAGGTTTGGTTTTATTGTGTACAGAGCTGTAATAGGGCCCTTTACTGTACAGTGACCCCTCGACCTACGATGGCCCCGACATACGATAATTTCAACATGCGATGGTCTCTCAGAGGCCATCGCATCTTGAAGGCAGCATCAACATACGATGCTTTTTTATGTCGGGACCATCGCATAAACGGCTATCCGGCAGTGCTGACTGCTTCAGCGGCCCCCGGATAGCCATTTACGATGCCCCGTGTGCTCCGCTGACGATCACTTACCTGTCCTCGGGGTTCCGGCGTGCCCTCTTCGGGATCCTCTGCGCTCTCCATCGACGTCATCACGTTGCTGCACACGCCGTCCCGTCATCCAATAGGAGCGGCGTGCGTAGCGATGTGACGGCGGAGATGGAGAGCGCGGATGCCGGGGAAGCAGAGGCCTTGCCAGAGCGTTGGGGACACCTTGGGGATGCAGCGACAGCGATGGACGGCGACATCCAGGGCAGTGGTGACGAGCAGTGACGGTCCGGAGCGGCGGGGACAGGTAAGTACAACTTCCTCTAACAGTGGTCTACAACCTGCGGACTCTAGATGTTGCAAAACTACAACACCCAGCATGCCCGGACAGCCAACGGCTGTCCGGGCATGCTGGGTGTTGTAGTTTTGCAACATCTGGAGGTCCGCAGGTTGTAGACCACTGTCCTATACTTTACATTGCACGGATCCCTCAACATGCGATGGTTTCAACAAACGATGGTTCATTTGGAACGGATTACCATCGTATGTTGAGGGACCACTGTACTTCTACATTTTCATATGAAATCATATACTCCATCATACTCAGTGGGGTTTATTTACTAAGAGTGGAGTGTAGTTTTCTTTGTGGGTTTTGATTTCCGACAGGAATTTTCCTACGGTATTTACTAAGGTTTCCCTACATTTTGCATTTTTCCCTACATTTTGCTTTTTTTCACACCTGCTCTGATCTGTTTGGTTTTCCTCAGCTCAATTCCACCACATTTTCTGTGGAAACCTTAGTAAATATGTTGGGATTTTTCAAAACTGTCGGGGACACGCCCCTTTGGTCGGGACCACGCCCACTTTCCATGTGACCACGCCCCCCTTTGTTTTCTTGTAAAGTGGAGGGTTTTGGTATTTTTGGTCGCAAATTGTGTCGCATGGAACGTGCGACACAATTTGGGTGCAAAACCCGACAAAAAAGGTGTCGGGATCACGATTGTAAATAAACCCCAGTGTGTACAGAGTTTTTTCTTTTACCTGGAAGCAATGCAGTGATTTGCCTTGTCCAGTGATCGAGTGAGGACTTCCTGCAGGGGGCGACAGATAACAGGAACTAGAAAGCAGCAGTGTACAACGCAGATCGGGAGCCGTTACAACGGCAGAAGCGGGATATTAGGGAAGGAAAGTATTCTTTCATTTCTATTTTTATAGTACCCTGATTTACTTTTTTTTTTATGTAATACCCCTTTAATTCTGGACTTTATGGGCAGAAATATAATTTTCTGCCACCTTGTATCACAGTGGCTGAAGACCAAAATCTGGCTAGGACAAGTTAGATATAGTACATAAAAAGGAGGGTAAATAAGAAACTCAATAACAATGTCCTCTTTGCCCCCGTGATTTGTAACCCAGCAGTCCCTTAAGTGGACCTCAGTTTAGTCCTCTCCATGGCTCATCAATCCTTATTCAATCTTTGTGAATAAAGGTCATGGTACAGACTATAGGGTCACGAGACAAAAAGAATACTCTAGCCAGCAGAAGACTGAAAGGGGATGTTACTGG
The DNA here is from genome assembly GCF_029499605.1 of Hyla sarda. Lineage (NCBI taxonomy): Eukaryota > Metazoa > Chordata > Amphibia > Anura > Hylidae > Hyla > Hyla sarda. The sequence continues at coordinate 81,743,973 of NC_079198.1, forward strand.
GGGGGTGGACAGCTTTAGGATTTCACCCTGTCACTTGAATTCTTCATTAAGTTCTCGGCCATGTTTAATCTTCATGATCAATCTCTTCCATTCAGACCAGGGCAGCAAGCTTAATAGTAAACCCTTCGAATGAACGGTGGCAAAAAATACCATTAGATCATTCGTGGATCCTGCAGAAGTAACTAGGATCTAAATGCAGAAAAATGCTGGCCATGGCAGATTTAAAAGCCTGAGTCACAGGACAGAGAAATTAAAGGGTATTCACCGCCAGAGCATTTTCTATTATAGTGGACTCAACTCTTTCCTCTGCCCAATGCCAGATAAAGGGTGTCTAGAGTATGGATCTGTTAAAGAGTAGCTCCCACCATCCTATTTTTTTTTTCTGTCCCTGCCTATTGCCAATCTATCCCTAACCCCTCCCTGATTTTAATTTTTATTTTTACTATATTAAAAATGCTGTTTGTCTGCCTGGCAGTGTGCTCACTACCAGGCAGACTTCCCCCAGCAGGCACCACGTCACTGATGCCTGCTGGGGACAACACTTCCGCCCTTAGTTCATCTACACAGGGTGCCTCCAGCTGTTTCATCACTACAACTCCCAGCTTGCCCTGACATCTATTGGCTGTCAGGGCATGCTGGGAGTTGTAGCATTCAAACAGCTGGAGGCACCCTGTGTAGATAAACTATTAGTTACATGCGGCGCTAGCCCGTCCCCTCCGTCTCCCCCCCCCCCCCCCATTACACTTACTGCAGAGTCCAGCAGCAGGCGTGCAGGGACAGCGGCGGCAACGAGGTACTACAACATATCAAAAAATAAAGTTGGTGACAGTGCCCATTTAAAGGGGTATTCCGGGTTTATACATCTTATCCTCTATAACAGTGGTCTCCAACCTGAGGACCTCCAGGCATGCTGGGAGTTGTAGTTTTGCAACATCTGGAGGTCTGCAGGTTGGAGACCACTGCTCTATAAGATAGGGGATAAGATGTATGATCGCAGGGATCCCACGTTTGGGGACCCCCACGATCTCGGTGCAGGTCCCGACATTCTGTGCTGGGCGCTGCCTTGGAGACGGGGACGTGACGTCACGGCCACACCCCTACTGCCATCACACCGCCTCCATTCATGTCTATGGGAGGGGGTGTGGCATCACTAGGAGGTGTGGCCGTGACATCACGTCCTGTCCTGGCACAGAATTCCAGCAGACAGGGGATAGAATGTATAAATCCGGAATACCGAATACCCCTTCAACCAATCAGGGTCCTTCAAGGTCCTTCTAATTGTAGGTTATCAGTTGGATGAAGAAGCATGAAACAGGGACAGGCTTCCTTATTACAATGAAACGCTGCAGTTTTTCAAAGGCGTTAGGGTGCGTTCACTCCATGTTATTGCTGTCTGCTTAGCGTATACGTTTTAACAGATGATTAATACGGATGCTGCTGTATGCCATACCGTTTAAAGGGGTATTCCAGGCAAAACCTTTTTATATATATATATATATATATATATATATATATATATATATATGTATGTATATCAACTGGCTCCGGAAAGTTAAACAGATTTGTAAATTACTTCAATTAAAAAATCTTAATCCTTCCAATAGTTATTAGCTTCTGAAGTTTTCTAACTGCTCAATGATGATGTCATGTCCCGGGAGCTGTGCATGATGGGAGAAAACAACAACTCAACTTCAGAAGCTAAAATTTTTTAATAAAAGTAATTTACAAATCTGTTTCACTTTACGGAGCCAGTTGATATATATAAAAAAGTTTTGGCCTGGAATACCCCTTTAATCTGTTTCCCACTGTCTAACAATATAAAAGAAAAAAAACAAGAACCCAAAAACGGATCATAACATACTTTTTTTTGGCATACACAATAGCATAGTCGACTATGCTTTTGCATACATGTAGCAGAAAGAGAAACAGAGACAAAAACACAGTGTGAAACCACCCTTATAGTTTGAAAACTGTCAGGGATCAGAGCGCCAAGTCATCAGGGTGGTCCCTGGTGGCTTTTTTATTTTCAGGCTTGATTCGTAGGTCTGTCCTTATACTTAAATGGGCACTGTCATGAAAACAAAAATTGATATGTTGTAGTACTTAAGTACTACAACATATCTCTAATATAGTTTAATTTAAAAAAGTGATTTTAAAACAGTTTAAAATTACTTTTAAATTCGGCCACTAGGGGTCGCCCTCCTAGTGGCCGAATGCATTCAGCAGTGACGTCACCACTGAATTTCAATCACTGCTGTACTCGCTCCCGCCTGTCAATCAGACAGGCGGGAGCGAGCGCTTTGAAGGAAGAGGACGCGCGCAGGCTCGGGGACAAGGTAAAGTATTATGTCTGTATCACTGTATTATCTATACTGTTCACCTATACAGTATGCCTCCAGTTTCCCCACTACAACTCCCAGCATGCCCTGGGAATTGAGCGGCGCAACAGGGCCGGGGGCGGGGGCATTGCGGGCTGCGCGGCGGGGAGCGGTATGTGCTCCGGTGTTCACCTATACAGGGTGCCTCCAGTTGTTTCCCCACTACAACTCCCAGCATGCCCTGACAGCCAATAGATGTCAGGGCAAGTTGGGAGTTGCAGTGAGGAAACAGCTGGAGGCACCCTGTATAGGTGAACTACGGGCGGAAGTGCCGGCCCCAGCAGGCATCAGTGACGTAGTGCCTGGTGGGGAAGTCTGCCTGGTAGTGAGCACACTACCAGGCAGACAAAAAAGCATTTTTAATATGTAAAAAAAAAAATTAAAGGCAGGGAGGGGGTTAGGTATACATGGGTAATAGGCAGGGACAGAAAAAAAAAAGTGATGGTGGGAGCTACCCTTTAAAAGAGAACTCTGGGATATGAAACTTATCCCCTATCCTAAGGATAGGGGATAAGTCTCAGATCACGGGGGGTCCGACTGCTAGGGGCCCCCGCGATCTCCCGTATGGGGCTTTTGGCTCTTTGCCGAAACAGTGAGTTTCGAACACAGCTTGACGCATCGGCCAACACGCCCCCTCAATGCATTTCTATGCAGCACTCCGGCTCTCCCATAGAGATGTATTGAGGGGGTGTGTCAGCTAGCTCATTTTCCGGTGGTTGAACATGCCCCCTGGCCGTTGACTGCCAGCGCCCTGTTCGGGAGATTGCTAATGTCAGTGCCCATTTAAATGCTGTGATCAATAGTGGGCACTAGAGCTGGGCGGTATGACCAAATCTGCGTATCACGGTATTTTTGTAACTTTCCGCGGTTCCACGGTATATAACGGTATTTCCCCCCCCCCAAATTAATTAGCAGCCCAGCGCTGCGCTATTCTGCCCCCCCCCCCCCAACAAAAATTAATTATCAGCCCAGCGCTGCCCCCATCGGGGTAAATACTCACATGTCACCCGCTGCCCTCCTCGTGCTGTTTGTTGCCGCCACGGCACAGACGCTAGGTAAACAAAATAAACTAACGCATGTTCCGACGTCGGCCTTACGCTGGGGAACGGGAACGTCGGACAGCCGTCATCCTAAAACCGGCCTCAGCGATGTTCCGCCTCGGCTGCTGATAGGCTGAGCCCACTGTCATGTAAGAAGCTTTGGGCGGCTTCTTACATGACAGTGGTCTCAGCCTATCAGCAGCGGATAGGCTGATGGCTGTCCAACGTTCCATTCACTAGGAAGCAGATGAGGCCAGTACCGGACCAACGGGAGGTGAGTAAAAGTTTATTTTGTTTATTTTTTGCAGCCCGGGCATAGGGATACCACACAATATAGAGCAGTGGTCTTCAACCTGCCGACCTCCAGATGTTGCAAAACTACAACTCCCAGCATGCCCGGACAGCCAACGGCTGTCCGGGCATGCTGAGAGTTGTAGTTTTGCAACATCTGAAGGTCGGCAGGTTAAAGACCACTGGTATAGAGTGTCAGCGCCGGCGGCCGCAACAAACATGAGGATGAGGAGGGCAGCGCATGTGGGTGACATATCAGTATTTACCCCGATGGGGACAGCGATGGGCTGATAATTAATTGGGGGGCAGAACAGCGCTCGTGGGTGACTTGTGATTAGTTCCCCCAATGTGGGGACAACGCAGCGCTGGGCTCATTCATTCCCAAGGGGGAGGGGCCAAACTGGTATTGCGGTATGGGTTAAAATTCATATCGTGCAGCCCAAAAATGTTGGTGTTCGGTATGAACCAGTATACCGCCCAGCCCTAGTGGGCACAGCATTTAGGTAATAAATGCCGGTAATCCCTGGGTTCTGGGGGACACATCAGCAGCTCCGTGATGTAATCGTAGGCTGCAGATGGGTTGCTGGGGAAGAATGGGGACTTACTCATCCTTCCCGGTGCTCTGTGGTCAGCAATTGCTTAAAGGGGTACTCTGGTGGAAAACAATATTTTTTTAAATTAACTGGTGCCAGAAAGTTAAAAAGATTTGTAAATGACTTCTATTAAAAAATCTTAATCCTTCCAGGACTTATCAGCTGTTGTATGTTCCACAGGAAGTTCTTTTCTTTTTGAATTTCTTTTCTGTCTGACCACAGTGCTCTCTGCTGACACCTCTGTCAAGTTTGGTATCATTGGAATCTTACTGACCCATAAAATAAAGATAGCATGTCAGATTTACTGTGTTTTGAACTCCGAAAAAATTATTGCCCCACAAAATTGCTCAATTCCATATTTTTTTTAAATTTTGCCTTACATTTTTCTGGCTCCGTAATACATTATATCATAAAATAAAGTTCGCCAATGAAAAGTACAAATTGTCCCACAAAAAAGAAACACTAATACAACTTTGTCAGTGGAAAAATAAAAAAGTTATGGGTCTGAGAATGTGAGGAGCAAAAAAATGTGAGCCAAAAAATAAAAAATAAAAGCTAGGTCATAAAGGGGTTAAAAATGTAGATTGTATGCTGCAGATTTCAATGTAAACTAAATGACTGAGCACTGCTTCAAATCCTGCGCATCAAATATATGCAGGATACTGTACGTGTGAATAGACCCTAAAGGCAAATGTTGGCTGCTGATAATTATCCTAACAAGTTACAGATAATACAGGAGATTGTGATCACTATCATTGCACTTGGTTTGCATTTTCTACACTTTATTTTATCCCCCAACTTTATTGGACATATCTTTGGCCATAAACTTACAGTCATGGCCGTAAATGTTGGCACCCCTGAAATTTTTCTAGAAAAGGAAGTATTTCTCACAGAAAAGGATTGCAGTAACACATGTTTTGCTATACACGTTTATTCCCTTTGTGTGTATTGGAACTAACCCAAAAAAAAGGGAAAAAAAGCAAATTGGACATAATGTCACACCAAACTCCAAAAAAGGGCTGGACAAAATTATTGGCACCCTTTCAAAACTGTGGTAAAATAAGATAGTTTCAAGCATGTGATGCTCCTTTTAAACTCACCTGGGGCAAGTAACAGGTGTGGGCAATATAAAAATCACACCTGAAAGCAGATAAAAAGGAGAGAAGTTCACTTAGTCTTTGCATTGTGTCTCTGTGTGTGCTACACTAAGCATGGACAACAGAAAGAGGAGAAGAGAACTGTCTGAGGACTTGAGAAGCAAAATTGTGGAAAAATATCAACAATCTCAAGGTTACAAGTCCATCTCCAGAGATCTAAATTTGCCTTTGTCCACAGTGCCCAACATTATCAAGAAGTTTGCAACCCATGGCACTGTAGCTAATTTAGCTGAGAAAAATTGATGAAAGGTGTCAACCCGGGATAGTCTGGATGGTGGATAAGCAGCCCCAAACAAGTTCCAAAGATATTCAAGCTGTCCTGCAGGGTCAGGGAGCATCAGTGTCAGTATGAACTAACCGTCAACATTTAAATGAAATGAAACGCTATGGCAGGAGACCCAGGAGGACCCCACTGCTGACACAGACATAAAAAAGCAAGACTACATTTTGCCAAAATGAACTTGAGTAAGCCAAAATCCTTCTGGGAAAATGTCTTGTTGACAGATGAGACCAAGATAGAGGTTTTTGGTAAAGCACATCATTCTGTGTACCTACAGTGAAATATGGTGGAGGTTCAATGATGTTTTGGGGTGGTTTTGCTGCCTCTGGCACTGGGTGCCTTGAATGTGTACAAGGCATCATGAAATCTGAGGATTATCAACAGATTTTGGGTCTCACTGTACAGCCCAGTGTCAGAAAGCTGGGATTGCATCCGAGATCTTGGGTCTTCCAGCAGGACAATGACCCCAAACATAAGTCAAACAGCACCCAGAAATGGATGGCAACAGAGCGCTGGAGAGTTCTGAAGTGGCAGCAATGAGTCCAGATCTAAATCCCATTGAACATCTGTGGAGAGATATTAAAATTGCTGTTGGGAAAAGGCGCCCTTCCAATAAGAGAGACCTGGAGCAGTTTGCAAAGGAAGAGTGGTCCAACATTCCGGCTGAGAGGTGTAAGAAGCTTATTGATGGTTGTAGGAAGCGACTGATTTCAGTTATTTTTTCCAAAGGGTGTGCAACCAAATTATTAAGTTAAGGGTGCCAATAATTTTGTCCAGCCTATTTTTGGAGTTTGTTGTGACATCATGTCCAATTTGCTTTGTTTTAGGGATCGGCCGATTATCGGTTTGGACGATATTATCGTCCGATAATCGCGATTTTGGACATTATCGGTATCGGCAATTACCTTGCCGATAATGCCCCCCGGCCAGAGACGACCCTCGCCGCCGCTGCCCCATTGCCTCCCCCCATCCTCTGCCCACATACCGCCGCCCCCCCGGTGTTATAATTACCTGTTCCCGGGGGTCCGCGATCCTTCTGGCTCCTGCGCTGTTGCAGTGCGCTGCGTAATGACGAGTGACGTCCCCAACGCGATGTCATCGTCAGTGTGCACAGTGACAGCGCAGAACGCTGACGGAGCCAGAAGGATCGCGGGCCCCCGGGAACAGGTAATTATAACACCGCGGGGGCGGCAGCAGTATGTGGGCAGAGGATGGGGGGGGGGGGGAGATGATAGGGCAACTGTGGTGGTTGGACTCAGGACCCCAGGACAGGCAGGCAGAGAGAAGCGGGCGGCGGCGGTGGTCTCTGGCACCGCAAAAGCCGATGCAGTTCATTGATTTAAAGCGCCCGCATCAAATCCATTTGCTTTTGATCGTACACATTTATCAATGAGTTTCAAATTTGTTTATTTATTTATTTTTAATGTTTACATAATAAATGTACTTCAACCTTTCGCTATTAAATAACTATTAAAATATTAATTTGCAAAAGTCCTTGAGAACAAGTCTATTTCTTTGAATATGTAAATACAGCTTTATGCTAATTGATTTATCCTTATGTAAAGACATCATGTACCACATATACCCTCCTGTAGTACATGTCCTTATGTATAGCACCACCATATTTTTAACCCCTGTTATTCTATCTCTTTTTATTTGGATGACATTATAAGCCTTGAGGGCTTGAAAAAAGTCCTATTGTTGGACTGAAATGTCGCATTGTACACTGATGGGTGAATAGACTGTCTTTTGATTCACTGAATTGGAGAGCTGCATCTCTACTTATCTGGATATTATTGTTCATAATTATGGCCAGGAGTCAGGCCTTGGAAAGCAGAGCACCCTCCTTGGGATTACAAGCTTCTATCGCAGCGCTTCCCAACCAGGGTGCCTCCAGCTGTTGCAAAACTACAACTCCCAGCATTCCCGGATACTGAATCGATTTTAAAATTCTGAGAATCGATTTTTTTTTTATAAATTATTATAATTAACATTTACTGTATTTCACTCACTGAGTCACAGTCCTATTTGTCTGTCTTATTTTTTTTATAACACTTAAACTCCTGACCACTAGTTGGCAGTGTACCTGTTATCAGCTCTGTCCCACTCGCAGGCTGCTACCGCGAGACTACAGACTCAGAACAAACAAGAAGGAGAACGTACGCACTCACAGGACAACTTTCGCGGAATCTAGTTCTTTTTCAGCTAGAATAAGTTTCCCCAAGCTTTTAATAGGGAATATCGCGATATATCGTGATATATCGCCAACATGACAGAATCACGATATATTGCGATATATCGAATCGCCACCCTGGTATCGCGATTCGAATCGAATCGCCAAATTATTGGCGATTCACACCCCTAATATATATATAGTTTTGTTGAGTGCATTTGGTTTGGTGTTCATTGTTAACTTTTTGCATGACAACCAACTATGTGTTATTGAAGGAGTTACAGATAACTATGTATAAACAAGATTGATATAGATAAATATATACACAAGATTGATAGATAACTATATATAAACAACATTGATACAAATTACTATATATATATATATATATATATATATATAAAAACAACATTGATACAGATTACTATATATAAACAACATTGATACAAATTAATATATATAAATATATATATATATATATACACAAGATTGATATAGATAACTATATATAAACTAGATTAATACAGATTACTATATATATATATATATATATATATATATATAAACAAGATCGATACATTACTATATATAAACAAGATCGATAGATTACTATATATAAACAAGATTGATACATTACTATATATAAACAAGATTGATACATTACTATATATAAACAAGATTGATACATTACTATATATAAACAAGATTGATACAAATTACTATATATAAACAAGATTGATACAATTTACTATATATATATATATAAACAAGATCGATAGATTACTATATATAAACAACATTGATACAAATTACTATATATAAAAACAAGATTGATACAGATAACTATATATAAACAAGATTGATACAGATTACTATATATAAACAAGATTGATACAATTTACTATATATATATATATATATAAACAAGATCGATAGATTACTATATATAAACAACATTGATACAGATTACTATATATAAACAAGATTGATACAATTTACTATATATATATATATATATATATAAACAAGATCGATAGATTACTATATATAAACAACATTGATACAGATTACTATATATATATAAACAAGATTGATACAGATTACTATATATAAACAACATTGATACAGATTACTATATATATATAAACAAGATTGATACAGATTACTATATATAAACAACATTGATACAGATTACTATATATATATAAACAAGATTGATACAGATTACTATATATAAACAAGATTGATACAGATTACTATATATAAACAAGATTGATACAGATTACTATATATACACAAGATTAATACAGATTACTATATATATACACAAGATTGATATAGATAACTATATATATACACAAGATTAATACAGATTACTTTATATAAACAAGATTGATACAAATTACTATAGACAATTGTTTCCCAGCCTGTAGCTCTCCAACTGTTGCAAAACTACAACTCCCATTCTGCCTTGACAATCCAAAGGCATGCCGGGAGTTGTAGTTTTGTAACAGCTGCACAGTCACAGGTTGGACAACACTGCTGTATACAAGCAGGACTGATCCAGATGGCCCATAGCAGGTATAGAGAGCCAGGTAACCATAGAGATGCCATCAGGCAGGTATGTCCTCACCTTCTAGGGGAGATCACATCAGCTCACAGGCGGGGGCCACAAAAGAAGAATCTCATAAATGCGACAAGTCACGAACAAGTCTTACAAGAGGCGCATCCTTCCTCAAGGAGGCAGCGTGCTACAGTTACTATAGCAACCGATACACTCGACGGGGGGAAGGGGGCGTGACCATCTCCATGAGCCCAGCCTATGGGAATGCTCGATGGTCCGTCCCGCCCGCTATTCTCCCTCATCAGTATCTGATTGGTGCAGTGGCCTAGAAGTCGTTGTGTCATTGGCAGGTAGTATTGAGTACCGCCCCCTGCAGAGATGATTGACAGCCGTATAGGATGGAGACTTGTTTATTTGACCTAGAGCTGCGTGGTTCGCACGTTTTACCCAGCGGTGTGTGAGAGCGACCTGTAGTAGGAGGAGCCCGTGTACACCACGGGGAAGAGAGGAACAGTGGATCAGTTCCACACAGCAACCAATGAGATTGCACCTTTCATTTTATTTTTTTTTTTTTTTTTTTTAAGCCTCTGGAAAATGAAAGCGGAGGTGTGATTGGTTGCTATGGGCGACTGCTCTACTGCACCAAACTAAAAAGTTTTTTCCCTTTGTATAATGAAAAGTTCTGCAGCTTCTCATTGAGTGTTGAGGGCACAGGACCCTCCATTTTCTTGATGTACTTGTCCTAGTCAGATGGCGAAGGGTGGCAGCAAGAGGTGGCTGCAGTCCAGTAACACATAGGTATAGCTATAGTACAGTCAGTCTCTAAACTGGGACCCGCAAAAATGTTGCAAAACTGCAACTCCCAGCAAGCCTGGACAGCCCTTGGCCATCCGGGCGTGCTGATTGCTGAAAGTTGTAGTTTTGCAACATCCGGAGGTCCACAGGTTGGAGACCACTGCTATTTCTTTCAAGGGTCTGTTGCCATTTTTGTTTGGCTGGCAGTAAGCTCCTAAAATAGAGGAACACGCTGCTCATGGCTATCGTTATAGAGGGAAATTTTATATATATATAAATAGTTAAGGCTGATTTACCAGTCTGCCATAAATACGGCCCACTGGTTCTCATGTCCGTCGCAGGTCTCCGGTCTGTGACGTCATGTGTCTCGTTCCTGTGACGTATCGCAACGTGTCACATCGGCGTGGGGAACAGGGTGCCGGCTCTGCTTGCTGCCGGATCTCTTTATTGGTCATTGGTTGGGCAGAGCTGTTTGCCCATTGTCTATATTGGAGCTCAGCACAATCTCTTTAGCCACTCGTTCCGTTCACTTGAGCATTAACCTTTATGTTCTGGGGAGTACGTTCGGTCTCAGCATTAGCCTTCCAGCTTATTTAGTCAAGCATCAATCACATGTCGTCATTCACGTCCTGTCATATCATTTAGGGAAGTAGTGCTCATTTTTTTTCAATGGTTGGCGTATGTTCACTCTCGGACATTGGCCACCTCTTGGTCAGGCCTTCTCTAGTGTTTGGCACTCACTTATGTTTACTTACAGTATCATTTCATCGCAGATCTCACTGCTAGCTTATTCAGTCCAGTTAATCAAGCATTACTCTCGTGGAGTTTCTTCGGTAAGTAGAGCTTGATTTGCTACATGGGTGGTGTATGTTCACCCTCGGTCATTGGCCACCTCGAGGTCGGGCCCTCTAGTGTATGGCACTCACTTATGTTTACTTACAGTATAATTTCATCATACTTCTCAGCCCTAGCTTATTCAGCTCAGTTAATCAAGCATTGCTCTCGTCGGCATTCACATTTTGTGGCGTTTCTTTGGTAAGTAGTGCTTGATTTGCTTCATGGTTGGTGTACACTCACCCTTGGTTATTGGCCACCTCGGGGTCGGGCCCTCTCTAATGTGTTGCACCTACTCGCATTTACTTATAGTAGTATTTCATCATAGGTCTCAACGCTAGCTTATTCAGCTCAGTTATCCAAGCAATCTTTTGTCGTCATTCACGTCTTGTCGAGTCGTCATGGGTTCAGCTTACATCTATTCAGTCCGTTACTCAAGTATCAGTTCTGGTTGTCATTTGAGTTTTGCTGGGATTAGCTCGGTAAGTAATGCTTGAGTTTTCTTGTGGCTGGGTTTGGCACCCTCGGTTCCTGGTCTTTACAGTTCGGGCCCTCAATATTGGTTCACGATCAATCATATGGTCACGTAACTATGATTCAAGGTGTCGGGTCTTTTAATTATGCACGTCACTCAGGTGTTAGTGGCCACCACCAAGGTCGGGCTCATGCTAATTCGGTACGATCAGTAATTATATGTAACACACTTACTAGTTCTTGGTAGATCTTGTCACTGCTCGTTCTCCCAAGAAGTACCTTCTAGCTACGCACAGCGCACTGATGGCAGTATCATTACGAGTCATTTCAGCATGGTTTTTCTTTCAGGTTCATACAGTTCCTAGTGTTCAGCAATTGATTGCTTTCACCTATTCTCCTGTTACTCTTTCAGGTATTGCTGTTAAGTTGGTCTGGGTGTTGGTGACAAGTGTGTTGGTAATCTTTCACCTTGTTCAGTGAACGGTTGTTTCATTTAGGCTTTGTGCATACAGTCAATGTTACAGCTTTCTTATTTCGCTTACAGGATGTCTCACGTTTCCAATATCGAAGATGCTCCGTCAAGCCCAGAAACTCAGGCTTCGGATCACAGCAGCATCTCCTCTTGAAGGAACTGGACTATTCCCGAACTAACAGCCCAGGGATTCGTTACCCGCTTCAGCTAGAAAGGCCAAAATTATACAGACTTTTTGATGTCTGAACTGACAGCCACTACTTCTGAGCAAGTTTCCATTTCTACCATACAATTGTCTTTCACTCAATTACATGCAATGATGAACAGCATGCAAGATCGGCTCCAGTTATTAGAATATAGAGCCATCAGGAAGCCCACCCATACCAGCGGTGCCAACAACTTCCACCTCCCAGGCAACTTCCGCAGGTAGGGGGTCTGGCTATGCCTGACATTACTCCCTCCCATTTCGTGCCAGTCAGTAACCATCAGAAAAGAGATTTGAAAGGGTAAGGACAGCAATCTAGCCTCCCTCCCTCTCACCACACATGACATTTAGAGATGAGCGAACTTACAGTAAATTCGATTTGTCACGAACTTCTCGGCTCGGCGGTTGCTGACTTTTCCTGCATAAATTAGTTCAGCTTTCCAGTGCTCCGGTGGGCTGGAAAAGGTGGATACAGTCCTAGGAAAGAGTCTCCTAGGACTGTATCCACCTTTTCCAACCCACCGGAAAGCTGAACTAATTTATGCAGGAAAAGTCAGCAACCGCCAAGCCGAGAAGTTCGTGACGAATCGAATTTACTGTAAGTTTGCTCTTCTCTAATGACATTGTTTAAAACAAAACAATTGCTTGTGGCGAGGTCTCCGTTGTCGGTAAAACTAAGGACGCATGCCTCAATAAAAAGCTGTCTATTGGGAAATCATTTGTTCGGCTCATCCTGAGAGGCGCTGGACATGTATCTTTACAGAGTTATGGACTTAGGCATCAAGTATGGAGGATATTCAGTCTATGATTATCACCGGTCTTTCTCCATGAAGGCGGCGGTGCTGCTTCAGTTCCAGCACGTCACAAATTAGGCTTTTTTGGATATGAAGCTTAAGGCTTCAGTCTGTTATTCTTGCCAGTCTATATCTCATTCTACCGACTGGTGCCCCAATGTCAACTCTTCTCCCTCTCAGAGTAAGTGTGCATGCACACCACGTTTTTGCAATACAGTTCCCGTATCAGGTTTTTGATGAAAAACGGATTCCTCAAAACCTGACTAAACGGTATCAAAACGTGTGTACAAATTTTAACCCATATAAGGTTGAAAACCGTATACGGTTTGAAAAATGGTGTCCGGTTGTATCCATTTTTTTTAAAGAAAAAAACGTATACGTTTTTAACTTTTCACTCCATTTTGAATAAAGTTTCACTAAAGTTTCTAACTTGAAACCGTATACGGGAACTGTATAGCAAAAACGTGGTGTGCATGCACCCTAAGGCTTCATCTTCCAGTTCAGTCTCGCTGCAGAGATCGGCACAGATAACCGATAAATTAGGTTGCCCTATTGTTTTCTTAGGGTGCATTCACACCACGTTTTGTACATACGGGTGGCGAATCCGGCGGGGGGGGCGGGGTTGGAGAGGCTAGGGGCAAACCGGCCACTCCCATACCCCGGCCTGATCAGCCCGTGACTCCGTTAACTTTAATGATCCGACCGGAGTCACCGTTTGACTCCGGTCGGATCATTAAAGTTAACGGAGTCACGGGCTGATCAGGCCTGGGTATGGGAGTGGCCGGTTTGCCCCTAGCCTCCCCAACCCCTCCCCCCCCACCGGATTCGCCACCCGTATGTACAAAACGTGGTGTGAATGCACCCTAAGAAAACAATAGGGCAACCTAATTTATTGGTTATCTGTGCCGATCTCTGCTGCGAGACTGAACTGGAAGATGAAGCCTTAGGGTGCATGCACACCACATTTTTGCTCAGTTTTGACCCGTATGCGGTTTTGGACCGGACCTAAAACCGTAGTATACTACGGTTTTAGGTCCGGTCAAGAAACCGCATACGGGTCAAAACTGAGCCGACCGGAGTCACCGTTTGACTCCGGTCGGATCATTAAAGTAAATGGAGTTACGGGCTGATCCGGCCGGGGTATGGGAACGCCCGGTTTGCCCATCCCCCCGCCGGATCCGGCACCCATATGTACAAAACGTGGTGTGAATGCACCCTTAGGGAGAAGTCAAATATGTAACAAATCTAATTTGGCAGTGTGTAACTTCAAGAAGTGCAGCGCTCTGCACATGTGCTCTATATGTTTTAAGGCACACCCCAAATCAGCCTGCTCTCAGAGATCTTAAAAACCAGCATGACTAGCCAACATGAATGTTGATTTGCTAGAATCACTTCTTTTTCAGCATGACCCTTATTTGGTAAAATTTTTGATTTCAGGCTTTTCTGATGGTCTCCACGCAGGTCTCATTACGTTACCCCAATCAACATGGGAGGGCCCTAATTTATTATCAGCAGAGATCCAGAAGCAGTGGAGTCTTTACTGCAATCAGAATTAGAGAAAGGTTGTCTTCTAGGTCCATTTTCTTTTTCTCCTTTTGATTTCTGGAGAGTTAATCCAGTTGGTGTAGTAACCAAAACATTTCCAAATAAAAAAAGTTTAATTTAAGATCTCTCTGCGCCTCATGGGTCTGTCATCCCTACTCTTAATTCTCTCATACCATAACCATGAATGAACATGTGTATAGCAAAACATGTTACTGCAATCCTTTTCTGTGAGAAATACAGTGGGGATCAAAAGTTTAGGCACCCCAGGTAAAAATGTGTATTAATGTGCATAAAGAAGCCAAGGAAAGATGGAAAAATCTCGAAAAAGCATCAAATTACAGATTAGACATTCTTATAATATGTCAACAAAAGATTTTATTTCCATCATTTACACTTTAAAAATAACAGAAAACAAAAAAAAAATGGCATCTGCAAAAGTTTGGGCACCCTGCAGAGTTAATATCTTGTACTGCCCCCTTTGGCAAGTATTACAGCTTGTAAACGCTTTTTGTAGCAAGCCAAGAGTCTTTCAATTCTTGTTTGAGGTATCTTTGCCCATTCTTCCTTACAAAAGTCTTCCAGTTCTTTGAGATTTCTGGGCTGTCTGTCACGCACTGCTCTTTTAAGCTCTATCCATAGATTTTCAATTATGTTGAGGTCAGAAGATTGTGAAGGCCATTGCAAAACCTTCAGTTTACGCCTCTTTATGTAATCCTCCGTGGAATTGAGGTGTGTTTAGGATCATTATCCATTTGTAGAAGCCATCCTCTCTTTAACTTCAGCTTTTTCACCGAAGGCATCAAGTTAGCATCCAAAATTGTTTAAAATGTTATTGAATCCATTTTTCCTTCTACTCTTGAGATGTTCCCTGTGCCACTGGCTGCAATACAACCTCAAAGCATGATTGATCCACCCCCCATGCTTAACAGTTGGACAGAGGTTCTTTTCATGAAATTCTGTTCCCCTTCTCCAAACGTACCTTTGCTCATTCCGGCCAAAAAGTTCAATTTTAACCTCATCGGTCCACAGAACTTGTTTCCAAAATGCATCAGGCTTGTCTATATGTTTATTTGCAAATTTCAAACGCTGATTTTTGTGGTGAGGACGTAGAAGAGGTTTTCTTCTGATGACTCTTCCATGAAGACCATATTTGTACAAGTATCTCTTTATAGTGGAATAGTTTACCACAACTCCAGTGTCTGCCAGATCTTTCTGGAGGGATTGTGCAGTCAAATTGTGGGTTTTTAATTGTTTTTCTCACAATCCTGCGAGCTTGTTTGATATTTTCTTGGTCTTCCAGATCTTGCTTTAACTTCCACTGTTCCTGATGACTGCCATTTCTTAATTACTCTAAATTACATTCCGAACAGAGGATATTGACATCTGAAAGTGTTTTGCTATCTTCTTATAGCCTTCTCCAGCTTTGTGAGCGTCAACTATTTTCAGTTTCAGATTTCTAGACAACTGCTTAGAAGCAGGGCCGATGCAAGGATTTCTGCCTACACAAGCGAAGCTCCATTTTGGTGCCCCCTCCCCCACAAACCTGCAGTCCACACTGCACCCCACCTCCCTTGAATATATGTTTCTTTAAATTATTTCCTTTTTTTTTTAAAGATATAAAGGGGGGAGATTTATCCAAATGTATAATATATTATGAGAGCAGTGCTGTGGCTCCAAGCTCGGCCAGTACCTTCTATAGCCACCCCGCATCCCCTCAAAGTACATCAGTAACTGAAAAATTCTAATAATACAATTTTACAAAAAGTATATTGAGAAAAAGAGGGCGGGGCAATGCATTTTCGTTTTTCGACCAAGCACAGGCTAAATTTTCGGTTTCGGACCAGAATTTCCCTTTCGGTGCATATGCCATATAAGTGGCCCGCCCCTATGGGGACTTAAAATGTGTAAAACATTTTTTTTATAGTTTCGAAAATGATATAAAACCCCCTCCCCTAATAAAAAATAAAATTACCCTTATTTTTCAGTTTTTACAACAAAAAAAAGGGGAAACAAATTAAGTTTGGTATCGCCCCGTGCGTAAATATGCAATCTATTAAAATATAATATTTATGGTGCCTCACGTTAAACGGCGTAAATATTTTTTTAAAAAGTCTCAAAGCAAAAATTATACAGATAAACTACAGATCACGGCTAGAGATGAGCGAACTTACAGTAAATTCGATTCGTCACGAACTTCTCGGCTCGGCAGTTGATGACTTATCCTGCGTAAATTAGTTCAGCCTTCAGGTGCTCTGGTGGGCTGGAAAAGGTGGATACATTCCTAGGAAAGAGTCTCCTAGGACTGTATCCACCTTTTCCAGCCCACGGGAGCACCTGAAAGCTGAACTAATTTATGCAGGAAAAGTCATCAACTGCCGAGCCGAGAAGTTCGTGACGAATCGAATTTACTGTAAGTTCGCTCATCTCTAATCACGGCCGTCATGCATCCCTGTATATGGAAAATAAAAAAGTAATTAAATAAAGGAGTTAGAATAGGACAATTTAATGCATATAAATTTTGTTAAAAAATGTGCATTTTTTTTAAATAGTACAATAATAGAAAAACTATATAAATTGGGTATTGTTGTAATTGTATTGACCTACGGAATAAAGATACCATATCAATTTTACCATAAATTGCACTGCGTAATTTCCGCCCACAAATATAATTTTTTTTGTTTTATGGTATATCATATGGTAAAATGAAAGAGGCCATTACATAGAACATTGGTCAAGCAAAAAAACAAAAAAAACAAACAAGCCCTCATATGAGTCTGTAGGTGGGAAAAAAAAAATGGAGTTATGTATTTTAGGAGGAAAAAAACAAAAACGCAAAAATGAAAATTGGCTGTGTATGGGCCATCTATTTGAGGATTCCCCTCTTGGATTGTGCTGGGCATGGGGAGAGAAGGGAGTGCTGGTTATGAAGCCAAGCAGGGTGTTTTACACAATTTGCATAGATCTCAACTACAGTGTAGCCCGTGGTGTCACGTGGTTTACACAACTCCTATTAACCTCTGTAAGAGTAATGTTTTCCACTTTTAAACCACCTCCAGGCCGAAACTGGCCAAGTTTCTTGATCTCAAGATAGGTGTGGGTCCCATAGGTGGGATCTGCATATATCAGACATTTATATCATAACCTGTATATATGACATAAATGTCCCTTATGTAAATACTCCTTTACAGAATGGGGAAAAAAAATAAAAAATCAGTTTAGGAAAGAGAAATTTAATAAACATACAGTCGCCACAAATATTCTTACTCCTATGTTCCTAGTAATATCAGTACCTTGTAAGTCTGTTACAGAGATTATACAACAATTAGACCTTTACATTGTCAGTTCATATGGTTTTTAAAAGAGAGAATCTACCTAACATTTTGGAGTACCAAATCTCAATATTCTACTCACATTCATTCTAATACTCAGTTAGGTTTACACTGAGAAAACAAATTAAGGAAAGAAAAGATATTAGAAAATTAAAAGGATCACAAAAAGCAACATAACCTTGAAATAATGGATAAACATTGTGACGGATTATATACTGCATTGATGCACACACTGGGGGAGATTTATCAAAACCTGTGCAGAGGAAGAGTGGTGCAGTTGCCCATAGCAACCAATCAGATTGCTTCTTTCATTTTCCACAGGCCTCTTTAGAGGCCTGTGGAAAATGAAAGAAGCGATCTGATTGGTTGCTATGGGCAACTGCACCACTCTTCCTCTGCACAGGTTTTGATAAATCTCCCCCACTGACCCTATGCATAAAGTTAAAGAGTACCTGTCACCAAACTAAACTTTTAATATATTTTTCCTAAAGTAATTATAAGACACTTTGCTATTTACTTGCTGTTAAAATTCTTAACCTTTATATGTTTCTAATGTGAATTAGGTGGCGCTGTTCTGTTCCCTGCGCAAGTCAGTTAGTTCGGTCTCCTCCCGGCCTGGCAGGAGACCAAACTCAGAAATTGTGTGCGGGGAATGGCGAGGCACAGCTCTCACAGGCTTCAGCGACGTTGCGCCTGCTGGGGATGCCCACTTTTTTTTTTTTTTTTTTTTTTTTTAAGGGCAGAAGGAGTGTTAGGATAGATAAGGAATATAATCTGAGTTAGTTTAGAAAATATTATTTGACAGGTAATCTTTAAAGCCAATCTAATACATATTATACGAAACACAGACTTGAATGTAGACAATAAATTGACATTCTCCTTTTCAAATTATATCTGACGAATTTACTATTGGTCAACAACTCACCAAGATTAAAATACATTATGTCTTGTTAGCTACAGGTTATTCAGCTTTAACATACATTGCTTGCTTATAGAGATGAGCGAACTTACAGTAAATTCGATTCGTCACGAACTTCTCGGCTCGGCGGTTGCTGACTTTTCCTGCATAAATTAGTTCAGCTTTCCGGTGCTCCGGTGGGCTGGAAAAGGTGGATACAGTCCTAGGAAAGAGTCTCCTAGGACTGTATCCACCTTTTCCAGCCCACGGGAGCACCTGAAAGCTGAACTAATTTATGCAGGAAAAGTCATCAACTGCCGAGCCGAGAAGTTCGTGACGAATCGAATTTACTGTAAGTTTGCTCATCTCTACTTGCTGACCTGAAAGATCTTAAACAACTTAAAAGGGTAAGTGTCCCCTACATTTATTTTACTGATTAGAGCCAGATACATAAAAGCGGTTGTTTTTTTCTAATCTGATTTTAATTTTTTGGGACAATATGGGGTCAGCCATCTTGCCTGACATGTTTGTAACAGCATTTAGACCTATGCTTTACAGCAAGCCTCATGGATATAGGCAACAATAGACATGAGCTGTCCCATTCACATAAATAAGAAACTTTACTGGGTATTCTATGTGACCCTTAAAAAAAAAAAATAATAATAATTCCATAATAATATCAACAGGATTTATAATAGAGAACATATACCCTGTGTTTTTGGAACTATGGACACATCTCCTTCGTGGCATTTCCTCTAGAGAGAAGCATTGAATGTTTTGTTCACATCACTGCTATGGATTAAAGTGAACCTGTCATCAATTTCTAGTGAACCACAAGTCATCTGGATGGTCCCCAGTGGCTTCTTCCCAACCGACCAGCCTTGATTATCAGGTCTCTACCTATACATAAGGAAGGAGAGATCTATAAGTCAAGGCTGGTAGGGCGAGAAGAAGCCACTGGGGTCTACTCTGATGACTCCTTGTTTATGCAGCATGAACAAGATGACAGGTTTACTTTAAAAAGCCATAGTTGTGTGCCAGATATATTGTATAATTGATAGGCGCAGAGCCTGGAAGACCCTTTTTATTCAAGGTGGTTGATCAAAGTTTTTCCTTCATTTAGACCACAGTAATAGCACTGGCAAGGCCACAGAACATAGATTTGTTTCGTACTGTAACAATGAAGAGCATTTGATGCATTCCTTTGGCACGATATACTGGAAATCACCCCTTCTAAAATCCTTATGTCCGTTTCTAGAAAGTATTCCATGTCACCATAACCATTACAAAGCCCAAATATACTTTGTATATTCGATCCATTCAATGAGGTAAAATAAAGCTCTTCTCCTTTATCTTCTCTTACGGAAGGGATGAGGTACCTCAGTGGAAGTCTTTCTGGTTTCTTTATTATAATCCCCTATTGTCTTATAAATTACATTAAATTCATATGGCCTTTTATTTATTCTTTAAACAATGTATTTTTATAGAATGATCTACAATATAATGCAATATTCTCACTGTGTGATAGGGGTAAAATAGAGGCATAGTAATCTCCTGGATATAAATCCTAAATCTAGCCTCACTGCATATACCTACTTATATAACAAGTAGGTCAAATAACTGCTTTTAGGCACAGTGAAGTCTTCATTTATGTGGACTTTCAAATCTCTAACCTTCCCACTAAAATCAGAGGTGGTTTATATAAAAAAAAAAAAAAATTATATATAGATACACAACACACACGCACACACAGTATATAGATATGAAATGCTCAAGTATAATTAAGGCTGGTGTCACACAACGCAATTTTTTGTAAAAATGCCACTGCAGTGTTTGAGCCAGAGGTGGATCCAGCAGGGAAAAATAGGGTCCTTCCTTTATATTTCCCATTCCTTTTGGATCCACTCTTTGTTTTGAAGCCAAAAAACTGCCATGCGAGGTACCAGCCTAAAGATAACGTCAGCTTTTTTTCTTGCCTTTAAAACCCCACCATGCCATATAACAGGATCTAAAAATATTTCTAAATATGCCCTATATGCTAAAATGTATCTGGTGAAATGCTCAGCACAATATGCAGATTACTACAGAATAGCCATCTTGGCGGTGTCCATATTCGGATCAGGCACAGTGTCCGCGCTCTTGGCTTTATAGCCATCCCTCCAGTGGAGGCTGCTGGGGATGTAAAGGAGCCAGGGAGAAGTCAATAAAGCCAGGAGATTATTTTTCTAATGTAATCTGCAAAGCATGCTGCATTTTATAAAGTCATTTCTGCTATTTGGCGTAAAACTAACCATACAGGGCTATGTTTGGAAACATAATCAGGTAATGTAATTTAGGAAAAAAATAAAAATAAAAATAAAAAGCTGACCAATTCAAATTAATATAATCAAAAAACCCCAGACATACATTATAGGGACACACTATGGAGCCTCATAATCCTAATAAAGGGTAACAGCCAAGAGAAATGGTTACAGTGCTAATGTTACTTAGTATCTTGTTCTTCATCCCCATGTATACACATATGTAAAAGTAAAAACATGACATTTTGATCGGAGTGTATTTTAGGGTAGTGCCCATAAATGTAGGGCTGCCCACTAGCAGCTATAAAAAACTATTTACAATAAAAGGGAACCTGTCACCATGAAAATGCTATCTATTCTATGTTATAGAGAAGGAAGAGCTGAGCTGATGGATCTACATGATTTAAATCAATAAATTACACATTACCTCATTATAGTGAATCTTTCCCCACAAAGATGATTATA
Source organism: Hyla sarda (assembly GCF_029499605.1). NCBI lineage: Eukaryota > Metazoa > Chordata > Amphibia > Anura > Hylidae > Hyla > Hyla sarda. Next base: position 81,765,560 of record NC_079198.1, read on the forward strand.
ATATATATCTGCTCAGCTCCTCCTGCTGAATGACATGATGCCGATAGATTAGATGGCATTTTCATGGTGACCGGCTCTTTAGGTTGAATAGGTTGGGACATTCATTTCTACAACTTAGACATGTCCTAAATGAAAGTGTGCAGTTTAAGTATATTTTTGAAGAAATTGTTTTGGCAAATCATTTCTTAAACTCTAGGCTCTGACTGGTCCTTTGGGAAACATGGTCAATTGTTCTGCTAGATAATGCTCTTATGTTTTCTATTGGAATAAGATGGTACTTAGTAGAGATGAGCGAACATACAGTAAATTTGATTCGTCACAAACTTCTCGGCTCGGCAGTTGATGACTTTTCGTGCATAAATTAGTTCAGCCTTCAGGTGCTCCGGTGGGCTGGAAAAGGTGGATACATTCCTAGGAAAGAGTCTCCTAGGACTGTATCCACCTTTTCCAGCCCACCGGAGCACCGGAAAGCTGAACTAATTTATGCAGGAAAAGTCATCAACTGCCGAGCCGAGAAGTTCGTGACGAATCGAATTTACTGTAAGTTCGCTCATCTCTAGTACTTAGCTACTGCATCATCACTTTTCACAACTATCGTAAAGATAAAATGAAGCATTTTCCCCAAAGCAACCAATTAAATCTTCACCTTTTCTTTCAGATTTTTTACTGAATGAATTCTAAAATTCATTGGTTGTTATGGGCAACATCTGCACTTTTTCTCTGCTTGTGTTGTAATAAATTTCCCCAATTGTGCAACCCAATGTAAAGATATGCGGCTGCTAAGTAACATTGTGCATATTAAAGGAGTAGTCCAGTGGTGACTCAGTGGTGAACAACTTATCCCCTATCCTAAGGATAGGGGATAAGTTTGAGATCGCGGGGGGTCCGACCGCTGGGGCCCCCTGCGATCTCCTGTACGGAGCCTCGACAGCCTGTGGGAAGGGGGCGTGTCGACCTCTGCACGAAGCCGCGGCCGACACGCCCCCTCAATACAACTCTATGGCAGAGCCGAAGCGCTGCCTTCGGCAATCTCCGGTTCTGCCATAGAGATGTATTGGGGGGGCGTGTCGGCCGCTGCTTCGTGCGGAGGTCGACACCCGCTATCTGGCCGGAGAGCCTGGTCCCCGTACAGAGAGATCGCAGGGGGCCCCAGCGGTCGGACCCCCTACGATCTCAAACTTCTCCCCTATCCTTAGGATAGGGGATAAGTTTTTCACCCCTGGACTACCCCTTTAAGTAGTACTTTGTATTAAGTGCTATGGCAGCCTTTTCACTAATACATATCCACAGCAATTCATACCCATATAGGCATTAATATTACACCAGTAAAGACAGAGAGGTACGAGTCCTTCAAATCCAGTGTCTGAAATTCAGTCCAGTAGTTCCTGAAAGCACTTTTCTAAACTAAGGTGCCATTGACAGAATTGTATTTCCGAGAATGCTTGTGCTGACTGGCGGAGATCCTGTGCTGACCAGAACTAGGTGGTTTGACAGGGACATTTCTGCTGGTATGGTTTTCCTGTGGGTAAAAGTTTATGGTAGCATATTCTGTGGTTTCTGAGGATGTCTGCCACACAGAGGGATTCTTCTCAGGTCTGTTGTGCTGTGGCCGCCGCACCACCTCTATTTCTGCATACTGCACGTTGTCATCTGGAATGACATTTCTTTTCCGACTCTTATCCACAACTGAATAGAGGGGCACATCAGCTACTGTGTCGTATGTGGGGGCTACTGGAGCACTCTAATAGAGAAAAACAAAAAATACTGAAGTTAGGGCCGTGGAGTTCAAAACCTATGGGCCAAATGTTGCCTGTGATTACCACATGCATTCAACCCACATTCACCGCAATCTCCAAAGTTTTTATGGTAGGAAATGTTTTTTATTTTAAAACACAAAACTAAAATAAAGTCATATTAACATTCTCCGATCCCCCACAGGTGCCATCTGATATCATTCGGTCCCTGCTAGTCACAGCTTCTTGCTAATCACTGGCCTGAGTGGTGTCCGGCCTTAGTCAGTGACTGGCTGAGTGGGCAGTTTCTGCTGAGAAGGCTAGTCTTGGAAGCAGAAAGAAGTGTTGATGTTGACCGGATGACAACTCACATCACATAGGAGGATATCAGGAAAAGGGACTAGGTGTTTTGTGCTCACACCTCCTCCAGCCATATACAATATATTTGATGTCCCCAAACATTCCCTTTAAGTATCTACATACGTACAGTATGGGTGCAGGATTTGAAGCTGCAGAGTTCAATGTAAACTAAATGATTGAAAATAGAATTAAATCTGCAGCTTTAAATCCTGCGCATCAAATATGTATGAATACTACCCTAAGGGTCTAGTCACATGTACAGTATTCAGTCACTTAGTTTACATTGAAATCTGTAGCATAAAATCATGCACATCAAATCTGTGCCGGATACTGTACGTATGAATAGCCCCCTAGAGAGGTATTCCAGAAGTGCTTTTAAAATACTAAAAGTATACTCACCTTCCCCGATCCCCTTCAGCTGCTGTTCTGACAGCTCCTGCTCCCTCCTGCATACAACTTACTCTGACCTGCCTCAGCTAGTGATTGGCTGTGTGGACATTTTGTGCAGAAATAAAAACAAGCGAGTAAGCATTGAGTGTTGGGAAACAGGAGCTGTCCTGTAGGCCGATGGGAGTCAATCAGAGCAGGGGAGTATGAATTATTATAATTTTTATTTTAAGCACTCACACTCCAATCTAAAATATTTTGTATGCCCAGAATACCTCTTTACCGTATTTATAGCTTAAAGCAGCCCACCAGTTTTAGTATGGTTCTTATACTAAGTGACTGAATCAGTACTCGTGGATCTCTATTCATTTCTATAGGGCCGACATCTCAGAGTGGAAGAAAGGAAGTAATCTCCACTCCACACTGTATGCACTATGGGATTTTTCACTAGTGAGTCTGCTTACCTGTATTATTTTTTGCTTCTGCATGCATAATAATTAGAATATGTCAGCTGCTTCAAAACAAGAGGGTGCTGGATTTACTTATTAAGCTGGTGGTGAATCAAACATTTTTCTGTTTTAAGTACATTGAATTCTTTTCGGTAAGACCATCCAAAATTGCACAAAAAGTGATCTTCTATTGGAGTGGGTCTTAAAGGGGTACTCCGGTGCTTACACATCTTATCCCCTATCCAAAGGATAGGGGATAAGATGCCTGATCGCGGGAGTCCCACAGCTGGGGACGCCCGTGATCAAGCACGCGGCACCCAGTTTGTAATCAGTCCACGGAGCGTGTTCGCTCCGGGTCTGATTACGGTCGACCGCAGGGCCGGCGGCGTGTGACGTCAGCCCCCCCGCCCCCGTGTGACATCACGCTCTGCCCCTCAATGCAAGCCTACAGGAGGGGGCGTGTACCTCATACCTACCACTAATAGGGCTTATTGCAGTACAAGGTGCTTTTCCTTTCCTTGTATATTTTAGCTATACTCAAAGCAGCACTCTGTTTCCCACTTTCCACTAGTAATCTGCATAAGTTTAATTGCCAGTCAATATATAATTGCTGTGACACCACATGACCAGGCTTCTGACTGTCTGATTCACACAGCATCTACTGTATAGACTTGACACTTATTCTGTTAAAGGGGAACGCTGGTACTTTTCTTCTTATCCCCTTCCTGTCTCCAGGGGAACGCAGGGAACAAGGGTTTAGTTTATCTTGGTTGTGGCTAGGCTCCATCTTGTTGGTATACATAAACTGATGGTTTCTGTCCTCTCACATTGGCCTTAATTGACATTTATCAGATTCCTATTGTTCTCTCCCCCCATCACAGATAATTTTCTCTATCCCATCACAGGAAATAAAACTTTTTCAATGGCTTTAAAGTTTCCTGAAATTCTACATCTCTACACCTAAAAGGATGAGCCAAATTTTGGTGCATTTAGGACACATACCTTTTGAACAGAGCTACACCTCCCTTCACAGACCACGCAAAAAAGTATATAACTATTGTACAAAACTTATAAATGTGACAAAGTCATCCAAGGCTCCAAGGATTTTTTATGCACATTATGCAAAAATTCTGTTATCTGCTAGGCTCCTGTCTGAGCTGAAATGTTGCATGCGGTAAGTATCACTCCATCAATTTGACTGCTTGGATCCTGAATATGGGATACACTGCTCAGGGAGACTACTGCACAGATTGTAAAGAACTCTATTGTTTAGTTTCCCTTTATTTTGCAATACAAACGTTTAGAGAAAACTTGTTCTTGATTTGTAGTCTGCAATAATGTTAACCCCCCCCATTATTTCTGTGATCTGGCTTAGTGGTGGAGTGCAAGGTAAAATGTGAAGGTGACTTTTACGATGTTTCTACTAGGTAAGGGACTGTAAATCTGTGCAAAGCAGGCGGTAATAGGAAACTCTTACATTAACTCTTCTATTTTTTGTGTTTCTCTTCTTTGAATCTATGGATAAAAACAACAACAACAAAAACGTAATATGTTAGATAAGCATACTATGTATATATGACAGATCACAGGAGAAGGCAGCAAATACAAAGTGACTTTGGTGCCAATAGTGTTAATGTTGCTTAGATCACGTAAGAAGACTATCAATTGGGCAGTCAGCACAGAAACAACAACATGCTTGGGGAAAGGCAAAAGAGATTAAAGAGGTTATCCAGGAAAATATGATATGATAGATATGATATGATCGGTATGATATGATATGAGAGATGATTTATGAGAGATATGAGAGATATGATATGAGAGATATGAATGATATGAGTGATATGAATGATGATATGATAGATATAGATATATATATATATATCTCAACCGGCTCCAGAAAATTTAAAAGATTTGCAAATTACTTCAATAAAAAAATCTTAATCCTTTCAGTACTTATGAGCTGCTAAAGTGGAGTTGTTCTTTTCTGTCTAAGTGCTCTCTGATGACACCTGTCTCGGGAACTGTCAAGAGTAGAAGCAAATCCCCATAGCAAACCTCTTCTACTCTGTGCAGTTCCCGAGACAAGCAGAGATGTCAGCAGAGAGCACTGTTGCCAGACAGAAAAGAACAACTCAATTTCAGCAGCTGATAATTATTGGAAGGATTAAGATTTTTAATAGAAGTAATTTACAAATCTGTTTGACATTCTGGAGCCAGTTGAGAGAGATATATATCTATATCTATATCATATTATATATATATATAAAGTTTCTCTGGAATACCCCTTTAACTATTACATGGACGCCATTCAGATGAAGCCACAAGACATCAATAATCTTCCCCTTAAAGGGGTACTCCGCCCCCAGACATCTTATCCCCTATCCAAAGGATAAGATAAGATGTCAAATCGCCAGGGTCCCGCTGCTGGGGAACCCTGGGATCGCCGCTTCGGCACTGCGCTATCATTGCTGCACAGAGCGAGTTCGCTCTGTGCGTAATGACGGGCGATACAGGGGACAGAGCAGCATGACATAATGGCTCCGCCCCTCATGACATCACGGACCATCCCCTTAATGCAAGTCTATGGCAGGGGGCGTGATGACCACCACGCCCCCTCCCATAGACTTGTATTGAGGGGGGGCGGGCCATGACATCACAAGGGGCGGAGCCGTGACGTAACAATGCTCTGGCCCCTGTATTGCCCGTCATTACGTGCAGAGCGAACTTGCTCTGTGCAGTAATGATAGCGCAGTGCCGCAGTGGCGGTCCCGGGGTTCCCCTTTGGATAGGTGATAAGACGTCTAGGGGCGGAGTACCACATTAACTTATAGAGACGTGTCCAGTGTAAGGTTCATATGCTCTAGTAGTGCTGTTTGTATTGTAGTGCCCTGTAGCAATGGGTCCTGGTCTTAAATCTGACAATGGGCAACATCTGCAATGTCTGCATAGACAGTGTGTATGCTTGGATGTGATTGGGAATTTAAATTGTGGGCCCCAATGGGGACAAGGGCTGATGTGCAGTACACAGTTTCCATGGTGCCCTATTGTAAGGCACCAAGAAAACTATTTAGGGGAACAGGGACTCCTGCCATTTTGACAGGAATCCCTGCTTCTGTACAGGGCACAGCTGCTCACTGTATGGGCCAAAGAGGTAACCATGTACTGTACATCACCACTTAACTCCTTACACTCTCAGGCCAAAAGCAATATAAGATCTACTCTGGATTGAAACTGATTTTATGACCAATTTAGGCGAAACCTCACAATATGGATTTCGGGTTAGCTCCTCTCTAGCCCCCCTTTTTTTAACCACTGGATCGGCTGAACTGTGGACAATCTGAAGAATCCTACATCTAGATACACTGACTGAATTGAATGGAGTGTCCTTTTTGCTAATGGCAGCCAATTAGAGGGAATGGGTCATTTTTCAGGTATTGAATATGTTAAACACCTGTATATAGACGCATTCATAGCAGGGATATTGAACTTACCTTTGTTTTTACTCTCCCGCTTAAACAGTTTTCTGTAAAAGGGGAAAAAAAGGTTAGCAAATACAGAGCTATCACATTATTCTGGGCTGTGAATTGTTCCTGTGAAAAAATAAATTGTGCTGCATTATGCAAATAAACAACAGGGTTTTATTAGCCATCGCACATATTCCCTATTACAAAAAACGTCTATTTTATCAAGACACAAACATCCAGCCACATGTACAGAATCCGAACATGTACAGCCACAGGCCAGTCATGGGAGTTCCATAATATGAAAGAGACATGCCGTCATGCTTCTATGTAGGAAGGTCAAGGTAATCGTAACCCACAGGTGATAGTATCATCATATAACACCAATATATGGACCAGACGTTTGTAGAGAATGTTGTATTGCTTGTGTTATATCCTGAAGTCCATGCTGCAAGATAACAGTGTGAACCATTGTGCTACATACTTACAGATCCATATAATAAAGAAATTATTTATACCATAAACAGCCGCCATATAAAAGGCAGCCATGAAAAAGATTTATCTTGATGCAGGGTCTTACAGTATTACTTAAAAGGCCCCCGGAGTCTGCAATAAGAACCCTGAAGCACGGCCTAACAGGCTGACAGGCAGCACTTCAAAGCTTTATGTACTAGTCATTATACTATCCATTATTCAAGTTCCCTAGTGAGACACAAAAAGTACGGTGTTAAGAAGAAACAAAGCACTCAACATAAAAATAAAAAAAATAGAATAAAAAATACTTCTCCCTAAAAATAAAAATAATAATTATTATTACTACCACCAACTGTAGGATTCACACAGTTAATGGTGTGTAGACTGAAAGCTTTTTCTATGTATTTCCTTAAGACTTGCACTGAGCATCTCTTGGAGCTACATAAGAGAATTTGACTTATGGTCCACACAACAGTCACTGTCAGGTCCCAAGAAGGAAAAACAGATTTAGCTGAAGTGGCCCTTTAACATCGCGGAAGTTGTGTCAAGTGTATACAATACCACAAGCACCTTATTTTGGCTTCCTTACTACCTCCAGTCACCATAAGCAGGACAGAAAGGGCTAGTGGCCCCTTATACTTGAGATAGTTGTGGGTCCCAGAGGTGGAACCTGAATCTACCACCAATTCTGCTGTGTAGGTGAACCCCCATTATTTATCATACATAGTAGAATATCACACCAACATATTCCACAGACCTATATGGATGATTTTATATATTTATTTATTTTTTAACCAAAATTAGTAGTGGAACCTAAAGCATATTTAAAAAAGGTAGGGGTGTAAGAAGCAGGAAGTCCAGGTGATATTTGCCAGATCCCCAGGAAGCGTAGTTATAAGATGCACACACAACTGTAAGGACAGCTTTATATATTTGCATTATTTTGCTAGCTAAAATGATATTAAGTATGAATTGGTCCTAAGACTATAAAAGCATTTAAATGAAAGGTGCTCTTGTGCCCTCTACTGTCCAACTTTGGTATTGAATATGCAAAGGCTTGTGTAACCAAATTGAAAATTTTAAATAGCTGAACTAACCACCACCACCACCTATTTTTTATTGTATTTTTTGTTTTGCAGGTATTCTTTTGACAGATCACAAATTACATTTCACTTTAAGACACAGTGAGCAGTCTGTCACCTATGTGTGACTAGCTGTTTGCTTAGTTGAATATACAAATCATCCATTGCAGCATATAGCCAGCACTGTGTGTGTGTGTGGGGGGGGGGGGGGGGGGATCCTTTATATTTACTAAATATGACCCCCTACCACTGAATAACAGCACTTGCCCTATTACTGTGCATAGGCAGAAAGCTTCTAAACAGTAAGCTGTTGGGGGGCTCTCTCTCATGAATATGGAGGTATCTTTTCTCTCTGGGTTCAGAATAACCTGTAAGTTCTACAAGACAGAAATATATTCTTGTTTGTCACCAAGTTTATGATGCCGTCAACTTGGGCACAATAAGTGGGCTGACAGGTTCTATTTAACGTTATAAAAAGAATGAGGAAGTAATCAGAGGATTAAAGTTACCTGTGACACTGAAACCGGTCCAACGGACAGCTATACCCTCCATCTTAAAAAAATAAAAGTGAAAGAAAAATACATTCCAAATGTTTTGGCGTCACAAAGTCTATGTAGGTTTCACCAAAGGATTATCCATGTAGGTTTCACCACAGGATTAGAACATAAAGTATTACAAATGACATAACATTCTATATAGTGTGTGTTTTAGTTTTATTACTACAATGGAAACACTATTATAAAAAAAAAAAAAAATTCTATAATTTTCACCATCTTCCAAGATCCATCACTTTTTGTTTTTTAAATTGTTTTCTTGACCGAGCTCTTTAATGCACTTTTTTGCGGGAAAAATGTTAGTGCTTCTCTTGATCCAATGCATGTCCCAGCTTATTGTAGGCCACAGAGCAGCCAGGCATCTGCCGTGTACATCCAGCTGTGCTCTATGGTGCGGTGCAGCCGCGCAACAACGCTGCAGACTCGCTATACTAGGCCAGGCAGGTATACGAAATGTGGAGGACAAATTAAGTTCATTTATTCCCATTTCATATCCAAATCCCTCCATTTCATGTTCATTCAATGGACATGAAAAGCAGGGAACTGTAAATGAAATGGTGGTGGTGGTGGTGGTGGGGGGGGGGGGGTGGTTATGAGGGGAATTGGCTACATGAAAGAATGAGTGACTATGGGGAAAATTGGCTAAATCAAATAATGGAAATGGCGATGAGGGGGAATTGGCCATATGAAATGAGGGGAGTGGCTAAATGAAGGGATTGGACATGAAATAGGGGGAATAGTCATGAAATGGTGGATTTCACCATTTGTTTACTATAACTCAATTGCATATCGAAGTAAATATTGTGAAGCCCTACTGAACTCTAACAATCCCGGCACACAAGACCTGCGCAGCTATGCTGCCGTGGTAATTGCCAGCACAGCCCAAGTCCCCTGATTGTTTTTTACGACAGCCAAACAAACAAAGGCTGGTACCTAAGGGGTTAAACATAATGAAACTGAGACAGTCAAAAAAACATATTAATCTTATTTAAGGTAAGATTTTCCTTGTTGCCCATAACAACCAATCGCAACTCAGCTTTCATTTCCCATATTGCTCTGGTAAAATGAAAGCTGAGCTGTAATTGGATGCTAAGGGCAACAAAGAGAATCTTACTATAAGTTGACACATCTCCCCCAAAATGCAGTGTAAGTTCAGCCTTGTTCACTTGGGTGTTCCTCTAATTGTTCAAAACTTTTTTTTTCTCACACCCACAATAGGGTATGATTGACTGCTCTTTAAAGGGGAACTCCGGTGGAAACAAGTGGAAAACAAAGGTTTTCAAATCAACTGGGGCAAGAAAGTTAAACAGATTTGTAAACTACTTCTATTTCAAAATCTTAAAGGGGGATTCCAGGCCAAAACTTTTTTTTTATATATCAATTGGCTCTGGAAAGTTAAACAGATTTGTAAATTACTTCTATTAAAAAATCTTAATCCTTCCAATAGTTATTAGCGTCTGAAGTTTTCTGTCTAACTGCTCAATGATGATGTCACGGCCCGGGAGCTGTGCATGATGGGAAAATATCCCCATAGGAACTGCACAGCTCCCGGGACGCGAGTCATCAGAGAGCAGTTAGACAGAAAACAACAACTCAACTTCAGAAGCTAACTGCTCTCTGATGACTCACGTCCCGGGAGCTGTGCATCATGGGAGAATATCCCCATAGGAACTGCACAGCTCCCGGGACGTGACATCATCATTGAGCAGTTAGACAGAAAACTTCAGAAGCTAATAACTATTGGAAGGATTAAGATTTTTTAATAGAAGTAATTTACAAATCTGTTTAACTTTCCGGAGCCAATTGATATATATAAAAAAAAAGGTTTTGCCTGGAATACCCCCTTTAATCCTCCCATTACTGATCAGCTGCTGTATACTACAGAGAAATTTGTGAAGTCCTTTTCTGTCTGACCACAGTGCTCTCTGCTGACACCTATGTCCAGGTCAGGAACTGTCCACATTAGAAGCAAATCCCCATAGAAAACCCATCCTGCTCTGCACAGTTCCTGACACGGACAGAGGTGTCAGCAGAGAGCACTGTGGTCAGACAGAAAAGAAATTCAAAAAGAAAAGAACTTCCTGTGGAGCATACAGCAGCTGATAAGTACTGAAAGGGTCAAGATTTTTAACCCCTTAAGGACGCAGGGTTTTTCCTTTTTTGCATTTTAAATTTTTCCTCATCATGATCATCATAACGCTTTCAAATTTTGCACCTAAAATTCCATATTATGGCATATTTTTATTTATTTTTTTTGCCACCATTTCTTCTTTGCAGTGACATTAGTCATTTTACCAAAATATCCACGGCGAAGTGGGGAAAAAAAATTAATTGCCCAACAAAATTGAAGAAAAAATGCATTTTTTTATTTGTGGGGGCTTCTGTTTCTATGCAGTGCATTTTTCGGTAACAATTACATATTATTCTGTAGGTCCATATGGTTAAAATGATCCCCTACTTATATAGCTTTGATTGTCGTATTTCTGAAAAAATCATAACTACATGAAGGAAAATTTATACGTTTAAAATAGTCATTTCCTGACCCCTATACCTTTTTTACTTTTCCACGTACAGGGCGGTATGAGGGCTCATTTTTTGCCCTGTGATCTGAAGTTTTTATATTGATTGGACTTTTTGTTCGCTTTTATACATTTTTTCATGATATAAAAAGTGACCAAAAATACACTATTTTGGACTTTGGAATTTTTTTGGCCGTACGCCATTGATCGTGCGGTTTAATTAACAATATAATTTTATAGTTTGGACATTTCTGCACATGGCGATACCACATATGTTTATTTTTATTTACACTTTTTTTATGGGAAAAGGGGGGGCGATTCTTACTTTTATTAGGGAAGGGGTTAAATGATCTTTATTTACTTTTTTTTCCCCACACTTTTTTTTGCAGTGTTATAGCTCCCATAGTGGCTATTACACGGCACACACTGATCTGCTACACAGATCATTGTCGTGCATTGACACGGCAAAGATCAGTGTTATCGGCGGTCGAATGCTCAAGCCTGGATTTCATACTTGGAGCAATCAATCGCTGATCGGACGCAACGTAGGCAGGTAAGGGAACCTCCGCTCATGTTCTAGCTGATCGGGACATCGCAATTTCACCGCAATGGTCTCGATCAGCCCGTCTGAGCTGCCGGGAAGCTTTCACTTTCATTTTGGATACAGCGATCAACTTTGAACGCCATGTCTAAAGGGTTAATAGCGCGCAGCACAACGATCGGTGCCGCACACTATTAGCCAAGGGTCCCGGCTTTCATTAGCCGCCAGGACTGACCCGGTATCACGTGACCCCGTGTTATATACTGGGACCAGGTGCAGGGCGTACAGGTACGCCTTGGGTCCTTAAGAGGTTAAATAGAAGTAATTTATAAATCTGTTAAACTTTCTGGCACCAGTTGATTTGAAAAAACTTAATTTTTTTTCACCGGAGTACCCCTTTAATACTTTACTGTGAATAATGTCATGGAAACGAACAGCAGGACCTGTAGGAGAAATAAAGGGGTACTCCGGTGAAAAACTTTTTTTTTTTTTTAAATCAACTGGTGCCAGAAAGTTAAACAGATTTGTAAATTACAAAACTATGCAAGATTTGTAAATTACGTCTATTAAAAAAATCTTAATCCTTCCTGTACTTATTAGCTGCTGAATACTACAGCGGAAATTCTTTTCTTTTTGAAACACAGAGCTCTCTGCTGACATCATGAGCACAGTGCTCTCTGCTGACATCTCTGTCCATTTTAGGAACTGTCCAGAACAGCATATGTTTGCTATGGGGATTTCCTTTTACTCTGGACAGTTCCTAAAATGGACAGAGATGTCAGCAGAGAGCACTGTGCTCATGATGTCAGCAGACAGCTCTGTGTTTCAAACGGAAAATAATTTCCGCTGTAGTATTCAGCAGCTAATTAGTACTAGAAGGGTTAAGATTTTTTTTTATAGAAGTAATTTACAAATCTGTTTAACTTTCTGGCACCAGTTGATTTGAAATAAAAAAAATAAAAAAAAGATTTTCACCGGAGGACCCCTTTAATCATGATTAATATTTTTATAGAATACACTAACAAAAAACAACCCCCCCCCCCCCCCCACCTCAACCTGGGCAGGTGGTGAATAGTCGCTCCTTTCTTTAGATTACACTTCTACACATACCCAAAGTGACCCTTTTTATTGTAATGCTGAAAGGATGTCTCCTAGGTTAAGCCTGGCTTGGTCTTCACAATGGAATGCTTTGAGCACAGCCACTCCTCATGATACACAATCAGGCTCAGTTATCCTGACAGCTTGGGGAGGAAGAAGATTGCATAGTTTCGACTGAAATAAACCAAATAGCTTCACTTTATCCTCTAGGCCAGTGTTTTCCAAACAGTGCGTCTCCATCTGTTGCCGTTGGCTGTACAGGTATGCTGGGAGTTGTAGTTTTGCAACAGCTAGAGGCACACTGTTCGGAAAACGCTGCTCTAGGAGAAGGAGTGCAGTGCTGCATACAAGGATTGTTGTTTTTTCCTCATATCATGCAAATTCACCATCACTAGTCCTACAGCATTACACGGCTTAGGATGGGTTTACATCACGTTTTAGGCAATACGGGACCGCATAAGGCTGAAGGGAGCTAAAACCGGGTGCCCCGTATGTAATGTGGCGTATCAATGAGCCGGCTGGAGTGAAACGCTCACTTTGTATTGCCTAAAACGTCATGTGAACCCAGCCTTAGGCTCCTTTCCCACTGCCGGTTGTGCCCAGCAGTGTGACTGAGGTTACAAGATAGCGGAAGAAAAATTTGTGCTTTCAACGTCTTTTTCTCCCGCGAATCTTCAGGATCTGCTCTATTCATTCCCTGTCTGCTCCTCTTCCTGTGGCCATGCTTAGCACAAGGCAGCATTCTGTAAACACACCGTATTCTCCCTAAACGTCCCAATAAAGATGTATGCGTATAGGACATGGAGATGTGATGTAGGTTATAGAGGCTGGTCAGAGGTGGTCACATCACTCAGAGGGCTGGGTCAGAGCTCAGAGGCGAAGTCCAGACACTGCAACTGAATAGAGTACTGCAATTCATTATAATGCAGTACATGTAAAAACACAAGAAATTCTTAAGTCTGCTTAAGCTGGAGCCACTTGTACAGAGAGGGTCTCCATTCCGCCTCATAGCAGAAGTCCCCCCCCCCCCCCCCATGATATCTAATAAAAAGAAGTTAACCAGGATTAGAAAAACAGAGGTGATTTCTTGCAAAAACAGCGCCACTCCTGTCCTCAGATTGTGTGCAGTATTGCAGCTCAGTTCCATTAAAGAGAATGGAGTCAAGCTGTATTACCACACACACAACCAGAGAACAGGTGTGGCACATTTTTGGAAGAAATTAGCTCTGTTTTACTATTCCTGGATAACCCCTTTAAGTCCAAATAGTGCACACGGACAGAAATATTGATTTGACAACATCTAATGGTTCTCCAAAACAGTATAGAGCCTTTAGTCCTCCATACACATTAGACATAGGGCTTTCTAATTCTCCTCCAACATATATAATGTGGAGAGAGAAGGATTGAGCATGTTGGGTTTTAACTGCTGGATTTTTTTTGTTCCCGAGGAGATAAGCCGCTGCCAGAAGCCATTGGTAGCAGCCTATCTTTAATCTCTCCTTTTCCCAACACATCAATAGGGATGTGCCGGAGCTCTAAGCCAAATAACCATTCTGGTAATCAATATTGTATATGGATGACCAGCTTTAGATCTTGTACCTGAGGCCTACTGTGTCCCCTGGAAACAGCCGATAGGACTTTGATGGACACAATATAATAGGTGATTAGTACTCAAGCTTTAATACTTTGTGAAGTTCATGGTTATTATGCTACTGTTTGCTCAGGTCTGACTGGAGAAGGTAGTTTCCAAATTTCCGGCTTCTGCTACACTAAAGAACAAACCTACATGTATGTACACAATTCAATATTTTATAAAGGAAGAAGCTTTATGAAAACTTCTGCATTTCACAGATCTAAAACAGTTCATTCTATCCCGTGGGAATCAACAAACTTTATACAGATTGTGGTCAGAAAACAAGCTAAGCATATGAGTAATCCTAGAAAGCCCCATTGACGTATGATGTAGAGAAACCGGCAATTTCTTACATAACTGTACTTTAAAGGATGAACCTTAGGTCCACCTTAAACTAGTGGCAACTGTATAGAAGAAAGAAAAATTTGCACTGGAATCTGAATTTTTCTAACTGGTTCCCACCAAGGAATCAAGTTTAAGACCATGACGGGCCGCAGCATCCTACCTGACGTACCCCTGGTTAGGGGTGATTTGTTTCTAAAAAGGTGAGACTGCACATTAGGATCTCTACTACAGCTACTTGCTGAATTACACAAGATGCTGACCACTGGCAGACACCTTTCAATATGGAACAAACATACTCAATCCTTGTCTCCCCTCATTCCTGACAGACTGACTGCTCCCATACACCGATTACCCATAGGATTGGCCCACATTTTTCTAATACCTTAGGTCAATATTAGGCTTAGTGCTAAGGCTACACAGCACAATGCTTGGAGTGTCTCGCCTACTCTCCAGCCTTGCCCACCCACTCAACAAAACACACATTATACAAATCAATTGTTTAAAATCATTGAACATAGCATCTTCTGGTATAATTTCTGCATAGAGTTACTAAAAATACCACTGAAAAAAGTTGCTGGTATTTTTTAAGCTGTGAAAAAATAAAATGCAAAACACAATTCAGGACAGGTACAGCAGGCTTTACAGTAGATGGGTGTGATGTGTAACTTGGCTATAGGCTTGAAACAATGAGATGTTGTCGTGTGACATTAAAGGAAAACTGTCACATATTTTCTCCCGCACTATCCACCGGTATTGGTGGATAGTGCGGGAGACGCTGATTAAAACAAGCCCTACCTTGGTCTGATCCGCGCCGCCGTTCGCCCGCACTTTTAGTTTTAATCTCTTTGTATATCCGGCTGTAACTGGCAAAGGCGGTGCTTCTGCGGGCTAACTGACACTGACGTCAGCGCCGCTCATGAATATTCATCCCTCCTGTTCTCCCTCTTTTCGCCGCTCCTAACCAGAGGGAGGGATGAATATTCATGAGCGGCCCGCAGAAGCACCGCCTTTGCCAGTTACAGCTGGATATACACAGAGATTAAAACTACAATTGCGGGCAAATGGCGGCGCGGATCAGACCAAGGTAGGGCTCGTTTTAATCAGCATCTCCCGCACTATCCACCAGTAAATGTGGATAGTGCGGGAGAAAATATGTGACAGTTTTCCTTTAATCCCTTAAGGACTGAGCTTTTTTTTTTGCAATTCTGACCACTGTCACTTTATGCATTAATAACTCTGGGATGCTGTTACCGATTATTCTGATTCCGATAATGTTTTTTAGTGACCTATTCTACTTTAACATAGGTGGTAAATTTTCATCATTACTTGCATCCTTTCTTGGTGAAAAATCACCAAATTTCATGAAAATTTAGCAATTTCTAACTTTGAAACTCTCTGCATGTAAGGAAAATGGATATTCCAAATAAATAATATATGGATTCACATATACAATATGTCTATTTTATATTTGCATCATAAAGTTGACATGTTTTTACTTTTGGTAGAGGGCTTCAAAGTTCAGCAGCAATTTTCTAATTTTTCACCACATTTTCAAAATGGGAATTTTTCAGGGACCAGTTCAGTTTTGAAGTGGATTTGAAGTGGATTTGAGGGGTCTTCATATTAAAAATAACCCATAAATGACCCCATTATAAAAACTGCAACCCCCAAAGTATTCAAAATGACATTCAAAAAGTGTGTTACCCCTTTAGGTGTTTCACACGAATAGCAGCAAGGTGAGGGAGAAAATTCAAAATCTTGATTTTTTTTTTTTTACACTCGCATGTTCTTGTAGACCCAGTTTTTGAAATGTTACAAGGGGTAAAAGGAGAAAAAGCCCCCCAAAATTTGTAACCCAATTTTTCTAGAGTAAGGAAATACCTCATATGTGGATGTCAAGTGCTCTGTGGATGCACTACAAGGCTCAGAAGGGAAGGAGCGACAATGGGATTTTGGAGAATTAGTTTTTCTGAAATGTTTTTGGGGGGCATGTCACATTAAGGAAGCCCCTATGGTGCCAGAACAGCAAACAAACAACATGGCATACCATTTTGGAAAGTAAACCCCTCAAGGAACGTAACAAGGGGTCCAGTGAGCCTTAACACCCCACAGGTGTTTGACAACTTTTCGTTAAAGTTGGATGTGTAAATTAATTATTATATTTTTTTTTCACTAAAATGCTGGTTTTCCCAAAAATTTTAAATTTTTACAAGAGGTTATAGGAGAAAATGCCTCCCAAAATTTGTAACCCATCTCTTCTGAGTATGGAAATACCCCATGTGTGGACGTCAATTGCACTGCGGGGGCACTACAATGCTCAGAAGAGAAGAAGTCACATTTGTCTTTTGGAAAGCAAATTTTGCTGAAATGGTTTTTGGGGGGGATGTTGCATTTAGAAAGCCCCTATGGTGCCAGAACAGCAAAAAAAAAAAAAAAACAAAAAAAAAAAACTCACATTGCATACTATTTTGGAAACTACACCCCTAAAGGAACATAATAAGGGGTACAGTGAGCCTTAACACCCCACAGGTGCTTCCGCTAAAGTTGGACGTGAAAGTGAAAAATTTGATTTTTTTTTCACTAAAATGCTGGTGTTACCCCAAATATGAGAAAAAGCCTCCCAAAATTTGTAACCCCATTTCTTCTGGGTATGGAAATACCCTATATGTGGATGTAAAGTGCTCTGCTGGCAATCTACAATGCTCAGAAGAGAAGGAGCGCCATTGAGCTTTGTTCCAATTTGTTTGGAATAGAAGTGGACCCCCCACATGTGACCCCATTTTGGAAACTACACCCCTCACAGAATTTAATAAGGGGTGCAGTGAGCATTTACACCCCACTGGCGTTTGACAGATCTGTGGAACAGTGAGCTGTGCAAATTACTGTAAAAATAAAATTTTTCATTTTCACGGACCACTGCACCCCTTATTAAATTACACATGGACTTCAATTTCAGACACGTTCTCTCTCCAAAGCCCAATGGCGCTCCTTCTCTTCTGAGCATTGTAGTTCGCATGCAGAGCACTTTACATCCACATATGGGGTATGTTCTTACTCAGAAGAAATGGGGTTACAAATTTTGGGGGGGCTTTTTTTCCTATTTTCCCTTATGAAAATGAAAAATTTAGGGTAACACTAGCATTTTAGTGAAAAATTTTCTTCTTCATTTTTCACGTGCAACTTTAACGAAAATTCGTCAAACACCTGTGGGGTGTTGAGGCTCACTATACCCCTTATGTTCTGTGAGGGGTGTAGTTTCCAAAACGGGTGTAGTTTCACATCTGGGTATTTATTGTTTTGTGTTTATGTCAGAACTGCTGTAAAATCAGCTACCTCTGTGCAAATTACCAATTTAGACCTCCAATGTACATGGCACGCTCTCACTCCTGAGCCTTGTTGTGCGCCTGCATAGCACTTTACGCCCACATATGGGGTAGTTCTGTACTCAGGAGATATTGTGTTACAAATTTTGGGGGTCTTTTTTTCCTTTTACTGCTTGTGAAAATAAAAAGTATGGGGCAACACCAGCATGTTAGTGTAAAAATTATTTTTTACACTAACATGCTGGTGTAGACCCCAACTTTACCCTTTTCATAAGGGGTAAAAGGAGAAATAGCCCCCAAATTTTGTAACGCAATTTCCCCCATATGTGGCCCTAAACTGTTTCCTTGAAATACGACAGGGCTCCAAAGCGAGAGAGCACCATGCGCATTTGAGGCCTAGATTGGGGATTTGAATCTACCACAAAAATACCCTATGGCAGTGTTTCCCAAATGGGGTGTCTCCAGCTGTTGCAAAACTCACACATGCCTGGACAGTCAGTGTATATCCAGCTATACTGGGAGTTGTTTTTCAACAGCTGGAGGCTTCGTTTTGGAAACAGTGCCGTACAAGACTTTTTTGAGATGGGACTGTGTAGGGGTATGTATATATGTAGTGTTTTACTTTTTACCCACGGGCGAGTTTACGGTGAGTTTCTCGCTGGGAGTTTGAGCTGCTGCGGAAAATTTGCAGCATCTCAAACTTGCAGCAGAAAACTCGCTGTAAACCCGCACGTGTGAATGTACCCTGTACCCTGTGTGTGTGTGTGTGTGTGTGTGGGGGGGGGGGGGGGGGGGGGCGACACCTTCAGCTGTTGCAAAACTACAACTCCCAGCATGCACTGACAGACCATACATGGTGGGAGTTGTAGTTATGCAACAGCTGGAGGCACATTGGTTGCGAAACACAGAGTTTGTTACTTAACCCCTTGCTAAAGAACGCCGGTTTATACGGCTCTGCGGCACAGGAGGGTTACGAGCACGCATCATACCCGCACGGTCCCGGCTGCTATCAGCAGTCAGGACCCGTCGCTAATGTGTAACATCGCCGTTCCAGCAGATGTTCGGCATTAACTCTTTAGATGCAGCGATCAAAGTTGACCACCGCGTCTATAAGTGAAAGTAAAAGTATCCCGGCAGCTCAGTCAGGCTGATTGGGACATTGTGATAAAATCGCGATGTTCCAATCAGCTAGGACGCAGCAGGAAGGTGCCTTACCTGTCTCCTGCGCGTCTGAACAGCAATTGATAACACTGATCAATGCAAAGCTATGGCTTTGCAGTGATATGTGTAAAAGATAGTGTGTGCAGTGTTACAGCCCTCTATGGGAGCTATAACACTGCAAAAAAATAAATAAATAAATATGAAAAAAAAAAAGTTAATAAAGGTCATTTAACCCCTTCCCTAATAAAAGTTTGAATCACCCCCCTTTGCCCATAAAAAAAACTGTAAATAAAAATTAACATATGTGGTATCGCCGTGTGTGTGAATGTCCGAACTATAAAAAATATATTAATTAAACTGCATGTTCAATGGCGTTCGCAAAAAAATTTCCAAAGTCCAAGATAGCGTATTTTTGATCACTTTTTATAACATAAAAAAAAATGAATAAAAAGTGATCAAAAAGTCCGATCAAAACAAAAATGGTACCAATAAAAACTTCAGATCACGGCGCCCTCATACCGTCCCGTACATGGAACAATAACATACGTTATAAGGGTCAGAAGGACAATTTTAAACGTATACATTTTCCTGCATGTAGTTATGATTTTTTTCCGAAGTAATAAAAAAATCAAACCTATATAAGAAGGGTATCATTTTAACAGTATGGCCCTACAGAATAATGATAAGGTGTCATTTTTAATGAAAAATGTACTGCGTAGAAACAGAAGCCCCCAAAATTTACAAAATGCATTTTTTCTTCCATTTTGTCGCACAATTATTTTTTTTGTTTCGCTGTAGATTTTTGGGTAAATGACTGATGACATTACAAAGTAGAATAGGTGGCGCAAAAAATAAGCCATTGTAAGTATTTTTCGGTGCAAAATTTATAGGGTTATGATTTTTAAAATGTAAGGAGGAAAAAACGAAAGTGCAAAAACGGAAAAACGCTATGTCCTTAAGGGGTTAACTCAGTGTTTCGCAACCAGTGTGCCTCCAGCTATTGCAAAACTAGAACCCCCAGAATGTACAGTCTCTCAGTGCATGCTGGGCGTTTTTATTTTTCCAACAGCTGGAGGCACACTGGTTGCAAAACACTGAGTTAGGTAACAAACTCTGTTTCGCAAGCAATGTGTCTCATGCTGTTGCAAAACTGCAACAATCAGCATGCATTGACAGCCGAAGGGCATGCTGAGAGCTGTAGTTTTGCAACAGCTGGAGGCACACTGGTACAACTCCCAGCATGCCCTTTGGTAGTCTGTGCATGTTGGGAGTTGTAGTTATGCAACAGCTGGATGCACACTTTTTCATAGAAAAAAAAAAGTGCCTCCAGCTGTTGCATAATTACAACCCCCAGCATGCACAGACTACCAAAGGGCATGCTGGGAGATGTGGTTGGAACTCCAGCTGTTGCAAAACTACAACTCCCAGCATGCCCTTTGGCTTTGCATGCTGAGAGTTGTTGCTAAGCAACAGCAGGAGGTGTATAGGCCTCACCTCCTGCTGTATCCTGCCACCAGGAGCGCCGCTGCTGCTGCTCCTGTCACCGCCATCGCTCTAGAGGGGACCCCCACCAGACCAGGGAAAGGTAGGAGACCCCCGCTGGCCCCGATCATCGCCATGATCACCGTCCCGATCACGTGATCGTGAGGCGGCACTCGTGCCACCTCACTCCTGCTGGGTAAGGGTGAATGGGGCTGTCTCGGACAGCCCCATTCACCCTTTTTTTTTTTTCCGGGTCACCAGAGACCCGATTGACCCTGAATCGCTGCAAATCGCCGGTCTGAATTGACCGTTGATTTGCGGCGACCGCCGATATGGGGGGACCTCAGGACCCCCCTGAGCAATATGCCGGGATGCCTGCTGAACGATATCAGCAGGCAATGCGGTCCGGTCCCTGCCCGGCGAGCGGCAGGGGCCGGAACAACACAGGGCGTACCCATACGCCCCGAGTCCATAAGGACTTGGAAACGGGGGTGTATGGATACGCCCTGCGTCCTTAAGGGGTTAAAGAAAATGCAGCCAACTATACCTAGTCCATATCATGGCAATGCAACAATGTCCTAATCAACGCAAAGCAATAGTGTGTATGGGGACCTTCTGACTATCCTCCAATGACAAATGGTGGGGAAGGTAAGGATTGGGTAGCAGTGTACTCCTTTCTCCCCATTGAGAACACATGCATGCTTGACTAAGCCAAGTGTTTATGTCAGTGTTTCCCAACCAGGGTGACTCCAGCTGTTGGAAAACTACAACTCCCAGCATGCCCGCACAGCCTTTGGCTGTTCCGGCATGCTGGGAGTTGTAGTTTTGCCACAGCTGGAGGCACCCTGGTTGGGAAACCCTGGTTTATGTGTATGGTGAAATTCATGAAATCCCCTTTTTCTTCCCTGCAGAAGTGTCCAGGAGGAGGAGCAGAGCTGCTGAAGTGCCAGATAATCACTTGCCTTTTTTTCCTGCTTGAATGATGTACATACAGCCCCGAGCCCTGCCTCTAATCCTGCATCTCCACCGTGCTTACTAATATAAGTGTAGGTGCAGACACAGTCTGTTGTGGGCAAAGACTTGAGGGCATGACCGCACATTTGCTGCCATTTGTAGGGATGGTGCAATATTGGAGATCAATGAAGCCTGAAGCAGTAGGAATTTGGCTTTACTTGCAGATTTACTGTTGGAAAGGCTTAAGTAAATAAGTGGATGTGCTCTGTGAAATACAGCTCGGACATCCAACCAGATCTATAAAAAAAAAAGTTTCCCGATCCAAGGATGAGTGCCCAATAGAATGAAAGAAAAAGTGCTTGCTATTTGCCAGGGCACTTTTGTACCTCAGCTCTTACCCTACATGAACCTTAGGGCCAGATTCAGAGGGTTCAGGTCGGTTAAGGGTCTGCCATCAGGCCATATCCCTGGTACACCTGCCCCACCCTGTGTGGCTCCCCATTCTGCTTTGGTTGTCTACCAACTAACCAGAGAAGGCCAACTAATAGAAAAGGTACACTTGGCTGTGTATGGCCATCAGGTTCCTCACCTCCCTGCCTATACCCAGATATCCCTGCTTTATCCCGGTTTTAACAGTTCCTAGGTGGACATCTAGGCTAATGCCTAGTTGTACGCCAGGAGCACTTTGGGTTTCTCAGTAGCTACGGCAAAAATAGACATTGTACCTGGAACCTTGCAGGTGCCTTTTTGGCCCAGAGGAAAAGCATTTTATTTGTTGGGGGGGGGGGCTCTTTCCTTTCGGAGAAGGCGAAGGATTGCATCCTCGTGCGTGTACATTTATTTTTTTTCTGAACACTTGCACTTATCCTCGTGGGGGGAAAAAAAAAAAAGTGCTATATGCTTAGAGTTCCAAACCCTGTGTGCGGGCTTCCATGTTCACGCTGGCCCCACGTGATGTCACGGCCTGCCCCCTTAATGCAAGTCTATGGGAAGGGGGCGCAATGGCCGTCATGCCCTCTTCCCATAGACTTTCATTGAGGGGGCAGGCCGTGACATCACAAGGGGGCAGGCGTGAACACAGAAGCCCACACACAGCGTTCGGAACTCAATGTTCCGGACGCTGGGGAGCGGAGTAACCCTTTAAGTACACATGTTTGTAAGAGAGGCCAAGAGAAAGTGAAATGGTTAATCAGTGAGCTTTTGGTGTAGATGTCACAGCAATAACTTTACAGACCGTCGCCTTGAAAATAACTGAAGCAGGCTTTACTCAACAGAGGCACTTCACGCCTGCCAGATGTATTAACACACTATATATATATATATATATATATATATATATATATATATATATATATATATATATATATATATATATATATATATATGTGCATAACTGTTATATCAGCTGCAGGCTGGCGGTATCATAGAAGTAATAACTAACTCAATATCTATCCCCTGTAAGAAGGCAAACTCTCCACAGGCAAGAGCGGCACAGAGAGGAAACCAGAAAAGGACATAGAAACCAAAGACAAATACTGGCCTCATTCTTCACCAAGGGCAGCTGTAGTAAAACACTCAGTTATTTGGCATTCGTTATTACTTAAACTTCCCCCAGATTCAGGGAGAAAGGCATGACCGAACTCTGCAGCTTCTGCCAACTTACAGTGTCAGGCTTCCAAATGGCATTTGTAGGCTAAGCAACCAGCTTGGCAGCTGAACAATAAAGCCTCACCTCCTATTAAGTGTGGTGATCCCAGAGTGGAGGGGGGGGGGGGGGGGGGGAATCTGTCTTAAAGGAGTAGTCCAGTGGTGACTCAGTGGTGAGCAACTTATCCCCTATCCTAAGGATAGGGGATAAGTTGTAGATCGCGGGGGGGTCCGACCGCTGGGGCCCCCTGCGATCTCCTGTACGGAGCCCCAACAGCCCGCGGGAAGGGGGCGTGTCGACCTCCGCACGAGGCGGCGGCCGACATGCCCCCTCAATACAACTCTACGGCAGAGCCGAAGCGCTGCCTTCGGCAATCTCCGGCTCTGCCATAGAGATGTATTGAGGCGGCATGTCGGCCGCCGCCTCGTGCGGGGGTCGACACCTGCTATCTCGGCGGAGAGCCGGGGCCCCGTACAGAGAGATCGCAGGGGGCCCCAGCGGTCGGACCCCCCGCGATCTCAAACTTATCCCCTATCCTTAGGATAGGGGATAAGTTTTTCACCACTGGACTACCCCTTTAAGTTCAGAAAGATTGATATTTTATGAGGCCAGCATATTGGCTCACATTTATCATGGTCTTTAGACAGTTTTTTGTGTCTACAAAAAGGTGCAAAAAAGGCACAAGCAGGGTTTATTTGCATCTTTTTGTTTACATATTTCTGCTGATTTTGAGTTGCAACCCACTGATTTTGGCAATACACATGATATAGAAGGGTTTTATGAACTCGGCATTTTTGTGAAGAGGCACAAAAAAGGCGCAAAGCTACTGGAAAGCCTCTAAAACTACCCCAGCCCAGACTTAGCTTAGCTTTTTGGTGTATGTGAAGAGAGAAATTTCTGAAAATGTGACCTGCACCAAATGTATCAAATGCTCTGTAACCATTTAATAAAAGTGGTGCTCCTACACATTACCAGCACACAAAAAAGGTGTAGACAAATCCTTCAATTACACTACAATGATAAATGCCTGCCATTGTGCCTAACATGAGGCAAAAGTGTCTATTACACTTGGTAGATCTACTACAGGTAATAAAATGTCTAGAGAATGACGATCCTTTCATACAGCCTCCACTATGTTCACTGAATTATCCTGAGATTTGTGGACCTTTTTTCCCCCCTACTTGCTCAGAATGTCGGCATTTAAAAAAACAAACTGTACTTACTTCCCATCACTCCCTTGATGCCTTAGGTATCCCACTCCCAGCCTCTGCAGCAATCCTTTCTGCTTCTTGTGGTCGACTCATCACATTGCGGCTCAGCTAATCGCCGGCCGCAGTGATGTCCCCCAGTTTGTCTTTTTAAATACTGGCATTTTGGGCAAGTTCCTCACCAGACACTTTTCTGTTGTCCATCTAGCATCTGTCTTTCCTTCTTTCAGTCTATGCCTTAAAGGGGTACTCCGCTGCTCAGCGTTTGGAACAAACTGTTCCAAACGCTGGAGCCAGGAGCTTGTGATGCCATAGCCCCGCACCCTCATGACATCACACCCCGCCCACTCAATGCAAGTCTATGGGAGGGGCGTGACAAATGTCACGCCCCCTCCCATAGACTTGCATTGAGGGGGCGGGGTGTGACATCATGAGGGGGTGGGACTATGACCTCACGAGCTCCTGGCGCCGGCTCCAGCATTCAGAACAGTTTGTTCCAAACGCTGAGCAGCAGAGTACCCTTTTAAAAAAAGTTATTCTGAACCCTGCCTCATACAATAAGATTTGCCCAGAAGGCTGTATTATTCTACTGAGAACACTTTTCCTGCCTTAAAAGGGGTACTCCGATGAAAAAAAAAAAAAAGTTTTCAAATCAACTGGTGCCAGAAACATATTTGTAAAATGACTTCTATTCAAAAATCTTAAAGGGTACCTCTCATCAAAAAAACTTTTGATATATTATAGATTAATGTATGCAGAATAACTTCACAATTGCATGTTATTAAAAAATATGCTTCTTTCTATTTAATTTTCCACTTTGAAGAAATGACCACTAGGGGTCTCCCTACCAGTCCTGGCAGCAAGCATTTCAGACTCATGCTGGAGTCCTAAACACTACGAGCTGCCAGTCTGCTTTGTTCACAAAGGAGAACACTCAGAGCTGCCAGCCTGCTTTGTTCACAGCCTGTTTGGCTGTGAACAAAGCAGGCTGACAGCTCTGAGTGTTTAGGACTCCAGCATGAGTCAGAAATGCTTGCTGACAGGACTGATCTGGAAAAATACTATAGAAAGAAGCATATTTTTAATTAACATGCTATTGGAAAGTTATTCAACATTCATTAATCTAAAATATATCAAAAGTTTATTTGATGAGAGGTACCCTTTAATCCTTCCCATACTTATTAGCGGTTGTATACTACAGAGGAATTTGTGAAGTTCTTTCCAGTCTGTCCACAGTGCTCTCTGCTGACACCTCTGTCCGTATCAGGAACTGTCCAGAGCAGGAGAGGTTTTCTATGGGGATATGCTTCTAATCAGGACAGTTCCTGACACGGACAGAGGTGGCAGCAGAAAGCACTGTGGTCAGACAGGAAAGAACTGCACAATTTCCTCTGTAGTATACAGCTGATAAGTACTGGAAGGATTATAATTTGGAAATAGAAGTAATTTACAAATCTGTTTAACTTTCTGGCAGTAGCTGATTTGAAAACATTTGTTTGTCACTTTTTTCCACTGGAGTTCCCCTTTAAGATTTCCTCTTAGCACTGTCAGGAGTGTAGTCTTAATTATCTAAACCCTGCTTTTATACCACTTCCATGACACTCTTCAAGCTCAACATCTCAATCCCACCTCAGTTGATTGATATATTTTTTAATCATAGCTTTCCTGATTGTTTCCTTTAATGAATAAAACTATTACAATTTCTTATAGGGACAACTGTACCCTACATTAAAGGGATTGTTCGGGGAGCGAAATAGGTGTTACCCGTTATGCTCCTCGGTCTCCCTTCCGTTCTCTGTACATTACAGAAGTAGTAGGAATGCGTTCACATAAATTCCAAATTGTGTGAACATACCCTACTTTCTAAAACAAGAGAAAGCATGCACCAGGGCCAGGAATTGAGTCCAGGTGAGATGGAGGTCCGCTCCTGGAAGGTTAAGACCTCATGAATTTGGGGATTGGTTTGGCTGTGGCAGCAATGTATGTGAGCTGGTCTGTAGGCCACCAATGACAAATGCTTCAGTAGTAGCTTGAAGAAAGGGAGAGTTCTGCAGTAATCTGTAAATGACAGTAAGTGATGCTAGGTGTCGCCGGAAGACAAAAACTTATCAGTGAGAAAAAGCAGGTGTACACCCAAATCAGCACTCTCAAAAGGGTTACTCTGGTGGAAAACATTTTGTTTTTAATCAACAAGTTAAACAGATTTGTAAATGACTTCTATTTCAAAATCTTTATCCGTCCAATACTTATTAGCTGCTTTATACTACAAAAAGGAAGTTTATTTTCTTTTAGGATGTCTTTTTTGTCTGTCTGCTTTCACATCTATCCATGTCAGGAACTGTCCAGAGTAGGATAGTTTTGCTGTGGGGATATGCTTCTAATCTGGTCAGTTCCTAAAATGGACAGAGGTGTCAGCAGAGAGCACCGTGGACAGAAAAAAAAAAAGAAAAAAAAGAAATCCAAAATGAAAGGAACTTTCTCTGTAGCATAAAGCAGCTAATAAGTACTGGAAGGATAAATATTTTTAAAAATAGAAGTAATTTACAAATCTGAATTCAGGTAGAAGAAACAGACATGGTCGCACATCTACATATTGTATTTTGATCTAATTGCTTCTCAGCATAAATTAGTAGTTAGTATACATTTTGATCAAAAGGTACAAGCCTACTCGCCACATCATGGCCACTTACCATGCGCTCCCAGTCAGACTGGGAGGCAGCTAGGAAAGAAATGGCCCTTGTGTAGCTAACTACTACTTATATAGGGTTGGGCTGAGGGGGTGGGGCAGAGTGCAGACACATGTTAAAACTGGTCGCACATCTACATATTGTATTTTGATCTAATTGCTTCTCAGCATAAATTAGTAGTTAGTATACATTTTGATCAAAAGGTACAAGCCCACTCGCCACGTCAAGGCCACCTAATTTGAGTGGGACCCTAAATGTAACAACCTGTTAGTTTTTAAAATTATGAAGCAAGAGAAGGAAGTAGATCGAATTACAAATGGTGGATGTGCGGCTGTGTTTCTCTGGGTGTTGTTAATTTACAAATCTGTTTAACTTTCTGGCACCAGTTCCACCGGAGTACTCCATTAAGTCAAGGCCCAGGGAAGACCAGAGTGTGTGCGCGCAAGAAAACTTTCCCGAGGAAGCTACCTCTTGTTCTAGTGGATGATTTGAATGTACTCAAGCCAAGTACGGTATTGTTGACTGCAAAAGAAGTTTTCTGGAAGCTGCTTTGTGTGTGTTTAAGACTTACCAGGCTAGCATGAGTAGTTACTGTTCAAGTTAAGTGCTTTCCCTAACTGAAGAAGTCGTTGACTAAAGCCTCCACTTCTTGCATTGCCGGTCTCAGTCTCCTCCACAGTAGCATTCTCTGAGAACACCACGTTTTTTGCAATACAGTTCCTGTATCAGGCTTTTGATTTAAAAAAAAAAAAAAAAAAAAAAAAAAAAGGATTCCTCAAAACCTGACTAAACTGTATTAAAACGTGAGTACAAATTTTAATCCGTACACAGTTTGAAAAATGATGTCCGGTTCCATTTTTTCTTTTTAAAGAAAAAACGTATACGTTTTTAACTTTTCATTCCATTATGAATAAAGCTTCAATTGTTTGATTGAAATTCCAAGAAAAAAAGCTGTGCAAAGTCAAAAACTATACGGAACTCTACACACATTGACTCCCATGTTAAAAAAAACATATACGTTTCAATACAGTTTTTGACCCGGACCAAAAACCGTGGTAGGTTACGGTTTTGGGTACGAGAAAAAAAAAAAAAACTTACAAAACCGTAGTTGTTTTTTTTTTTGGGTGGTTGGTCCCCTGCAGCTGGACCCCCTGCGAGGAGACATAGGGAATAAGATATCTAGGGGCAGAACACCCTTTTAAAGTACCAAGTCAGATCATCAAGCTTGGGTTCCTGCCTCCATTGCACAAAGCTGGCTATTAGCAATGGAGGCTAACACAAGGGCTATCTCCGGAACCAAACAGCGGATCTGGGTAACGGATACCTTGTAATTCGATTCACCCGCAATATGTCCCTGTATATTAGGTTTAGTGCGGATTAACCAGCTGTCACTTTACCTTTAAAGGAGTGCTGTGGTGCCGTACTATTTATCCCCTATCCAAAATATAAGGGATAAGTGTCTGATCGCTGGGACCTTCTGAGATCTCTTACATGGCACCGTGGCTCACCCCAGAAGCAGAGCGTGTCGACCCCCACACACCCCCTTTATGTATGTCTATAGGAGAGCCGGAGATGCAACATTCAGGTATCTCCGGCTCTCCCATAAAGATACAATGAGGGATTAATATTTAAAATAAATAAAATAAAAACATTGGCCCTCATTTACTAAGAAAATCGGGTTGTAAGTCTATGTTGCTTTCTTACCCGACTGCTTTTTTCCCCTGGTATTTATTATTATGTCGAATCCTGTTTGCCGCACGTGGGTTTTGTAGGTTTTGGTTTCCAACTCCTCTGAGCTGTCGGGAAAAAATCCACAACAATTCAACAAATTCGGGTTGGAAACCTTAATAAATAAGTGGGAAAGCTCAGAAATGTCGGGTTACGCCCCTTTTTCGGGTTTGGGAGAATCCACATCGGGTCCGTCGGGAAAAAATGTCGCATAGTGTCGCAGACTGGCGCACGATGTCTGCAACATGGTGCAGACAAAGATGCGCCAAAAAAACCCGACAAAAGAGGTCGGGTTTAGAATAGTAAATGAGGGCCATTGTCTTCATATTTGACCTTCAATACCAGCAACACAAGTCTCATCCTCTGACTTAGCTAATAAAGAAAGTGGATGACCCAGCTGTAGTCGCCTGACTTCTATTTTATAACAAGGAAAGAAGACAAAGGAAGTAAAGCTTAACCAGAAAGGAATTCACTAATGATCTACAAGTGGAATTGCCTAATGGTGTAACAATGTATACAACACGATTGTTATAGGACCTTATCTGATATCTTGTAAACAGTAACAAATAAATGACAATATTATATGAAATGTCTTGTGTAACCAGGTATGATTGATGTGATTGTTCTCCCTGGTTGATGATATGTTGCATGTGTATAGAACTCATTTATAGTAATGATATAGGGTAATAAACCAGGCAGACTTATGACATTCGACTAACAGGTTATTTCCATATTGAGATTAGGAGAGCTGTAAACTATGAAACTTTCACCTCATGTCTTGGCTATTCAGCCATGAATGACCATGAATTGCCTAAGGTCTCACATCTAGAACAAGAGCACGCATTTAAGACCAGAGCAATGCATTTAGGACAAGTGCATGCATTTAAGACAAGAGCAATGCATTTTAAGACAAGAGCAATGCATTTTAAGACCAGAGCATACAATTAAGACCAGAGCATGCAATTAAGACCAGATCATGCATTTAGGACCAGAGCAATGCATTTAGGACCAGAGCAATGCATTTAAGACCAGAGCAATGCATTTTAAGACCAGAGCAATGCATTTTAAGACCAGAGCATGCATTTTAAGACCAGAGCAATGCATTTAAGACCAGAGCAATGCATTTAAGACCAGAGCAATGCATTTAAGACCAGAGCAATGCATTTAAGACCAGAGCAATGCATTTAAGACCAGAGCAATGCATTTAAGACCAGAGCATGCATTTAAGACCAGAGCATGCATTTAAGACCAGAGCATGCATTTAAGACCACAGCATGCATTTTAAGACCAGAGCATGCATTTTAAGACCAGAGCATGCATTTAAGACCAGAGCATGCATTTAAGACCAGAGCAATGCATTTAAGACCAGAGCAATGCATTTAAGTTTCGCTGTGAGTTTTGGAACCTCAGAATTTACAATATGCAGACCAGCAAGCCAAAAGGAAGCCTAAACCTGAAACTCAGAACACAGCATATCAACTTACAAGCAAGAACTGTCACTTGTCACAACTTTAGCATATAATAGTAAGGTAGGCAGTAATAACTCATGTAAATTTAGACATCATAGGCTGGAATGAGACATCTGACATTTTCCAGACTGTAATCTAGGTACAGTATCTAGGATTGTGGGAGTGAAATAATGCACTAAGGATCACCTTGCATTATTAAAGGCCAAGAGCAATGCAATGTACAGGGTGGGCCATTTATATGGATACACCTTAATAAAATGGGAATGGTTGGTGATATTAACTTCCTGTTTGTGGCACATTAGTATATGTGAGGGGGGAACTTTTCAAGACCAATACAGCTCCTGGCACTGTAGAATTGGATATTGTACTGCAGGGACAATGGATAAAACCATTGCAAGTGACTGGAGGGAACCTATTGGCAAGATGCCCCAAAACCAGCTAGTTTGAAAAATACTGTGATATAAGCAAATCCTTAATACTAGTGAACTCCTAAATATTAAGTGACTTACTGTATCATTTTTGTGGCTTGGAAATAGGAGAGAAAAAAAAACACCAGGGTGCGCTCCTAATGAAGATCGCTTGGGTGAGGAAGATATAGAAAATAATGTAGGGTCCTTGAGGGGAATTTATCATTGTATTTAGAGCTTTTTCAATTTTTTTACGCAAACATTTGCGCAAGAGTTTTTAGCGTTTTTTTTTTCCCGTAAAATCTGATCGAATTCTTCATAGCCATATCTACGGTTAAGTTTACCATAGAGCACTTTCTAATGTAGAATCAAATTTATTAACAGCGTTTTTTTTAAATGCAAAAACACTTTTCTTGCGCAAAAGCATCTGAGAATATGAAACTTGTGTTCCCCTTTGCATTTTGGAAACATAATATATTAACCATTTTGGGACAGTTAGGACTACTACTACTACTCCCATCAAGGACAGACTCTGCCCATGATGGAAGTTATAGTCCTAACTGTCCCAAAATGGTTAATATATTCCCATCAGGGACAGACTATCCATTATGGGAGTTATAGTCCAGGGACTGAGGTGCAGATCGCAGCAGGTCATTCTGCTGAGACCCACTGCGATCCGCATTTATTAAGTTAACAAAACAGCGGCACATGCGGCTACACTGCGCTCTCCGTCGGCTCCTGTATACAGCGGTCATAATTCATAATCCCCACCGCGGGGAGATGGGAGCTCTGATTGGTGAATAGCTTTTCTCCAATCAGAGCTCTCATCTCCCGACGGCGGGGATTATGAATGATGACCGCGTATACAGTATCCCCCGACGGGAGCGCAGTGTAGCCGCATGTGCCGCCGGCTTGTTAACTTAATAAATGCGGATCGCAGTGGGTCTCAGCAGAATGACCTGCTGCGATCTGCACCTCAGTCCCTGGACTATAACTCCCATAATGGATGGAGTCTGTCCCTGATGGGAGAAGTAGTCCTAAAAGTCCCACAGCCGAGGCATGTGCAAGTGCCATCCCTCAGCGCTGCGGTACTACAACTACTCCCATCATGGGACAGACTCTGTTGGCGTCATTAGGGGCGGAGCTACACTGTTCAGTCCTGACTCTGTTCACATTATGCGTTTTGCATAATGGGAACAGAGCCTTTCTGGCAGTTTGTTCCTAAAAAGGGAGACTCCAGCTGTTGCTTAACTACAGCCCCCATGATGGGAGTTGTAATTTAGAAACAATTGGAGGCTCCCTGTTTAGGAACACACTGCTTTATCTCCCCCAGGGGAGAGTGCAAAAAATGTACTAACCCATATTTCTTGTTGTTCTTTTCTTATTTCAGATAATTGAATGCAGAGGACAACGTCAGATTCAGTGGACTGTGACGATGAGCAGCGTTTTTTTTATTTCAATAAAATGGTTTACAAGGGCGGTGGGGGAGTGTTTTTTTAAATACATGTTTTTCAATGTGTCGTGTTTTTTTATAATTGAATTTTCAGGCTTAGTAGTGGAAGCTGTCTTATAGACGGAATCCCTTACTAAGCCGGGGCTTAGCGTTAGCCCCAAAATCAGCTAGCACTAACCCACAACTATTATACCAGTACCCACCGCCACAGGGGTGCCGGAAGAGCTGGTACCAACAGGCCCAGAGTGTCAAAAATGGTGCTCCTGGGCCTAGGTGGTAACAGGCTGGCATTATGGGAGGGCCAGTAACAATGGTCCTCGCCCACACTGGTAATGTCAGGCTGTTTCTGCTTGGTTGGTATCTGGCTGATACGAAAATAAAGGGAACCCTTTGAGTTTTTTTTGTTTAGAAATAAATAGAAAGTGTGTGGTTTCCCCATTTCTTCAGTATCAGCCAGATACCAACCAAGCAGCAACAGCCTGACATTACCAGGGTGGGCGAGGACCATTGTTACTGGCCCTCCTGTGCCTAAATAACACCAGCCTGTTACCGCCTAGGTCCAGGAGCGCCATTTGTGACGCTCTGGGCCTGTTGGTACTGGCTCTTCCCGTCACCCCTGTGGCGGTGGGTACCAGGTTAATAATTGGGGGTTGGCGCTAGTTGATTTTGGGGATAACGCTACTAACCACTACTAAGCCTGAAAATTCAATTATAAAAAACACAACACATTGAAAAAAAATTAAAATAAAAAACCAACACTCCCCCACAGTCATTGTTAACCCTTTTATTCACATTTTTTTAAAAAACGCTGTTCATCATCGCATTCCACCAAATCTGACGTAGTCCTCCGCATTCACATATCTAAAATGAGAAGAAGAAAAAAAAATAAAAAAATAAAACTACATTTTTTATGTAAACTGGACTCTCACCACTTTGAAAATTTCACGTAAAGCAGACAATATGCGTGGACACGCCCACTTTTACAAAACTGACGTGAACAGTGTAAGCCACGGCACAAAGCTCTTTGAAAATGTGGTCGATACTTTGAGAGAGTACTGTGTACTTTATAAAGATTTATGATTTTACTATTATGCAGAAGTGCTGCTCCAGCACTTCTAGCTATGAGAGCAATGTACTGCAGGAAAATGACACAGCTCTGTGAAGTAGAGAAGAAGGAGTGCACGGTAGAGCGAGGGGGTGCATTTCTATATTTACACAAAATTTATCAAAGGAGGGCACAACTTTTGTAAATCTTGAGCAGGAGTGTAAATTAGACAAGCAGTGTAAAGGGGTAGATCTGTGTGTACATTAGACACCTAATAATAAATATCCCCCCTTATCCTAAGGTGTTGCGCTAAGAGCACAAACACCTACAGTGGCTTGTGGAAATGAAAGTGCAGGTGAGCCGCCTGGGGGAACTCCCGGGGGTGACGTCTGTCAGTCCGGTAAAATTGCAGGAAGGTAAAAAAGGAAATTGGCCCCAAATTAAGGCGCTGGTTCCGCAAATAGGTTTATAGCAATAAAGTACATATAGCCTATAACCTATCCACAGGACCAGCACCTTCATTTGGCGGACAATTTCCTTTTTACCTTCCTTCTTATAATTTTTGTGGTAAGGTTGTGATGAGGGCAGATGTTATTACCCTAAGGGCAGATTGCATTAACCCCTTGTATTCATGACGCCAGGGTGTGGTTAACCTCTGCACCACCCAAAGTATGGGCGCTGGATCCTGGGCTAGGCGCAGGGCAAATAATGACTCCAATGCCAAGTTACTGAATAACTGCAGCTTTACTGAGGTAGAAAGGTGTTATAGCTTAGTTAGGCCCAAGGAGATGACCAGTGACTTTAGAGACTTGAGGGCTTGCTGGGACTAGGACTAAATTAGGCAGACCCACACTGAATTTAGCAGACTTGATGCTATCTGACAAGACTTCACCCCTGTGGTAGCTTACCAGGCTTTGACATTCACCTGTGGGGCACTTGGTTGGTGGAAGCATGGCTGCGTGGTTAGGCCTTGGGCCTCTTCAGGACACCTGATACTCTCAGGTCTTGACTGTTCTGTACTCAAAGACTGGATTTCTAGAGAGCTAGCCAACTCCTCCCTTAATTTATATAGGAGGACTTTTGGGGGAGCCCTATAGATCACCTCCAAGTCACCTGATCACTGGCACCTTCCTTGGTTACACATCTTAACAACAGGAATTAAAAGGCATAAACCTCTTAATAAAATTAATTAACCATTTGTATGCACAATCACATAACCAGAGTCCTGAGGAGTGTGGGGCCAGGGGACTAGGACTAAGTCCACCTGAAAAAGACCATAGATTGTACAGAAGGGTCACTTCTATACTGGGCCACCACATTTTTATGTTGCCCACCAACTAATTTCAAGATAGACAGATTAGCCATAACATTATAACAACAGGAGGTTAAAAAGTGTTGGAAGCAGGGAAAAAATGGGCAAAAGCATGGATATGAGCGAGTCTGACAATGGCCAAATTGTGGTTTCTAGACAGCAGGGTCAAACAGTGGGTCTTATAGGTTGTTTTCATGTTCATGTTATGCAGCAAATAAAAAATTAAAAACATCTTTATTCAGTCAGTATGAGTGCCATATGCAAAAATACACACGTTTACGTACCTAGGCATGCTCTTAAGTTAGTAATGGTTGTCTGAGGATTACTTTGCCACGCTGAATGCACTTAGACATGCAAATCATTAAGATCAGCTGCTAGCAGCTCCCTTTGCAAGTGCCGCCCAATGAAGTCCAAGATGTGCTCAATGAGAGAAGTACGGAGAAGCTGCAGGCCATTGTAGCAAATTTAGGCCAGGCAGGCTGCTATCATTAGCACAAGCAACATGCGGACTGGCGTTGTCATGTTGAAAAGCCACTCCAAGGACTCTTCAGAAAAAAGGCTCTAGCACTGGTTCCACAACTAAATCAATGAAAAGCTGAGCTGTTAGTGTACCCAGAAAGAAGACTAGAGGGGTACAGCTGCCTTTCATTAAGGGATGGGTGTGACGTTCCCTTGTGAAGGCCTTTTAATGGCATCGCCCAAATGGTCTCCACACCAATCTTTGGTTATCAGACAGGATTCTTTGCTAAAGAGAAGGACCTCCATTCCTCCACTGCTGTCTTGCTCTGCACTATCATAGTCTTTGAGAGCAGTGGCACGAGGTCAATGGAAGACCTGTAGAAGGAGGTCTGGCTCTTAACCCAATGTTGTGCAAGCACCTTCTGTTGGTTTGTGGAGACACTGTTTGATGCCCTAAACTTGGTGTATTAACAATAAAGAATGTATCACTATGCACAATTTTTCTAACCTGAAGATCAGTCTATGTAGAGGTTTCACCTCTGTGCATATGTTGCTTGTCGTTCTAGTTTAGGGGTAGGCAACCTTTGGAACTGCAGATGTTGTGGAGTACATCTCCCATGATGCTCATATAACCAAAATGTTGCCAAAGCATCATGGGAGATGTAGTCCAAAACCTATGCCGTACCAAAAGTTGCCTATGGATTTACTAGTTCATCGTTGGTCTCCCAAAGACTGGGACACTCCTCAGTGAACAGTGCTGACATAGTGGCCTATATGCGTAGCAAACCGCTGGAGTGATAAACCAAGGTCTTGCAGTCCAAGGATTCTGTTCCTCTCAGTTTGTGACAAGTGAAACATTGACGAATAGAAGGCATTACACAACCATATTGTGGCTTTACCACAAAGGCACAGTAGTTGGCACAGAACCCTGTATATAGCAGTCAATGTGAGTAATCACTCGGGCAAACCACAGCACATCTTGTAATAATATTCATATTCAATTATCTTCTATACCGGTATTTGAATGGACTTTTGGTTTCCAAGATTGCTGCACACCCCAGTAAATGAGGTGGCTGGCATAGAAGATACTAGAATATGAATACGATTACACAATCATATTGTACAGAGTTGATCACATTTTGAAGGTTTTAAGTGGCTGAAAAAAAAAATGATATGCTTTCAATCTGGCTTTTATACTGTTGAAGCCCCTCCTACACGCCACAGACTGGAGCTAGGTGCTTAATTATTGGATGATTTGCAGATTTTTGCCACAACTGCTACTTCCTTACTTGCTTTGCATGACCTTACAGTACGTCCTGCTGCAATTTCAATACATGCTGATTTATGTAATGAAAGGCATTAACCTATAATAAGATTATTATTGATAGAAAGGTGTCAAAACACACAGTGCATGGCAGCTTCATCTGTATGTGGTTGTGTAGCCACAAATAGGTCAGGATGCCCCTGCTGACCCTTGGCCACTGCTGAAAGTGCAAACGGAACACATGGCCTGGTCTTCTAAACCATTTTTTCATGTGGATGGTTGGATGTATGTGCATCACCAGGAAACACATGGGATGTAGAAAAGGCAGCAGAAGTAGTGTGATGCTTTCAACAACGCTCTGCTCAGCAACCTATTACTGTCATCCTGACCACCTGTTATCTTCAAATCGAATAAAATGTTTCGTATAACTATTCACGGCTAAGCGATCTACAATGGATAGAACATTTATATAACAAGTGCATTATGTTTGGCTTCACAGTTGGTTGCTGTGGAAATTGTAGGGCAGTGCTCCTCCAACTGTGAGGTGCCCCACATTAAACAAATGAAATAGGCCAGTAGATAAAACTAAGGAGGCCCCAGTGAAGGAAGGATTCATCTAGAGGACATATGCGTTGCACATACTAGAATTAATTTATATCTGACATTTTGAGTTTTGGGAGGTATATTCTAATATGCATTGCTTGCACCATTCACACACATTCTTACAACATTGATGTACGTTTAGCACATGACTTGTAAAATAATTTTAGCCACTAAAAACTGTGGCTATAGTATCAGGGATGTGGAATTCCTATCGCCCGACGCCCGGGACATGCAGTTCCGATCGCCGGGCAGGTGAATTTTTCAGGCCCTTAGTCCTGCTTCGGGCAAGCAGGACCAGACCTGACAAGCGCGGCGGCACACAGCAGTCTGGATGGAGCGGGCTCCTTACTCCTGCCCGCTCCATACTCTGTAGCCCCAGCTGTTCTTAGTAGCTGGGGGCCGCCACTAATAGCAAGCATGCGGCGATTGCTGCGGCTGGCTATTAACCCTTTAGATCACCCCACTAGCCCACCAGGTAGCATTCACATGTCCCTTTAGATGCCGCTGTCAGCTTTAGAGGTAGACTGAGGGCTTACCTCTGCTTCCCTGGTGTCTGTGGCTCTGTCATTGATAGAGCCTGGCTGGACTAGGCTCCATCAATGGAGTTCAATAGAACTCGATCTGTATGAGGAATCTAATGATTACTCCTAAAAGTCTAATAAAGTGTAAAAAAAAAAGTTTTAAATATAAGTTTAAAAAGACACACGTTAACCCCTTCCATGTTAAAAGTTTAAATCACCCCCTTTTCCTATACAAAAACATGTAAACAAAAAAAATTATTAAGTATCGCTGCGTGTGTAATTGTACGAACTGTTAAAATAGAACATTATGTATCCCATACGGTAAATGACGTAAATGTAAAAATAAATAAATAAAAACACAGAATTGCAATTTTTAGAATATACCAAAAAAAAAAAAAAAAAAGTTAAAAAGCAATTAAAAAGTCAGATCAATACCAAAATGGTACATATACAAAAAACTGATTATGGCACAAAAAATTTGCCCTCATACAGCCTAGTATGCGCTAAGAATTAAAATAAACAAATAAATAAATAAATGCTACAGGGGTCAAAAACTGGCAATAAAAAATGCGAAAAAGTTCAGAATTTTTTTTAAATTACTAAAACATGACGGAAACTATACAAATCTGGTATTGCTGTAATCAGGCGGCCTAAAGTATCAAAACAACATGTTATCTCAATTACAAGGTAAATTATAGGGCAAGGAGGAAAAAATTTGTGTAAAAGCAAAAATTAGATCGTTATGAGGGACAAGTAGATTTTGCTCGTACAACCGATGTACAATATGCAGAGACATAGTGATGCATACTGTATACAGAATGTATGTCTGGATTTAAAGGGGTTATCCAGGAAAAAAAACGTAGATAGATAGAGATATAGATAGATAGATATAGATAGATATAGATAGATATAGATAGATATAGATAGATATAGATAGATATAGATAGATATATATATATATATATATATATATATATATATATATATCTATATATATATCTATATATATATCTATATATATATATATATCTACTGGCTCCAGAAAGTTAAACAGATTTGTAAATTACTTCTATAAAAAAAAAATCCTACTTACTTATGAGCTTCTGAAGTTGAGTTGTTCTTTTCTGTCCAAGTGCTCTCTGATGACACGTGTCTCGGGAACCGCCCAGTTTAGAAGCAAATCCCCATAGCAAACCTCTTCTACTCTGTGCAGTTCCGGAGACAGGCAGAGATGTCAGCAGAGAGCACTGTTGCCAGACAGAAAACAGCAACTCAACTTCAGCAGCTGATAATTATTGAAAAGGATTAAGATTTTTTTAATAGAAGTAATTTATAAAGCCAAAGCAAAAAGCCAAAGCAAACTCGGCACTGCTGAGACTGTACTACGGCCTGTATGAACTCGGGTGGTGCTCAGACTAAATGAAACAGTTCAATGAATCTTGATAGAAGAATAAATTAATAGTCGGCAACTCCCCACGCTGGTTCTTGTGAGATCCTTCTTTTATTACGGCATACTCACATACAACGAACAGGGGAGAGACAGACTGTGGGGGGGGGGGGGGGGTACAATAAGTCGGCAATGGAACCGTTTCACACAGTGAACGTGCTTCTTTGGGCCTCCAAGGAGCCGAACAGTCTGTCTCTCCCCTGTTCGTTGTATGTGAGTATACCGCAATAAAAGAAGGATCTCACAAGAACCAGCGTGGGGAGTTGACGACTATTCATTTATTCTTCTATCATAATTTACAAATCTGTTTAACTTTCTGGAGCCAGTTGATATAAAAAAAAAAAATCAAAAAATAAAAATGGTTTCCAGGAATACCCCTTTAATACGAACAGAGCCCAAGTGGCATTTTTCCCTCTATTCTGTACCACATTTATTAATGTAGAAATACGTGGTAGAAAATACATGCTGATTTATGTAATGAAGGGCATTAACCTATAATAAGATTATTTTCTTGTGCATACAAAGTTATCAAATTTGACCAGCGGAAATGAGTTCCATTAGGAACAGATATGACTTTATGGGTTACTACTAGTTAAGATTCATTGATCGGAGTGTTTTATCAGCTATTGTAGACGTGACAATCAAGTGTTATTGGTAAGTGTTCTAAAGGTGGATCCCCACCACCAATTCAATGAAAAGCAAGGGGTCTATAAACGTTTATGCTAAAACCATCCAGGAGACCACCCTATGTTCCCAGGATCAGTAACAATCACACTAACTACAAATTTACACACAAATGTTTTTCCTATTAACTAAAATATACTTATTTACACTATTCCCTCCATGCACTTCAGTAAAGAAATGTACATGTTCAACTTAATTGAACATAGACTACATGTTTATGGGTGAAGGATGGAACTATATTGTATCCATTAAAAGGATTGTCTGGTGAAAGACAATTTCTATGGGAGCGCTTAAAGGGGTACTCCAGTGGAATTTTTTTTCTTTTTTTTAATCAACTGGTGCCAGAAAGTTAAACAGATTTGTAAATTACTTCCATTAAAAAATGTCAATCCTTCCAGTAGTTATTAGCTGCTGAATACTACAGAGGAAATTATTTTCTTTTTGGAACACAGAGCTCTCTGCTGTCATCTCTGTCCATTTTAAGAACTGTCCAGAGTAAGAGAAATTCCCCATAGCAAACATATGCTGCTCTGGACAGTTCCTAAAATGGACAGATGTCAGCAGAGAGCACTGTGTTCCAAAAAGAAAATAATTTCCTCTGTAGTTTTCAGCAGCTAATAAGTAATGGAAGGATTAAGATTTTTAAATTTTGGAAGTAATTTACAAATCTGTTGCCTCTTTTTTTTTTTTTTTTTTTTTTTTTTTTTACATCAACTGGTGCCAGAAAGTAAAACAAATTTGTAAATTACCTCTATTAAAAATTCATAATCCTTCCAGTACTTATTAGTGGCTGTATACTACAGAGAAAATTATTTTCTTTTGGGATTTCTTTTCTGTCATGACCACAGTGCTCTCTGCTGACACCTCTGTCCATAGCAGCACATGTTTCTATTGGGATTTGTTCCTGCTCTGTAAAGTTCCTGACATGGTCAGAGGTGTCAGCAGAGAGCATTGTGGTTGTGACAGAAAATCCAAAAAGAAAATAATTCTCTCTGTAGTATACAGCTGCTAATAAGTACTGTAAGGATTAAGATTTAATAGAGGTAATTTACAAATCTGTTTACCGTATATACTCGAGTATAAGCCAAGTTTTTCAGCACGATTTTTCGTGCTGAAAACACCCCCCTCGGCTTATACTCGAGTGAACTCTCCGCCCTCAGTGGTCTTCAACTTGCGGACCTCCAGATGTTTCAAAACTACAACTCCCAGCAGCAATCAGCTGTCCGGGCATGCTGGGAGTTGTAGTTTTGAAACATCTGCAGGTCCGCAGGTTGAAGACCACTGCTCGGGCCTTTGTCATCATCCAGCCCCCCCTCCCCCCCCCCCCTTTAGTTTTGTACTCACCTCCGCTCAGCTGGACGTTCGGGTGAGCTGGTCCGGGCCATCTGTGCTGCAGGACCATCCGGTGGGGAAGGATAGTCGTTCCGGGTTGTCCATCTTCACCGGGGGGGGGGGGGGGGGGGGCCCCTCTTCCCCGCGCTTCGGGCCCGGCCCCGGAATAATGATGTTGCCTTAAAGACGACGCACAGGGACATTGCGTCCCTGTGCGTCATCGTCAAGGCAACGTCATTATTCTTGGGCCGGGCGCGAAGTGCGGACAAGAGGCCCGTGAAGATGGTCAGCCCGGTGAAGATGGACAGCCCGGAACAACTACCGTATAAGCAGAGTTTTTCAGCACGATTTTTCGTGCTGAAAACACCCCCTCGGCTTATACTCAAGTGAACTCTCCACCCTCAGTGGTCTTCAACCTACGGACCTCCAGAGGTTTCAAAACTACAACTCAAAGCAAGCCCGGGCAGCCATCGGCTGTCCGGGCTTGCTGGGAGTTGTAGTTTTGAAACCTCTGGAGGTCCGCAGGTTGAAGACCACTGCGGCCTTCGACATCATCCAGCCCCCTCTCACCCCCTTTAGTTCTGTACTCACCTCCGCTCGGCGCTGGTCCGATGCTGCAGGACTGTCCGGTGAGGAGGTCCTCCGGTGGGATAGTGGTTCCGGGCTGCCATCTTCACCGGGGAGGCCTCTTCTCCGCGTGTCATCGTCAAGGCAACGCCTCTATTCTGGGCCCGAAGCGCGGAGAAGAGGCCTCCCCGGTGAAGATGGCAGTCCGGAACCACTATCCCACCGGACGACCTCCCCACCGGACAGTCCTGCAGCAACGGACCAGCGCACCCTAACGTCCCGCTGAGCGGAGGTGAGTACAGAACTAAACGGGGTGAGAGGGGGCTGGATGATGTCGAAGGCCGCAGTGGTCTTCAACCTGCGGACCTCCAGA
The DNA here is from genome assembly GCF_029499605.1 of Hyla sarda. Classification (NCBI taxonomy): domain Eukaryota; kingdom Metazoa; phylum Chordata; class Amphibia; order Anura; family Hylidae; genus Hyla; species Hyla sarda. Next base: position 81,807,323 of record NC_079198.1, read on the forward strand.
GGTTTCAAAACTACAACTCCCAGCAAGCCCGGACAGCCGATGGCTGCCCGGGCTTGCTGGGAGTTGTAGTTTTGAAACCTCTGGTGGTCCGCAGGTTGAAGACCATGATGATGACGACATGTGGTGATGATGACAAGGGGATGATGAAGGGTGGGGGGATTATGACAAGGGGATGATTAAGGGGGGGGGATTATAGTAAGGGGATGATGAAGGGGGGTGTGGAATGATGACAAGGGGATGTGGGATGATGACAAGGGGATGATGACAGGCGGTGATGATGAAGGGGGAGATGATGAAGGGGTGATGATGATGAGGATGTTAATGACGGGGGTCTGGATGACGACAGGGGGGGGGGATGATTTGTTTCCCACCCTAGGCTTATACTCAAGTCAATAACTTTTCCTAGGTTTTTGGGGGTGAAATTAGGGGCCTCGGCTTATACTCGAGTATATACGGTATCCCTCCCCACTGGACGGTCCTGCAGCACAGATGGCCCAGACCAGCTCACCCCAACGTCCCGCCAAGCGGAGGCGAGTACAAAACTAAAGGGGGGAGGGGGGGGGCTGGATGATGACGAAGGCCCGGGTAGTGGTCTTCAACCTGTGGACCTCCAGATGTTTCAAAACTACAACTCCCAGCATGCCCGGACAGCCGATGTTTGTCTGGGCATGCTGGGAGTTGTAGTTTTGGAACATCTGGGGGTCCGCAGGTTGAAGACCACTGTTAAATCAGACACTGACAAGCGGTGATGATGAAGGGGGTGGTGTGGGATGATGACAGGGTAATGATGAATGGGGGGGGGGGGGTGGTGATGAAGAGGGGGGGGGGATGATTAGGAGGAGGGGGGGGTAGGAGATTACAAACAAACAATCTATCACAATACTGAAGGCTGTGTAAGGAGTTGGAGAGAAGAGATAACTTTACCATTATAAAGGGGAGATTATTTTTGCGGATGACTGACATGATATGCAGTGCAGCCCACCCCACAGATTTTTATATGAAAAAGGGAGAGAATAAAAAGTATAAAAAAAACAATGAAATAATGTCATGTCTGTTATTTTTCAGAGGCCAACATTTAGTGCAGGGTCACACGGGGCGCATCTGCAGCATATTTCACGCTGCGAATGTGCTGATGGCAGTCACAGAGGGACTGCAGAGCGAGCTCCCACTGCGGCTGGATAGCTCTGTGTGCTCGCAGTGGCAGATTTCTACAGCTCTGCAGTCCCTGTGTCACCCTGCCCTTAAAGTGTATGTGTCAAATGACAGAAAAAAAGCTATCCATATAATATATATATATATGCCACTCACTAGGTAAGGGGTCGGCAACACCCGGCATGTGTGCCACTCATGGCACGCGAGGTGCTTTTGAGTGGCACGCAGGGCTGCCTCAAGGCGGAGAGGCGCTTGTTCCATTAATAGGGATCAAGGACAGGGGAGCGAGCGCCGATTTAAGCTGTATGCGCACATGCTCACACAGCTAAAGCCTCCCCTCAGTGTGAGCTGCAGGACCTGCGGCTTCACTGAGAGGAGACCTGTGACCTCTGCCCGCCCACACGCAGCGCAGGCACCGATGACGTCACGATATAGGTGAGTAAAATAATAATTATTATTTTTTTAAATCAACCTGGAATCTGCAAAGCAGGGGAGGGGAGGGGGTGCAAATGATGATGATGATGATGATGATGGGGGGTGCAAATGATGATGATGGGTGCAAGCGACGATGGGGGTGCAAGGGATGATGGGAGGAGTGCAAGTGACCGAGAGGGGGATGATGATTTGGATGTGAAGGGGAGAGTACAAGTGATAGATTGTGGTGGGGTCCGATTCTGGGGTCTGTATTATGGTGGGTGGTGATTCTGGGGTCTGTATTATGGTGGGTGGTGATTCTGGGGTCTGTATTATGGTGGGTGGTGATTCTGGGGTCTGTATTATGGTGGGTGGCGATTCTGGGGTCTGTATTATGGTGGGGTCTGATTCTGGGGTCTGTATTATGGCAGGGTCTGATTCTGGGGTCTGTATATGGCAGGTGGCGATTCTGGGGTCTGTATATGGCAGGTGGCGATTCTGGGGTCTGTATATGGCGGGTGGTGATTCTGGGGTCTGTATATGGCGGGTGGTGATTCTGGGGTCTGTATTTGGCGGGTGGTGATTCTGGGGTCTGTATTATGGCGGGTGGTGATTCTGGGGTCTGTATTATGGTGGGTGGTGATTCTGGGGTCTGTATATGGCGGGGACTGATTCTGGGGTCTGTATTATGGTGGGTGGTGATTCTGGGGTCTGTATTATGGTGGGTGGTGATTCTGGGGTCTGTATTATGGTGAGTGGCAATTCTGGGGTCTGTATTATGGTGGGGTCTGATTCTGGGGTCTGTATTATGGCGGGGTCTGAATATGGCAGGTGGTGATTCTGGGGTCTGTATATGGCAGGTGGTGATTCTGGGGTCTGTATATGGCGGGGACTGATTCTGGGGTCTGTATATGGCGGGGACTGATTCTGGGGTCTGTATATGGCGGGGACTGATTCTGGGGTCTGTATTATGGTGGGTGGTGATTCTGGGGTCTGTATTATGATGGGTGGTGATTCTGGGGTCTGTATTATGGTGAGTGGCGATTCTGGGGTCTGTATTATGGTGGGGTCTGATTCTGGGGTCTGTATTATGGCGGGGTCTGATTCTGGGGGTCTGTATATGGCAGGTGGTGATTCTGGGGTCTGTATATGGCGGGTGGTGATTCTGGGGTCTGTATATGGCGGGTGGTGATTCTGGGGTCTGTATATGGCGGGTGGTGATTCTGGGGTCTGTATATGGCGGGTGGTGATTCTGGGGTCTGTATATGGCGGGTGGTGATTCTGGGGTCTGTATATGGCGGGTGGTGATTCTGGGGTCTGTATATGGCGGGTGGTGATTCTGGGGTCTGTATATGGTGGGGACTGATTCTGGGGTCTGTATATGGCGGGGACTGATTCTGGGGTCTGTATATGGTGGGGACTGATTCTGGGGTCTGTATATGGTGGGGACTGATTCTGGGGTCTGTATATGGTGGGGACTGATTCTGGGGTCTGTATATGGTGGGGACTGATTCTGGGGTCTGTATATGGTGGGGACTGATTCTGGGGTCTGTATATGGTGGGGACTGATTCTGGGGTCTGTATATGGTGGGGACTGATTCTGGGGTCTGTATATGGTGGGGACTGATTCTGGGGTCTGTATATGGTGGGGACTGATTCTGGGGTCTGTATATGGTGGGGACTGATTCTGGGGTCTGTATATGGTGGGGACTGATTCTGGGGTCTCTATATGGTGGGGACTGATTCTGGGGTCTCTATATGGTGGGGACTGATTCTGGGGTCCGTATTATACAGGTCTGCGTTAAAATGGTTGTTCTCACTGTAATGTCCTTACAGCGAGAACAATATATAGGGACAATTTCGTGAAAAACCCACCCTGTGACATATGTCTAGCTTCTGTATTTGGCTCACAAATCCATCTGTACTGTTGCTCACTCATTGTGTCATCCACTGCTCGGGAATCCACTCACTGTCTCCCCTAGTCTGCTGTGCTGTACTCAGTCTCTGTATCTAATCACTGCAGACTGCTCTGAAACCCCCTCCTCTCAGGTTTCATGCTGCAGTCTGATAGAACAGGAGTGAGCACAGAGGAGTGCTAGTCCTGCTCTCACTTAATGGACTTTGGAAAATGGATCATGGTAAAACCCCTTTGGAGAAGCAATCTGATTAGTAGCTATGGGCAACTGGTCAACTCTTCCACTACATAGGTTATGACAAATCTTCCCCCATGTGTCTTGTTGAATATACAAAATTACTGTTTGCCTGCAATTCGACTGAAAACACTGGCATAAGGAAAATAGAAAACCAAAAAAAGAGTAGAGTTCACTTTAGTTTGTGGTGTGCTGTGGATTTATTGTGACTAGTAAAAAAAGGAGAAAAAAGAAAAGCCTCAAACAGGAGTATTAACAAAAATGTCAAAAGTTATGATGCTTCAAAAGCAAGGATAAAAAAAAATGCTCACATAAAAGAAAAAGTTTTTAAAGATAGTATCAGTACTGGAACTAAAAGCAACTGGAAGAATAAAGGAAGGATTAGGCTCTTTTTACATTACGTTTATGGTGTCAGTTTGCTGTATGAATGAGGAAGTCTCCCAGCCCATGCGGCAAAACAACTATAAGCCTCAATCACCAAAAAGGGTAATTTTGGCCTTCATGTGGGTGATTTCCATCAGAACAGAACAGAATATACAGATGTATCAATGTAGATAACAGAGCTGTATGTTAAAGTATTGACTCCCACACTGAAGAAACCTCACAAAAAAAATCAACAGAGTAAGGCTTGTTCTTCAGGTACAGTATTGCTTTAAGTGCACACTAAAGTATCGAACAACCAATTCTTTTATAAGGGCTCGTTCACATGAGCAGATTTCTTTTCAAACCCGCAGCGGATCTCCCGCTGAGAGTTTGAAAAGGGGCGGGGCCTCTGTATGCTATCCACAGATTTTGGCCAGTGGAACCTCTGCTGTTGAAAATCCGCCACAGACCCCAATGAAGTCATTAGAATCTGCAGTGGATTTTCAACAGCGGAGATTCCGCTGACAAAAATCTGGGCGGGTAGCGCACGGAGGCCTCGTCCCTTTTCAAACTAAGCGGGAGATCAAGTGCGGGATTGAAAAGAAATCCGCTCACGTGAACTAGGCCTTAAAAAGCATCAGTTAAAGGGTTTTATCTACCAATAGAAAATATTGTCACCCAGCCATCTCTAGCTTACTGCTGCTGGTGGAGATTGTCAGACACCGAAAACAGCTGACATTAACCTCTTAAGGACCCCTGACGTACGCGTATGTCATGAGTCCGCTCCCGATCTATAACGCGGGGCCACAGCGAGACCCTGCGTCATAGCGGGTCGGGCCCGGCCTCTAACAACGTCAGAGTCGTAAGTCAGAGTCAGCAGCAAAAGTGAGAACTTGACAGGACTTTTTTTTTAAGGAAAAGACCATACCAACCAAGAATGAGGCCAAACTTGTGATCCCATTTAACAACGAATATAAGAGAGTTGAAAAAATAAGTCACAAACATTGGCATCTATTAATAAATGATAAAATTCTCCCACTCTCCCCTTAAAACCCCCTATTGTGTATTCCAGAGGTCCCAACTTAGGCATCAAAGTGGCCCCATCCATAAGAAATCCATCCTATCCAGATAAGACAACAAACTGGTTAAGCCTAAAAAGGATTCTTCCGATGTGGTGCATGCAGCAACTGCAAAATAAACTTCCCCAAGAAAACAAAGAAAATCGAAAATCAAAAACATCCAAATCAAATTTGAATGGGAAAGCTCTGACTTTTTAAAATGCAATAGTAAAGGTGTAATTTATGTGCGGGATTGTCCGTGTAGAAAACAATATATCGGTAGAACCAAAAGACAACTAAGAATTAGGATTGCAGAACACATATACAACATTAGGAAAGGACCTATGAAACATCCACTGGCAGCACACTTTACAAGATGTCATAATAAAGACCCCTCTGGCTTGAGGTTCACAGTGATACAAGTAGTAAAGAGAAACTGGAAAGGAGGAGACTATACCATCCAGATGTCAAGAGTGGGGACGAGGAAAATATATAACTTTGAAAGTATTAAACCAAAAAGGACTGAATGCAGGATGTGAATTATGGCTGGTTCACATCAGCGCATACGGCAGGGGGGAGCTAAAACCTCATGTTCCCGTATGCAATTCATTTCAATGAGCCGGCCGGCTCATTTTTGCGCCATATGCACATTTACAACCGGACCTAAAACCGTGGTTGACCAGTTTTAGGCCCGGGGAAAAAGCGCATACAGCGCAAAAATGGGCCGACAGGCGTCATCATTTTTTATTAAATATTTTTATGTATGTGTATTGTTGTCTCTTTTACTCACACTGAGTAATTCAAGAGCAATTCCTCTTGAATTCTCCGCTTCAAATTAATGCACATCTCCTCTGCCCATTGACTTTATCGTTTTTTCTGCTGTCCTGTTCACACTGCGGAAATTCCGCAAGCAAAATTCAGACGCTGAATTCCTTTCCACTTGAAGAAAGAACATGTTCATCATTCAAGCGGAATCCGCGAACAGAATCCAATAGAAGTCAATGGTTAAAAAAAAATATTCTGCCCGACAGTTTTCGAGCGGAATTCAGAAAAGTAGAGTAAATAGCCTCCTCCTTAATTCCTCTTTATTTCCGCATGGAAATTCAGCTCGAATTCCGCTGTAATTCCACTTGATGGATAACATGACAGAAGGTAACAGTTTCCTGACCGAAATAATTCCTCAGTGTGAATACACATAGATATATCTCTATACATACACACATACACACACACAGAAACCCCCCCCCCCCCCCCCAACCTACGATCATTTCAACATCCATTGCATGTTGAAGGCAGCATCAACATACGATGCTTTTGTATGTCGGGGCCATCGCATAAACGGCTATCCGGCAGCGCAGACTGCTTCAGCTGCCACCAGATAGCTGTTTAATGTGCCCTGTGTGCTCCGGTGAGTGTCACTCACCTGTCCCCGCCGCTCCCGACCGTCTTCTTCATGCTCCGCTGCATGGCCATCGCTCTCCTTCGTCATCACGCCGCCGCCCACGCCGTCCTGTCATCCAATAGGAGTGGCATGTGCAGCGACGTGATAGCGGCCATGGAGAGAGACGATCCAGGGCAGCGGTGGTGGACAGAGCGGCTGGGACACCCAGGGGACGTGATGACGGCGATGGAGAGCGACGATCCAGGGCAGCGGTGACTGTCCGGAGCGGCGGGGACAGAGTATAACTTTGTATATTATTATTGCACGGATCCCTCAACATACGATAAATGCAAGTAATGATGGATCATTCGTATGTTGATGGATCACTGTAATAGTGTTCAGACTTTTTATGCAACTATTTATTTATATTTTTGTGTTTATACTATATACAGAACCTTCTCTTGCTTATGTATCACATCTTGAATAAATACCCAATGACAAGACCCAGACAAGATGACATAGTTCCTTTTTTTCCACCACCATTTTTACACTTTTTTTCACATCTTCATATAGTGCTGATATATTTGATCCATATCACATATGCACAATTTTTTGGTTATTATGCCTTAGTGGAGTAGAATATTATCCCCACTGCGGCGCAATTGCCCAAGACTTTGTGGATCACAATTTAGCTCATCCATTCCATCTTCATATCTATTTTTAATTCTCATTTTATAATTTTTCTCATATGCTCTTTATTTTCTGACTCATATGCTGTTTATCACATGCCACCATCACCCTCTATCCAAATCTACTTTTGTATATAGTTCTTTTTTTCTCAGAATATTTCCATATACTTTCACCTTCTATACTCATTGTAACAAACTCTCTACTGTTTTTGGATTCTTTTTCTGGGTTTTCCTTTTACCCTTGTTCTTCTACTTTCTTACCCCATTTCTTGAGTCCCTACCTTTCTTTGATCAGACCACTTACTGATTTAAAAAGGTAAATAAGGACCACAACTACCAGTATAGTACAGCTATTGATGAAAGGAGGAGCCTCCGGAAACATGTCTAGTCGTGTATTACAACCCCTGTCCTATACCAAGTGACTTCTCCCCTACAGAGATCATGTTGGCACCCCTGAAATTTTTTTCTCACGGAAAAGGATTGTATCAATACAAGTTTTGCTATACACGTGTTTATTCCCTTTGTGTGAATTGGAACTAAACCAAAAAAGGGAGGGAAAAAGAAAATTGGACATGATGTCACCCCAAACTACAAAAAGGGTCTGGACAAAATTATTGGCACCCTTTCAAAATTGTGGAAAAATAAGATTGTTTCAAGCATGTGATGCTCCTTTAAACTCACCTGGGGCAAGTAACAGGTGTGGGCAATATAAAAATCCCACATGAACGCAGATAAAAAGGAGAGAAGTTCACTTAGTCTTTACATTGTGTGTCTGTGTGTGCCAAACTAAGCATGGACAACAGAAAGGAGAAGAGAACTGTCTGGGAACCAAAATTGTGAAAAAATATCAACAATCTCAAGGTTACAAGTGCATCTCCAGAGATCTAGATTTGCCTTTGTCCACAGTGCGCAACATTATCAAGAAGTTTGCAACCCATGGCACTGTAGCTAATCTCCCTGGGCGTGGACGGAAGAGAAAAATGTATGAAAGGTGTCAACGCAGGAGAGTCTGGATGGTGGATAAGCAGCCCCAAACAAGTTCCAAAAGATATTCAAGCTGTCATGCAGGCTCAGGAAGCATCAGTGTCAGCTCGAACTATCCGTCGACATTCAAATGAAATGAAACGCTATGGCGGGAGACCCAGAAGGACACCACTGCTGACACAGAGACATAAAAAAGCAAGACTACATTTTGCCAAAATAAACTTGAGTAAGCCAAAATCCTTCTGGGAAAATGTCTTGTGCACAGATGACACCAAGATAGAGCTTTTTTTGGTAAAGCACATGATTCTACTGTTTACCGAAAACGGAATGAGGCCTACAAAGAAAAGAACACAGCACCAACAGTGAAATATGGTGGAGGTTCAATGATGTTTTGGCATTGTTCTGCTGCCTCTGGCACTGGGTGCCTTGAATGTGTACAAGGCATCATGAAATCTGAGGATTACCAACAGATTTTGGGTCGCACTGTACAGCCCAGTGTCAGAAAGCTGGGGTTGCGTCTGAAATATCGGGTCTTCCAGCAGGACAATGACCCCAAACATACGTCAAAAAGCACCCAGAAATGGATGGCAACAGAGCGCTGGAGAGTTCTGAAGTGGCCAGCAATGGGTCCAGATCTAAATCCCATTGAACACCTGTGGAGAGATCTTAAAATTGCGGTTGGGAAAAGGCGCCTTCCAATAAGAGAGACCTGGAGCAGTTTGCAAATGAAGAGTGGTCTAACATTCTGGCTGAGAGGTGTAAGAAGCTTATTGATGGTTATAGTAAGCGACCGATTTCAGTTACTTTTTCCAAAGGGCGTGCAACCAAATATTAAGTTAAGGGTGCCAATAATTTTGTGCAGACCATCTTTGGAGATTGGTGTGACATTATGTCCAATTTGCTTCCCCCCCCCCCCCCCCTCTTTTTTGGTTTAGGTCTAATAAACACAAAGGGAATAAACATGTGTATAGCAAAACATGTGTTACTACAATCCTTTTCTGTGAGAAATATTTCATTTTCTTTAAAAATTTCAGGGGTGCCAACATTTAAGTCACTTGTTTTTTTGGCCATTATTCAAACCCAGCGCCTTTTCCACCACATGAGCGTGCTCAGCATCATCTGGAGCAACTGACAGTGCACACGAAGAGGTCGCTCCCGAGCCCCGATACGAGGACACTGCTTCTGCTCACAAGGACACCGCTTCTCCTCTCAAGCGCTCGCTGAGCGGGGCTGCTTGCCTATACAGCGACTGACCCGCACAGCTGGAGTCGCTGCGAGCAGTACGAGCAGAGGTGACAGCCTGTCACACCAGTGCCCAGCCGGACAGTTGAATGGGACACAGTCCCAACATCTTTCTTAACAGGAACGCAAGCTGCATAGCAGCCAACACTGTGGACTTCTGTTATGACAATATTACTGCGATCACATCTTTCTCCACCCAGCATAAAGGAACAGTGCATTTACCAACCACTACAAGATAGTGGTATACACCTTTTTATAGGATTGCCCGATTTACAGGATTGGACATCCTGCTTTGCCATTTTTTCCCCTTACAGGAATATTTATTAAAGCATGGACATCCAATACAGACCAAAAGTTTGGACACACCTTCTCATTCAAAGAGTTTTCTTTATTTTCATGACTATGAAAATTGTAGATTCACACTGAAGGCATCAAAACTATGAATTAACACATGTGGAATTATAGACATAACAAAAAAGGGTGAAACAACTGAAAATATGTCATATTCTAGGTGGAAAGTGTCCCCAAGTGCAGTCACAAAAACCATCAAGAGCTACAAAGAAACTGGCTCACATGCGGACCGCCCCAGGGAAAGGAAGACCAAGAGTCACCTCTGCTGCGGAGGATAAGTTGATCCGAGTCACCAGCCTCAGAAATCGCAGGTTAACAGCAGCTCAGATTGGAGACCAGGTCAATGCCACACAAAGTTCTAGCAGCAGACACAACTCTAGAACAACTGTTAAGAGGAGACTGTGTGAATCAGGCCTTCATGGTAGAATATCGGCTAGGAAACCACTGCTAAGGACAGGTGACAAGCAGAAGAGACTTGTTTGGGCTAAAGAGCATGAGGAATGGACATTAGAGCAGTGGAAATCTGTGCTTTGATCTGATGAGTCCAAATTTGAGATCTTTGGTTGAAACCACCGTGTCTTTGTGCGACGCAGCAAAGGTGAACGGATGGACTCTAGATGCCTGGTTCCCACCGTGAAGCATGGAGAAGGAGGTGTGTGGGGGTGCTTTACTGGTGACACTGTTGGGGATTTATTCAAAATTGAAGGCATACTGAACCAGCATGGCTACCATAGCATCTTGCAGCGGCATGCTATTCCATCCGGTTTGCGTTTAGTTGGACCATCATTTATTTTTCAACAGGACAATGACCCCAAACACACCTCCAGGCTGTGTAAGGGCTATTTGACCAAGAAAAAGAGTGATAGGGTGCTGTGTCAGATGACCTGGCCTCCATAGTCACCAGACCTGAACCCAATGAAAGCAAAAGGGCCAACAAGTGCTAAGCATCTCTGGGAACTCCTTTAAGACTGTTGGAAGACCATTTCAGGTGACTACCTCTTGAAGCTCATCAAGAGAATCCCAATAGTGTGCAAAGCAGTAATCAAAGCAAAAGGTGGCTACTTTGAAGAACCTAGAATATGACATATTTTCAGTTGTTTCACACTTTTTTGTTGCCTTCAGTGCGAATCTACAGTTTTCTTGAAAATAAAGAAAACTTTGAATGAGAAGGTGTGTCCAAACTTTTGGTCTGTACTGTACATCTGTAGGACCATTGCATATTTTGCACAAAAGGGGATTGTATTACTTCCTATATTGTTATTGTTTTTACTGCTTATATACCATTTTTTTTTTTTATCACTTTACGTATAGAAGGGAATTGCAAGGGCCCTGCGGCATATCTAATCATTTAATGAATTGCATATTTTAATCAGCTATATATTTAGCAGTGGTCAGATTATTTTTCCCTACTCTATTTACTGTTTTACCCTTCTCCTTCCTTACCCCACCCCTCGTCTCTCCCACCTTTTAATTTCCTTTTTCTAAATTCTCACCATTATTTTTTTATTTTTTATTTATATCCCGTATATACTCGAGTATAAGCCGACCCGAGTATAAGCCGAGACCCCTAATTTCAACCCAAAATCCCAGGAAAAGTTATTGACTCGAGTATAAGCCTAGGGTGGGAAATACCTCATCCCCCCCTGTCATCATCCAGACCCGTCATTAACATCCTCATCATCCCCTTGTCATCATCCCACACATCCCCCCTTCATCATCCCCTTGTCATCATCCCACACATCCCCTTATCATCCCACACATCCCCCCTTCATCATCCCCTTGTCATCATCCCACACATCCCCCCTTCATCATCCCCTTGTCATCATCCCACACATCCCCTTATCCCACACATCCCCCCTTCATCATCCCCTTGTCATCATCCCACACATCCCCTTATCCCACACATCCCCCCTTCATCATCCCCTTGTCATCATCCCACACATCCCCTTATCCCACACATCCCCCCTTCATCATCCCCTTGTCATCATCCCACACATCCCCCCTTCATCATCCCCTTGTCATCATCCCACACATCCCCTTATCATCCCACACATCCCCCCTTCATCATCCCCTTGTAATCATCCCACACCCCCCCCCCTTCATCATCCCCACCCCCCTTCATCATCCTCTTCTCATCATTCGCCCTCAGTGGTCTTCAACCTGCGGACCTCCAGAGGTTTCAAAACTACAACTCCCAGCAAGCCCGGGCAGCCATCGGCTGTCCGGGCTTGCTGGGAGTTGTAGTTTTGAAACCTCCGGAGGTCCGCAGGTTGAAGACCACTGCGGCCTTCAACATGCGGACCTCCAGAGGTTTCAAAACTACAACTCCCAGCAAGCCCGGGCAGCCATCGGCTGTCCGGGCTTGCTGGGAGTTGTAGTTTTGAAACCTCCGGAGGTCCGCAGGTTGAAGACCACTGCGGCCTTCCACATCATCCAGCCCCCTCTCACCCCCTTTAGTTCTGAGTACTCACCTCCGCTCGGCGCTGGTCCGGTCCTGCAGGGCTGTCCGGTAAGGAGGTGGTCCGGTGAGGAGGTGGTCCGGGCTGCTATCTTCACCGGGGGCGCCTCTTCTCCGCGCTTCCGGCCCGGAATAGAGCCGTTGCCTTGACAACGACGTATCTGCGTCGTTGTCAAGGCAACGTGACTATTCTGAGGCCGGGCCCGAAGCGCTTAGAAGAGGCCTCCCCGGTGAAGATAGCAGCCCGGACCACCTCCTCACCGGACCACCTCCTTACCGGACAGCCCTGCAGGACCGGACCAGCGCCGAGCGGAGGTGAGTACTCAGAACTAAAGGGGGTGAGAGGGGGCTGGATGATGTTGAAGGCCGCAGTGGTCTTCAACCTGCGGACCTCCGGAGGTTTCAAAACTACAACTCCCAGCAAGCCCGGACAGCCGATGGCTGCCCTGGCTTGCTGGGAGTTGTAGTTTTGAAACCTCTGGAAGTCCGCAGGTTGAAGACCACTGCGGGTGGGGGAGTTCACTCGAGTATAAGCCGAGGGGGGTGTTTTCAGCACGAAAAATCGTGCTGAAAAACTCGGCTTATACTCGAGTATATACGGTATTTATCTATAAGTTTATTTTAACCAATTTTTACTACCATCATTATCACCCCTCCCACTGTTTCCCAGCTTATCCCTGTAGAGATCATTGAGGATTGTTTCCTTTTTTTACATTAATAGGAATGAAAGATGACAAAGAGGTACTCCGGTAAAAAACAATTTTAAATCAACTGGTGCCAGAAAGTTATACAGATTTGTAAATAACTTCTATTTAAAAAGCTTAATCCTTCAAGTACTTAGCTGCTGAATACTACAGAGGAAGTTCTTTTCTTTTTGAATTTCCTTTCAGTCTGACCACAGTGCTCTCTGCTGACACCTCTGTCCATGTCAGGAACAGTCCAGAGCAGGAGAAAATCCCCATGGCAAACCTATCCTGCTCTGGACAGTTCCTGACATGGACAGAGGTGTCAGCAGAGAGCACTGTGGTCAGACAGAAAGGAAATTCAAAAAGAAAAGAACTTCATCTATAGTAACCGGATACAGTTTATTTTTTTTCTCCCACGGTATGGATTTTTGCCCATACCGCTATACCGGTCAGGCCCCTCCTCCACCCTCCGGATGAATTGTAGAGCCCAGCGCGGCGCCCTCTCTTGTCCCGGTGTGCTTCTGTGGCCCGATTCCGAGAGCAGAATCGGGCCACAGAAGCTAATCCATTTACTGTGTCCCCCCCCGCTGCGCCCGTCAGCCAGTGTCCCCGCGAGCACGATCAATCCCCACCGCTAGCGGGATCCATGTACCCACTAGCGGTGTCACAAGAATGCCGAGCACGGCTCTCTTCCCAGTCCCTGTCAGCTCTCAGGGTACGTGAACAGATTTAAGAGCCTCGCGCGCGGCTAATGTAGGCAGCGCTAGGAGCCTAGCGTTAGCCCCACGCTATTTGCGTAGTACTGCGCATGCTCAGTACTACGTTAGCTGCGTGCGAGGCTTTTAAATCTGTTCCCATACCCTGAGAGCCGACAGGGACGGGGAACAGAGCCGCGCTCATCATTCTTGTGACACCGCTAGTGGGCACAGGGACCCCGCTAGCGATCACGGGGGGCACATTTGACTCAGCTAGTGGGCACAGGGACCCCGCGTGGGGGGGGGGGGGGGGGGGACAGGCGGTAATACCGTGATAATGAAAAAAAAATACCATGATATTCATTTTAGGCCATACTGCCCAGCACTAGTATACAGCAGCTGATAAGTACTGGAAGGATTAAGATTTCTTAATAGAAGTAATTTGCAAATCTGTTTAACTTTCTGGCACCAGTTGATTTAAAATAAATAGTTTTCCACCAGAGTACCCCTTTAAGACATGCACTATAAGACCCCGTTCACACGGAATCAAGCAAAAAAAATAATTCTGCTACATGAAGTTTACATTGTGGTGAATAGGATTTCCACTGGTCTAGTGACATGGCAGATTTTCCGCATTCTGCAAAAAAGAATGAACATGTCAATTCTTTTTGTGGAATTCCACGGCAAAGTCCCATTGAAGTTAAAGGAAAACTGTCAGTAAAGTCCCCTGCACTAACCAGAGGTACTGGCTGGTAGTGCGGGGGATGTTTATTAATTTGCTTCTGCCCGGATCCATCCTGCCGTTTGCCTGTTATGTTCGTCTTTGCAGATATGCTAATGAGCTGCTAACTGGCACTGGCAGGGTTACACGCCACCTTTGGGCCCTCTGACATTAGCACCGCTCGTCCGCCACACCATCCGACTTATGAATATTCACACCCTCCCTCCGTCTCTTCCCCGCTCTGTACTGCGCATGTGCCACTTCCAAACAGGGTATAGCTAGCTTTTGCAAACTACAACTCCCAGCATGCCTAGACAGCTAAATCCTGTTTAGGCATGCTGGGAGTTGTAGTTTTGTAAAAGCTAGCTATACCCTGTTTGGAAGTGGCACATGCACAGTGGAGTCCAGGGACTCCTGGAGGGGGACAGTTGGAGGGAGGGTATGAATATTCATAAGCCGGGCGGTTTGGCGGACGAGCGGTGCTAATGTCAGAGGGCCCAAAGGTGGCTTGTAACCCTGCCCAGGCTCATCGCTACAGAACAGGTAAACCAAGCAATATCTTGGGGCCCTGAGCTGGCCCGGGACCCCGAGCAGAGGCGGTGCTTGTTGTGCCGGGCCGTCCTCCTACCCGTCGGCTGACCAAGCCAGCAGTGCGAGAACCTGTAGCAGGAGGCAGAGACTAAAGCCACTCGGCCTCCAGCTCCTATTTTCTGTGCTCGACTCACCTCTAGTTGCCGGGAACTCAGGATGTTCCCCAGCTACGTGCGTCGGCCTCATATTGACGTTCGCTCACAGAATTCAAGGGCCGGCGTCAGGACATAGGTATTCTGAGAGCGTGACGTGCGCGAACATCATTACCGCGCATTATGCGTAGCTGTGCAATCCCTTATCTGGTACCAGCCCGGGGGGGCCTAATTTAGGGGTACTACATGCCTACTGGGGGGGGGGGGTTAATCTGGGGGTACTACCTGCCTACTGGGGGGTAGGGGGTTAATCTGGGGCCCCCAGTAGGAAGGTAGTACCCCCAGATTAACCCCCTCTCCCCCCCAGTAGGCAGGTAGTACCCCCAGATTAACCCCCTCCTGGGATACAGGGGGTACTACCTGCCTACTGGGGGGGGGGGGGGGGGATTAATCTTGGGGTACTATATAACATGCCTACTGGGGGGGGGGGTTAATCTGGGGGTACTACCTGCCTACTGGGAGCTTTGCGTGCGTAAGGTGGGGAGGGGGCCTCCATGTCTATTTTGTTTGGGGCCCCCAGATTCCTTCAAATGGCCCTGACCCTGCCCGTGCCAGTTAGAAGCTCATTAGCATATCTGCAAAAATTAAGATAACGGGCGAACGGTGGGAAGGATACAGGCAAGGTAAGCAGCAAAATAATCAGTGCCCCCCGCACTACGAGCCAGTACCTCTGGTTAGTGTGGGGTGGGGGGACTTTACTGACAGTTTTCCTTTAATGGGACTCTGACTTCCGTCCGGAATTCTATGCATAACTGCAAAAAAGAAAAAAAAAAAAAAAAAAAGCCATTTTGGTAAAATAGAACCTGAACGGATGAATGGAAATGCTGCTGTGTGAATGAATGGGACCCGAAACCCCTACACAATTTACAGGTTTTCCATCTGGTCAACCTCTTAGGATATATTCACACGCCAGAATTTCTGCATGGATTTCTTCAATGGGATTCCGCTGTCCCATTCACACAGCAGAATTTCTGCTGCAGAATTTTCTTGAACTGAATGGGCAATTAATTTCTTACTATAGGCTGGGTTCACACTACGGAATTTCTGGGCAGAATTTCTGCCGGAGATCGAGCCGGCGGCGCTAGGACCGAGCAGACTGCATTCCTGCCCCCATAAACTGCAATGCATTTCTGGGTGGATCTTTTGGGAGATCTGCTCAGAAATACATTGCCATCTATGGGGACGGCAATGTAGACCGTGCGGTCCTAGTGCCGCCGGCTCGATCTCCGGCAGAAATTGTACCCAGAAATTCCACAGTGTGAACCTAGCCTTATGGATATAAACGTTACAGGGGAGGATTCTATAAACAGTAGCTCCTACTGGTGGACTGAGCAGAATGAAATCTTATTACAAGGTCACCCATTGATTACAGTGGTTAGGGCCTGTCTGTGTTAGGGCCCCTTTACATGGCAGCAATAGGACCACTCGGAAATGCGCCATCTCCACAGACGCCAATGCATCTCCAAAAGTATGGCGCTGAAAGAAGGAACATTTTTATTCTTTCTGCAGAGACTGGAATTTGAAATTCCGTTGAAAACAATGTCGAGCTAGGTTTCCACACAGGTTTTTCTAGCATTTTTTTTTTTTGGGAAACTACCATTGCAGTTTGAGCCAAAATCAGAAGTGTATTCATGAGGAAGCACAAGTATAAGCTCTTTCTTTATATTTCCCATTCCTTTTTAACCCCTTATGGACTCAGGGTTCTCTTTTTTGCACTCTTTTTTTTCTCCTCACCTTTTAAAAATCATAACACTTTCAATTTTGTACCCACAGACTCATATGATGGCTTTTTTTGGGGGGCTTCCGTTTCTACGCAGTAGATTTTTCAGTAAAAATGACACCTTCTCTTTATTCTGTAGGTCCATATGATTAAAATGATGCCCTACTTCTATAGGTTTGATTTTGTCGTACTTCTGGAAAAAATCATAACTACATGCACAAAAATGAATAAGTTAAAAAATGTCCTTTTCTGACCCCTATAACTTTTATTTTTCCGCATACGGGGATGTACGAGGCCTCATTTTTTGCACCGTGATCTAAAGTTTTTATCAGTACAATTTTTGTTTTGATAGAACTTTTTGATCGCTTTTTATGGTATAAAAAGTGGACTTACAGCCCCCCCATAAAACAGTACACTCATTGCCCACACTAATCAATGCTCTGCCATAGCATAGCATTGATCAGAGTTTTCGGCGCTCTACTGCTCCTGCCTGGATTTCAGGCATGCAGCAGTTATTCGGTGATCGGTCAACGAGGAGGCAGATAGGGAGACCCTCCTCGTGTCCGTACAGCTGATCGGGACCACCACAATGAAACAGCGGTGTTCCTATTAGCCCGACTGAGCTGCCGGGAATTTTTATTTTTTTTTAAACTTTAGACGTGGTGATCCACTTTGATCGCTGCGTCTAAAGGGTTAATATCAGACATCACCGCGATCAGTGATGTCCGGTATTAGCCACGGGTCTCGGCTACGGTTTGCCGCCGGGACTGACCCAATATGACGCAGGGTTATATCACGGGTCGATAAGGGGTTAATACACTTCTGGCTTTGGCTCCAAAACTGCAGCAGCAGTTTTCCAAAAAACGCCAGAAAACAAAACCTTTGTGGAAACCTAGCCTAAGGCTGCTGCACAGAAATTTCTGAGCAGAATTTTTCTGCTTAAAGGGGAACTCCGGTGAAAACCTTTTTTCTTTTAAATCAACTGGTGGCAGAAAGTTAAACATATTTGTAAATTTCTTCTATTAAAAAATCTTAATCCTTCCTGTACTTATTAGCTACTGAATACTACAGAGGAAATTATTTTCTTTTTGGAATGCTCTCTGATGACATCACGAGCACAGTTCTCTCTGCTGACGCTATTATAATAATAATAATAACGCTTTATTTTTTGTTGTCCTTAGTGGGATTTGAACCCGATTTAGCACGGTTGCTAAAATGGACAGAGATGTCAGCAGAATGCACTGTGCTCGTGATGTCATCAGTGTTCCAAAAAGAAAGGAATTTCCTCTGTAGCATTCAGCAGCTAATAAGTACTGGAAGGATTAAGATTTTTTTTAATAGAAGTAATTTACAAATATGTTTAACTTTCCGCCACCAGTTGATTTAAAAGAAAAAAGCTTTTCACCGGAGTACCCCTTTAATTCTGCTCGGGAATTCAGCCACTTGAATGGGCCCTACAGCATCCCATTTTGACAGGTTGCCCACATATATGCAGAATGAACAAGGCAAATGTTATGTGAATTAATTTTTACTTCCTGAAAGACATCAAAGTTCACCAATACATGCATTTCCCGTAACACATGAAATCAAAACAGTAAGAAGTCAGCCTCAGGCTATGTCCCCATACAATTTTCTCAACCATTTTTCAGGCCTAAAAAAAAAAATATTTACTATTTGGTTTGGACAAATATGCTCGTGGCGATACTAAATATGTGTATTTTTTCTCTCTTTTTTTTGTACAGGTGTTTTAAAAAATGAGAAAAGGAGGGGTATTTGAATTTTTATTAGGGGGAGGGATTTTTAACTCTTTTTTTAATATTTTTTATTAAAACGTATTTTTAAACATTTTTTATGCCAGGGAAGACGCTGAGGACAATGTAAGGCCTCGGGTTTCCCGAGCAACCAACAGTCCCCCCGTAATTACATTGGGGAGGGGGCTATGGAACCGCTAGACACCAGGGAATAGCGGTATTTAATGTTTAAATCTGTAATTTGTATAGATCACGGTATTTAACCAGTTAAATGACATACATCGGAGCGATCTCAGATGTCAGCCATTGCCGGCAGGTGTCAGCAGACATCTCACGGTTATGACGCGGAGCCGACTTGCGGGCTCACGTTATGTCTACTCAACCGACCAATGACGTACATGTTTGTCATGGGTCGGAAAGGGGTTAATGTCCGTTATTTTGACGGAAAAAAATATATATATACACACCGGCATGCACTAATTTTTTTGTTTTCCTTTAGAAATAAGGGTCTGTCATAAACTTAACATTGAAGTCTATGGTGACAGAAGTAAATGCAAATAGTTAAAAAAAAGAGGGTTAAAAACGGAAATTAAACGGCAGTATAAACAGGTTTAAACTGATGCTCCGGTATTTTAAACGGTTCTTTCAAAGAAATTAGAAATAACTGACTGTTAGGATCTTTTTAGAGTCAGGTCCGTTAGATGACAATAATGGATCGAGCAAAACGGATGTTCACATAGCCTAATAGGATTGAGGTTACAGCATAATACAGTAACCCCCCGACCTACGATGGCCCCGACATATGATCAAATCGACATACGATGGCCTCTCAGAGGCCATCGCATGTCGATGTCAGCATCAACATACGATGCTTTTATATGTCGGGGCCATCGCATTAACTGCTATCCGACAGCGCAAAATGCTTAAGCTGCTGTCGGATAGCAGTGTAATGTGCCCCAGCAGGTTCACTTACCTATTCCCGCTGCTCCGGGTCCACTTCGCGATCCTCCGATGTCTTGCGCATCTTCTCCAGACACCGGAGGATCGCGAAGAAGACACCGGAGCAGCGGAACAGCATCGGGAGCCCCTGGAAGAGCAGCGGAAGCGGTGAGGACCTGGTGCGGAGCGGCAGGGACAGGTGAGTACAGCTTCCTATACTTTACATTGCACGGATCCCTCAACATACGATGGATTCGACAAACGATGGGTCGTTTGGAACGAATTACCATCGTATGTTGAGGGACCACTGTACACTAGCGAGGTATTCTCCATAAAACATTGGTGGAAATATGTCCGTCTTCCCCCACAAATCATTTTTCACAATTTACTTAAAGCATAGTATAGTGCAAAATATAAATAAGAATAATATTTATCCCTCCATGACAAATCTAATCCATCATGGTGCATAGAGTGGCATCTAAAGGGACTTTTAAACCCCCCCCCCCCCAGACTCTGTAACCAAATACCAAAACATATGTGGTATCGCTGCTTGTGCTCGTGTCCGAACTATCAAAACATGACGTTAATGAAACCGCATGGTAAATGGCCTAAACATTAAAAAAAATATCAAAGTCCAGAACTGCATATATGTGGTTAATTCATATACCATAAAAATGGTTTATAAAAAGCGATCAATAAGTCCAATCAAAACAAAAATGGTAGCGATAAACAGAGTATGGCGCAAAAAAAAAAAAAGTACCCTCATACAGATCCCTATATGGAAAAATAAGAAAGGGTATAGGATGAAGGACATGTGGTACTTAACCCCTTAACGACGCAGGACGTATATTTACGTCCTGCGCCGTCTCCCGCGATATGAAGCGGGATCGCGCCGCGATCCCGCATCATATCGCGTGGGTCCCGGCGCTAATCAACGGCCGGGACCCGCAACTAATACCACACATCGCCGATCGCGGCGATGTGCGGTATTAACCCTTTAGAAGCGGCGGTCAAAGCTGACAGCCGCTTCTAAAGTGAAACTGAAAGTATCCCGGCTGCTCAGTCGGGCTGTTCGGGACCGCCGCGGTGAAATCGCGGCGTCCCGAACAGCTGATCGGACACCGGGAGGGCTCTTACCTGCCTCCTCGGTGTCCGATCGACGAATGACTGCTCCGTGCCTGAGATCCAGGCAGGAGCAGTCAAGCGCCGATAATGCTGATCACAGGCGTGTTAATACACGCCTGTGATCAGGATGAGAGATCAGTGTGTGCAGTGTTATAGGTCCCTATGGGACCTATAACACTGCAAAAAAAAGTAAAAAAAAAGTGTTAATAAAGGTCATTTAACCCCTTCCCTAATAAAAGTTTGAATCACCCCCCTTTTCCCATAAAAAAAATAAAACAGTGTAAAAAAAATAAAAACAAACATATGTGGTATCGCCGCGTGCGTAAATGTCCGAACTATAAAAATATATCATTAATTAAGCCGTACGGTCAATGGCGTACGCGCAAAAAAATTCCAAAGTCCAAAAAAGCGTATTTTGGTAACTTTTTATAACATTAAAAAATGAATAAAAAGTGATCAAAAAGTCAGATCAAAACAAAAATCATACCAATAAAAACTTCAGATCACGGCGCAAAAAATGAGTCCTCATACCGCCCTGTACGTGGAAAAATAAAAAAGTTATAGGGGTCAGAAGATGACATTTTTAAACGTATAAATTTTCCTGCATGTAGTTATGATTTTTTCCAGAAGTGCGACAAAATCAAAACCTATATAAGTAGGGTATCATTTTAACTGTATGGACCCACAGAATAAAGATAAGGTGTAATTTTTACCGAAATATGCACTGCGTAGAAACGGAAGCCCCCAAAAGTTACAAAATGGCGTGTTTTTTTTCGATTTTGTCGCACAATGATTTTTTTTTCCGTTTCGCCGTGCATTTTTGGGTAAAATGACTAATGTCACTGGAAAGTAGAATTGGCGATGCAAAAAATAAGCCATAATATGGATTTTTAGGTGGAAAATTGAAAGGGTTATGATTTTTAAAAGGTAAGGAGGAAAAAACCAAAGTGCAAAAACGGAAAAACCCTGAGTCCTTAAGGGGTTAAAGGGGTATCCCAGGAATATTTTTTTTCTTCAACTGGCTCCAGAAAGTTAAAACAGATTTGTAATGATTTGTAAATTACTTATTACTATTTAAAAACCATAATCCTTCCAGCACTTATCAGCTGCTGAAGTTAAGTTGTTATTTTTTGTCTAACTGCTCTCTGATGACACCTGTCTCAGGAGCTGTCCAGAGTAGGAGTGAATCCCCATAGCAAACCTCATATGTCCCGGACAGTTCCTGAGACAGACAGAGGTGTCAGCAGAGAGCACTGTTGTCAGACAGAAAACAACAACAACAACAACAACAACATAACTTCAGCAGCTGATAACTATTGGAAGGACTAAGCTTTTTTAAACAGGAGTCATTTACAAATCTGTTTAACTTTCTGGAGCCAGTTGATAAAAAAAATAAAATAAAGAAATAAAATTAAAAAATAAAATAAAAGATTTTTCCTGGAATACCCCTTTGAGACCCCCTTGAGTGATGTCATTACTAAAATTGGTGGTGCAGAAAACAAGCCCTCATGTGGGTCTGGAGGTGGAAAATGGAAAATTTTAGACTATTAGAAGTTGAGGAGGAAAAAATAAATAAATGAACGTGCAAAAATGAAAAATTGCATCTACTGAATATCCGCTCGCTGGATTCCGCAAGCGGAGATTCCGCCTGGCGGCCGCGGGCCACTCAGTAGTCACCATTGATGGCTATGTAGTGCTCGCAGAATCTGCGCAAAGAATGAACATGTTCTCTCTTTGCACGGAACAATTTCAGCGGCCGAATTGCCCGCTGCGGAAATTCCGCAGTGTGAACGGGTCTCGCGGAGACCCATTCACACTAATGTTAAGTTCACACCGCAGAATTCCGCTTGTGGAATTCCGTGAGAATTCCGTAGTGTGCACATGGCCTTAGGGTCTATTCACACGTACAGTTTTCTGTGCAGATTTGATGCGCAGGATTTCAAGCTGTGTTCCGTCTGTCAGTTTACATTGAAATCTGCCGAACAAAATCCCACGCTTCAAATCTGTGCAGAATACTGTACGTGTGAATAGATCCTTAAAGGAGTAGTCCAGTGGTGACTCAGTGGTGAGCAACTTATCCCCTATCCTAAGGATAGGGGATAAGTTGCAGATCGCGGGGGGTCCGACCACTGGGGCCCCCTGCGATCTCCTGTACGGAGCCCCGGCAGCCCGCGGGAAGGGGGCGTGTCGACCTCCGCACGAGGCGGCGGCCGACACGCCCCCTCAATACAACTCTATGGCAGAGCCGAAGCGCTGCCTTCGGCAATCTCCGGCTCTGCCATAGAGATGTATTGAGGGGGCGTGTCGGCCGCCGCCTCGTGCGGAGGTCGACACGCCCCCTTCCCGCGGGCTGCCGGGGCTCCGTACAGGAGATCGCAGGGGGCCCCAGCGGTCGGACCCCCCGCGATCTGCAACTTATCCCCTATCCTTAGGATAGGGGATAAGTTTTTCACCACTGGACTACTCCTTTAAGGGGTAAATAATAGGTCATAATATTATCATACAATACTAATAATAATAATACTAATAATACTAATAATACTTTCATACAACTATATCAATGAAATAAAAAAACACATCGGGATTTAAATATATAAAGATTATATAATAATAAAAATAAATAAACACACACACAGACAACATGAAATGTGTGAAGGAAGCATCTATACATAAATCTACACATAAATCTACACATAAATGTGTGCATCAGGCTGTGTTCATATGCTGCGGATTTTCCCCAATTTCCTTCAATAGGGAAGCCAAAATCCCGACGAATAGACCCTAATAATTATTAGACAGTGTTTCCCAACCAATGCGCCTGCAGCTGTTTCAAAACTACAACTCCGGGCATGCTGGGAGTTGTAGTTTTCAATGACTGTCTATTAAATATCCAAAACTTATGGCAAAGTTTCACAAGACGTTTCTAGTAAAGAGACTTGAGCCCAACAATGCGGGAAGCTTCTCTGCTCTCACATTCTACCATTAGAACCAATGCACTTTCCGGGAACCGCAACAGGTGCAGAGTGAGAACAAGTAACCAGAGCGGAGCGGCAGCTGACACCCGCTGACAGCCGGTAGTGCCCCCTCATCCCCGGTTCATTACTTACTGAGGGGCCCAGAAGTTTCTGCTGCTGCTGCTGCTGCTGTTCCCCATCTCGTCCCGGACTCCTCCATAGAGCGCCCGGCGGCTTCCTGGTCTGTGCTGCACTTGGCACTGAGGGAGGAGTGGGCGGAGTCTGTCAGGTGAGACAGCTGTCCCACAGTGCGCCGCTATGTGACGGTGCCGAGGGGCGTGACCTGTAAGGTAGTTATAGGCGGAGATACGCAAATTACCGCCTATGTATTACTATAGGATTCTCTTGAGGGGCGCGGTGTGAAGGTGGTAATGGGCGGGGTTACGCACATTTCCTCCCCCCAATGCGCGATTTGATTTTCGGGCGGGGCGTGTCAGGTGGTCATGGGCGGGGATTTGAGGATAAAGCTAGTGATATCGCGGAGCAGTACTGGAAACGATATAAACGTGCTACAAGTGCTTAGTCCACAGGAGAAAGAGCCGTGCAAAGATGGGAAATGACTGTAAGGGTGCATACACACCACGTTTTTGCAATACAGTTCCAGTATAAGTTTTTTGATGAAAAACGGATTCCTCAAAACCTGAATAAACTGTATGCAAATTTCAACCTGTATATGGTTTAAAAAATGTCCGGTTTCATCCGTTTAAAAAAAAAAAAGTATACGTTTTTAACTTTTCACTCCAAAATTTTACTTGTTAGATTGAAATTCCAAGAAAAAAAACTGTGCAAAGTAAAAAAAAAAGTATGGTGAAAACCAGATGGAACCGAACGCACATACGGTTCTGTACGGTTTCCATTGACTCCCATGTTAAAAAAACGTGTAAGGTTTAATACGGTTTTTCACCCAGTCTTATAATCATAGATATGGGGGCTCCCTGTGCATAGGGTACCCAGACCAAAATACGTGGTAGACTACGGTTTTGGGGACGGGTAAAAAATGGACAAAACCATATAAGACGCAAAACGGACTAAACCGGATGATGCGTTTGACATACGGTTTACAATATTAAGTCAATGCATACGGTTTTCTATACGGTTCCGTACGTTTTTTGACTTGAAACTGTATACGGGAACTGTATAGCAAAAACGTGGTGTGCATGCACCCTAACAACATCACAGACTTTATATGGGATTTGGAGAAAGCTGCAATCTTCCAGAAACAGCCGCTCTTTTCCTCAGGATACTTGCGGAATTCAACTCAGCTCCACTGACGTCAATAAAGGCGAGTTGTAATACTGCATAAAATCTAAAGGCAAGAGTGGCGCTGTTTCCAGAAGAAAGCAGCTAATTATTTTATTTTAGAAATGGACAGATTAAGGCAGTACTATATTCTCCAGCAGTTCCAAACTACAATTCCCAGTATGCTATAGTAAATAAGAAGAAAAATACTGAGGCACCTGACAAATTCCCTTAATTGCAACACAAAGAAAACACTTATCGTGCAATGAGAGTCCCATGAACCTGATCCATGTATTAGGCTGTAACTGGCGGCAATGCATGGACATAAAGTCCAAGTATACCGTAAATGCTAAGTAAAGTAGAGAAAGCGACTCCAGCAACTCACCGCATATCTCGTTTTTCAGGACGTGGAGACCGTCATGGAAATCCGGGGATGAACGGGAGGCTCAGAGGCAACAACCGGTAGTTTTGTGCAGATGCACTTATTCAGGCCTCCTCGGAGGTGTAAAGGTGGAAGCTATCAAGAACTGGCCTATCTCGCGCACGGTGAAAGATGTCAGGAGCTTCCTGGGATTTGCCAGCTACTACCGCTGCTTCATTCCCCACTTCGCCCAGATTGAAGGACCCCGCACAGCTCTCCTACGGGGTACAGCGAAGGAGAATTGTAATGGAAGACTACCTATTAAATGGGCCGAAGAGCAAGAGACAGCGTTCCAAGCTCTTAAACATTTGTTGACAGAACCACCCATCCTGGCGTATCCAGACTACAGTCAGCCATTCCGGCTAAACACTGATGCCAATTTTGAAGGTCTGGAAGCTGTCCTGTCCCAATTCCAGGATGGACAAGAGCGAGTAATTGCTTATTCCAGTTGTAACCTGCGAGAAGCAGAGAAGAACAATGCTAATTACTCATGCTCATTAAAATTGGAACTTCTTGTCCTGGTCTGGGACGTGACCGAAATGTTCAAAGACTATTTGGCCTCCACGCCATTCACTGTCTACACAGATAATAACCCGTTGGCCCACCTGAACACTGCTAAGTTGGGTGCCATTGAACAGCAATGGGCTTCAAGATTAGCTAATTACAGCTTCAAGTACAGAAGCGGCAAGTCAAACGTTAATGCCGATATACTATCTAGAATGACCCCGACGAAGAACCATCTGTCGAAGACATATGGGAAGACATGGAGATGCCCCCATTTTATCAACGGTTTGTGAATTAGAATGTTGTGACCGCCCTTATGGACGGTGAACCCAAGTCCGAAAAGGTTAAAGAAGACCTGTATACCTGGAAGACTCTCCAAGATGAAAGTCTAGTCGTGGGGGATCTGTTGGACTACCTTCTGGCGAAAAAGGTACCAACCCAACTACACCGGGCCCAGTGTGATTATGAGCTGAAACGTCTGTGGCGACAGAGGAAGCGACTGTTTGTGCACAAAGGACTGTTGTACTGAAATTCTTTGGATCTCATCTCTGGTGATCGACTTATCAGATTCTGGTTCCCCAAAGAGACATGGCAATGGTCCTCAACGCATACCATGACCAGTCTGGACACTTTAGAGTCCACAAGACCGAAGCTACTGTCAGGCGAAGATTCTATTGGATCGGAATGCGGAGTGACATGAAAAATGGTGCAGTGAGTGTGCAGTCTGCAACATCACTAAGAATGTGCGCAAGGATGCAAGAGCACCCATCCATTCCATCCAGAGTGAAAGTCTCAACCAGTTGGTAGTAATAGTGCCTTTGTAGAAAGTTATCAGTGTAAAATACCATGATGTCTAGTCAGTCTGGCATGGATGATGCTGGTGTCATGTGCATGGTGCTTTGTGTCTGGCCTAGTCAGGTGTCATGCCTAGGTAGGACTGTGGCTAATCAGTCTATAATCCCAGTCCATAGTAGTCAGTTACGTCAAATGTCTAACCACTTTCCTGTCCATCGTGTACAGGGTGCTCTACTGGCCAGAGAGTTCTCCTGGGAGCTAGATGAACACGTATAGTGACAGAGCTACAATGTATAATATTGTTATGTTGTCTACAAATGTGTATCTAGGTGTATGGTGGCCTCAGCAGCTAAGGCATTCGGGAAGAAAGCCTCCGGCAGCCCGATCCGAATCAGATGTGTTTATGTATGCAGTTGTAGGACTCAGGGGCTTCACATGTCTGACCGTCCCAGATGTCCATGCCCTTGTTGGCAGGGGAGCCTGTGGGGACATTCTCACCAATGCTGCATGGACTTGTCCCCAGTTGTTTGTTGTTTCTCAGACCTGAGAAGGACATTCGGTGTCAATGCCCTGGAAACATGTTTATGTCACCAGGCCCCAGTGGCCACTTTATTGTAGTCCACCCTCCAGGACTGGGCTCCGAGGATGGCTGTTGTTGAGAGGGTCAGTTTGTGGTGGCCCAGTAAATAGTTACACTCCTTTACCCTTGCTGCCCTGTCAGGCAGCCTCAATTCAGTGACCCCTGGGCCCCCCTAGCACCTGTACCCTATGTGTCTGTGTTGTATTGTGTATTGCATATAAAATGTGTTATTCCTTTAACCCCTTAAGGACATAGGGTTTTTCAATTTTTGCATTTTCATTTTTTCCTCTTCACCTTCTAAAAATCATAACGCTTTCAATTTTGCACATAAAATTCCATATGATGGCTTATTTTTTGGGCCACCAATTCTACTTTGGGCCACCAATTCTACTACTTGACATTAGTTATTTTACCAAATAATCTACGGCGAAACATAAAAAAAATTAATTGTGCGACAAAATTGAAGAAAAAAATGCCATTTTGTACATTTTGCGGGCTTCCGTTTCTACGTAGTGCATTTTTTGGTAAAAATGACACCTTATGTTTATTCTGTAGGTCCATACGGTTAAAATTATATCCTACTTATATAGGTTTGATTTTGTCGTACTTCAGAAAAAAATCATAACTACATGCAGCAAAATTTATACGTAAAAAATTCTCATCTTCTGACACCTATAACTTTTCTATTTTTCTGCGTACGGGCTGGTATGAGGGCTAATTTTTTGCGCCGTAATCTGACATTTTTATCGGTACCATTTTGGATTGATCGGACTTTTTGATTGCTTTTTATTCATTTTTTCATGATATAAAAAGTGACCAAAAATACGCTATTTTGGACTTTGGAATTTTTTTGCGCGTACGCCATTGACCATGCGGTTTAATTAATGATATATTTTTATAATTTGGACATTTCCACATGTGGCAATACCACATATGTTTATTTTTATTTACACAGGTTTTTTTTTATGGGAAAAGGGGGGTGATTCAAACTTTTATTAATGACCTTTATTAACTTTTTTTCACTTTTTTTTTGCCGTGTTATAGCTCCCATAGGGGGGCTATAACACTGCACACACTGATCTTTTACACTGATCCCTGCAAAGCAAGCCATAGCTTTGCATGGATCAGCGTTATAGGCAGTCGATTGCTCAAGCCTGTATCTCAGGCTTGGAGCAATCAAACGCCGATCAGACGCGACGGAGCAAGATGAGGGGACCTCCGCTCGCATGCTAGCTGATTGGGACACCGCTATTTTATCGCGATAGTCCCGATAAGCCCAACTGAGTTGCTGGGAAGCATTCATTTTGATTTTAAAAAGGTTAATAGCACGCGGCACAACGATCGGTGCCGAACGCTATTAGCACAGGGTCCCGGCTATCATTAGCTGCCGGGACTGACCCAGTATGACGCGGGGTCACGGCGTGACCCCGTTTTAAATACCGGGCGTAGGGCGTACAGGTACGCCCTACGTCCTTAAGAGGTTAAGACCTGTTGTCATGTAATTGTAGCCCAGTAAGGTACCAGTGACCATGTGACCTACAGGGTGACCTATGGGACCCCTCCTAGGCTTCCCCATATAAGCCCTGGGAGGGACTAGTTCGCTCTCTTGGAGCTCTGCTCTTTTCCTGCTTAGCTGAATGCAGCAGGTTAAGTCTCAGGTGTGTGTCTGGAGTCCAGAGGAGGCCTAAAGTCTACCACACAGCCACAGATCCACAAGTCTACTACCCCCCAGGTCCAAGACAAAACCTGGTAAGCTACAAAAGGGGTATAGTCAGTCTCAATCAAGTCAGCCAAGTCAATCTGTCTCAAGTCAGCATGGCTCTGCAGCAAATTGTCCCAGTCCACCATAAGTTCCAGCAAGCCCTTTGGTCTCAGAAGTCACTGGTCAACTCTGTGGGCCTAGCCAAGCTGCATAGACTGTTACATCTGTCTGACTCAGTAAAGCTGCCTTTCTTCCATAACTTGGCGTCAAAGTCATTATTTGCCCCCCGTGCCTAGCCCAGGATCCAGCGGCCTACCTTCAGGTGATGAAGCAGTTAAACCACGCCCTGGGTTCATGAACACAAGGGGTTAATGCCATCTGCTCCTAGAGTAATTCCATCTGCCCTGCATCACATCCTCACCACAATTACATCCAGTGCAGTCCAGTATAGTTAGGCTGGGGAGACAGGAGCTAAGGTTATTGTCTAATGTTAAGTCTAATGGTATGTTTGATGTTATTGCTGCTCATGTGACCTTTACTGTTGTTTCTGGGGGTGGTCCAGCTGAAGCCACCCCCCCCCCCCCCCCCAGTGGTGGCTGCTCCGGTAAGAAGCTGTGCTAATGTCGCTACTGTTGGTCCTAGAGGAACCTAAACTCTTAGTCCAGGGGAAGGTAACATGCAACAACACCTCCTGGAGGCATTAAGGAGAGAGGATAGAACACTGACATTGACTTTTCTGAGAGCACAACAGAGAGGTGGTCTGGTCTTTTCTAACAGGCAGGCTGGAGAGTAGCCAGAGGAACGTGGCCCATCTGGTATTCAGAGGCGATGCTGCATGCCCTTCAAGAGCAAAAGTTGTAGAGCTTCTTTTCCAGATGGGATTCAGGGCAAATGACGTCTTTATTCTGATCCACCCCTTCAGTACCTCTGAGTTTTACATAAGTTTCATGAAACCAGAGGGGTTTCTGGTGAAGAATGAGCCTATATGGCAAGATTTCACAGAGAAGACAGTCTCTCATCAGAGTTTTGTCAAGAAAGTGATTGTTCTGACACATATCGAGCCTCTTTCTTGCTATGACATCATGACTGGGCTGGGCATCTAGGAAAATCATGATGAACATGACATTTGATCCTGAGCCTAGACATTTTCCATTGTTTAGGCAGCAATGTTGAGCACATTAAATCATCTGCCTTCCTTGGCCACGATAGGATCCAAGTCTTTGACCAGGGACAGCCGAAGTTGTGATTTCACCCACTTTAGCATAAACTGCAGTAAGCGAATATGCGCATTGTGCGGTGCTAAGGGTCATCTGGCTGCAACTTGTGGCCATATTCGCTGTAACCTGTGTGGTGACTGTCACGATGCCGGCTGGCAGGTAGTGGATCCTCTGTGCCAGAGAGGGATTGGCGTGGACCGTGCTAGAGGATCGGTTCTAAGTCACTACTGGTTTTCACCAGAGCCCGCCGCAAAGCGGGATGGTCTTGCTGCGGCGGTAGTGACCAGGTCGTATCCCCTAGCAACGGCTCAACCTCTCTGGCTGCTGAAGATAGGCGCGGTACAAGGGAGTAGACAGAAGCAAGGTCGGACGTAGCAGAAGGTCGGGGCAGGCAGCAAGGATCGTAGTCAGGGGCAACGGCAGGAGGTCTGGAACACAGGCTAGGAACACACAAGGAAACGCTTTCACTGGCACTAAGGCAACAAGATCCGGCGAGGGAGTGAAGGGGAAGTGAGGTGATATAGGGAAGTGCACAGGTGAAAACACTAATTGGAACCACTGCGCCAATCAGCGGCGCAGTGGCCCTTTAAATCGCAAAGACCCGGCGCGCGCGCGCCCTAGGGAGCGGGGCCGCGCGCGCCGGGACAGAACTGACGGAGAGCGAGTCAGGTACGGGAGCCGGGGTGCGCATCGCGAGCGGGCGCTACCCGCATCGCGAATCGCATCCCGGCCAGAGGCGGTATCGCAGCGCCCCGGGTCCGTGGAACCGACCGGAGCGCTGCAGTGAGAGGAGTGTAGCGAGCGCTCCGGGGAGGAGCGGGGACCCGGAGCGCTCGGCGTAACAGTACCCCCCCCCTTGGGTCTCCCCCTCTTCTTGGAGCCTGAGAACCTGAGGACCAGACTTTTGTCCAGGATATTGTCCTCAGGTTCCCAGGACCTCTCTTCAGGACCACAACCCTCCCAATCCACTAAAAAGAAGGTTTTCCCTCTGACCTTTTTAGATGCTAAAATTTCTCTGACGGAGAAGATGTCCGAGGAGCCGGAGACAGGAGTGGGGGGAACAGATTTGGGAGAGAAACGGTTAATGATAAGTGGTTTAAGAAGAGAAACATGAAAGGCATTAGGAATACGAAGAGAAGGAGGAAGAAGAAGTTTGTAAGAGACAGGATTAATCTGGCGCAAAATCTTGAAAGGACCAAGATAGCGTGGTCCCAACTTATAGCTAGGGACACGGAAGCGGACATATTTGGCGGAGAGCCATACCTTGTCTCCAGGGGAAAAAATGGGAGGAGCTCTTCTTTTCTTATCCGCGAATCTCTTCATGCGTGAAGAAGCCTGTAAGAGAGAATTTTGGGTCTCTCTCCATATGATGGAAAGATCACGAGAAATTTCATCCACAGCGGGCAGACCAGAGGGCAAGGGGGTAGGGAGGGGGGGAAGAGGGTGACGGCCGTACACCACGAAAAACGGGGATTTGGAGGAAGATTCAGAGATTCTGAAATTATACGAGAATTCGGCCCAAGGTAGAAGATCTGCCCAGTCATCCTGGCGGGAGGAAACAAAATGTCGTAAATAGTCACCCAAGATCTGGTTAATTCTTTCTACTTGTCCATTGGATTGAGGATGGTATGCAGAAGAAAAATTTAATTTAATCTTGAGTTGTTTACAGAGAGCCCTCCAGAATTTAGACACAAATTGGACGCCTCTATCCGAGACGATCTGCGTAGGCAACCCGTGAAGACGAAAAATGTGTACAAAAAATTGTTTAGCCAACTGAGGCGCTGAAGGAAGACCAGGAAGAGGGATGAAATGTGCCATTTTGGAGAATCGATCAACGACCACCCAAATAACAGTGTTGCCATGGGATGGGGGTAAGTCAGTAATAAAATCCATACCAATCAGAGACCAAGGTTGTTCGGGAACAGGCAGAGGAAGAAGAAAACCAGCGGGCTTCTGGCGAGGAGTCTTATCCCGGGCACAGATAGTGCAGGCTCGCACAAAGTCCACCACATCAGTCTCTAGAGTCGGCCACCAATAGAAGCGAGAGATGAGTTGCACAGATTTCTTGATGCCCGCATGACCTGCGAGATGGGAGGAGTGACCCCATTTGAGGATTCCGAGGCGTTGGCGTGGAGAAACAAAGGTCTTTCCTGGAGGAGTTTGCCTGATGGAGGCTGGAGAAGTGGAAATCAGGCAGTCAGGAGGAATGATGTGTTGAGGGGAGAGTTCAATTTCAGAAGCATCTGAGGAACGAGAGAGAGCATCGGCCCTAATGTTCTTATCAGCAGGCCGAAAGTGAATTTCAAAATTAAATCGGGCAAAGAACAGAGACCACCTGGCCTGACGAGGATTCAGCCGTTGGGCAGACTCGAGGTATGAGAGGTTCTTGTGATCGGTGTAAATAATAACTGGAAATCTTGATCCCTCCAGCAGATGCCTCCATTCCTCAAGTGCTAATTTAATGGCTAGAAGCTCTCGATCCCCGATGGAGTAGTTCCTCTCCGCCGGAGAGAAGGTCCTAGAAAAAAACCCACAAGTAACAGCATGCCCGGAAGAGTTTTTTTGTAGAAGGACAGCTCCAGCTCCCACTGAGGAGGCATCAACCTCCAATAGGAAGGGTTTAGATGGGTCAGGTCTGGAGAGCACGGGAGCCGAAGAGAAGGCAGACTTGAGTCGTTTAAAGGCGTCTTCCGCTTGAGGAGGCCAAGACTTGGGATCGGCATTTTTTTTGGTTAAAGCCACAATAGGAGCCACAATGGTAGAAAAATGTGGAATAAATTGCCTGTAATAATTGGCGAACCCCAAAAAACGTTGGATGGCACGGAGTCCGGAGGGGCGTGGCCAATCTAAGACGGCAGAGAGTTTATCTGGATCCATTTGTAGTCCCTGGCCAGAGACCAAGTATCCTAGAAAAGGAAGAGATTGGCATTCAAACAGACATTTCTCAATTTTAGCATAGAGTTGATTGTCACGAAGTCTCTGAAGAACCATACGGACATGCTGGCGGTGTTCTTCTAGATTGGCCGAAAAAATTAGGATATCATCAAGATATACAACAACACAGGAGTATAACAGATCACGAAAAATTTCATTAACAAAGTCTTGGAAGACAGCAGGGGCGTTGCACAGGCCAAAGGGCATGACCAGATACTCAAAGTGTCCATCTCTGGTGTTAAATGCTGTTTTCCACTCATCCCCCTCTCTGATGCGGATGAGGTTATAGGCGCCTCTTAAGTCCAATTTAGTAAAGATGTGGGCACCTTGGAGGCGATCAAAGAGTTCAGAGATGAGGGGTAAGGGGTAGCGGTTCTTAACCGTGATTTTATTAAGTCCGCGGTAGTCAATGCAAGGACGTAGAGAGCCATCTTTTTTGGACACAAAGAAAAATCCGGCTCCGGCAGGAGAGGAGGATTTACGGATAAAGCCCTTTTTTAGATTCTCCTGGACGTATTCAGACATGGCAAGAGTCTCTGGGGCAGAGAGAGGATAAATTCTGCCCCGGGGTGGAGTAGTGCCCGGGAGGAGGTCGATAGGACAATCATAAGGCCTGTGAGGAGGTAGAGTCTCCGCTTGTTTTTTGCAGAAAACATCCGCGAAGTCCATATAGGCCTTAGGGAGACCGGTTACTGGAGGAAGCAGAGAGTTACGGCAAGGGTTACTGGGAACCGGTTTTAGACAGTCCTTGGAACAAGAGGGCCCCCAACTCTTGATCTCCCCAGTGGACCAATCCAGGGTTGGGGAATGAAGTTGAAGCCAGGGAAGTCCAAGGAGAATTTCCGAGGTGCAATTGGGGAGGACCAAAAGTTCAATCCTCTCGTGATGAGATCCGATGCTCATTAGAAGGGGCTCCGTGCGGAAACGTATGGAACAGTCCAATCTTTCATTGTTTATACAATTGATGTAAAGGGGTCTGGTGAGACTGGTCACTGGGATGTTGAACCTGTTGACGAGAGAGGCCAAAATAAAATTTCCTGCAGATCCAGAGTCCAAGAAGGCCACAGAAGAGAAGGAGAAGGCAGAGGCAGACATCAGCACAGGCACAGTAAGACGTGGAGAAGCAGAGTGGACATCAAGGATTGTCTCACCTTTGTGCGGAGTCAGGGTACGTCTTTCCAGGCGGGGAGGGCGGATAGGACAATCCCTCAGGAAGTGTTCGGTACTAGCACAGTACAGGCAGAGGTTCTCCATGCGGCGTCGTGTCCTCTCTTGAGATGTCAGGCGAGACCGGTCGACCTGCATAGCCTCCACGGCGGGAGGCACAGGAACAGATTGCAGGGAACCAGAGGAGAGAGGAGCCGAGGAGAAGAAACGCCTCGTGCGAACAGAGTCCATATCTTGGCGGAGCTCCTGACGCCTTTCGGAAAAACGCATGTCAATGCGAGTGGCTAGGTGAATAAGTTCATGAAGATTAGCAGGCATTTCTCGTGCGGCCAGAACATCTTTAATGTTGCTGGATAGGCCTTTTTTAAAGGTCGCGCAGAGGGCCTCATTGTTCCAGGATAATTCAGAAGCAAGAGTACGGAATTGTACGGCATACTCGCCAACGGAAGAATTACCCTGGACCAGGTTCAACAGGGCAGTCTCAGCAGAAGAGGCTCGGGCAGGTTCCTCAAAGACACTTCGAATTTCCGAGAAGAAGGAGTGTACAGAGGCAGTGACGGGGTCATTGCGGTCCCAGAGCGGTGTGGCCCAAGCCAGGGCTTTTCCAGACAGCAGGCTGACTACGAAAGCCACCTTAGACCTTTCAGTGGGGAACTGGTCCGACATCATCTCCAAGTGTAATGAACATTGGGAAAGGAAGCCACGGCAAAACTTAGAGTCCCCATCAAATTTATCCGGCAAGGATAGTCGTAGTCCAGAAGCGGCCACTCGCTGCGGGGGAGGTACAGGAGCTGGCGGAGGAGATGGTTGCTGGAGCTGTGGTAGTAACTGTTGTAGCATAACAGTCAGTTGAGACAGCTGTTGGCCTTGTTGCGCAATCTGTTGTGACTGCTGGGCGACCACCGTGGTGAGGTCAGCGACAACTGGCAGAGGAACTTCAGCGGGATCCATGGCCGGATCTACTGTCACGATGCCGGCTGGCAGGTAGTGGATCCTCTGTGCCAGAGAGGGATTGGCGTGGACCGTGCTAGAGGATCGGTTCTAAGTCACTACTGGTTTTCACCAGAGCCCGCCGCAAAGCGGGATGGTCTTGCTGCGGCGGTAGTGACCAGGTCGTATCCCCTAGCAACGGCTCAACCTCTCTGGCTGCTGAAGATAGGCGCGGTACAAGGGAGTAGACAGAAGCAAGGTCGGACGTAGCAGAAGGTCGGGGCAGGCAGCAAGGATCGTAGTCAGGGGCAACGGCAGGAGGTCTGGAACACAGGCTAGGAACACACAAGGAAACGCTTTCACTGGCACTAAGGCAACAAGATCCGGCGAGGGAGTGAAGGGGAAGTGAGGTGATATAGGGAAGTGCACAGGTGAAAACACTAATTGGAACCACTGCGCCAATCAGCGGCGCAGTGGCCCTTTAAATCGCAAAGACCCGGCGCGCGCGCGCCCTAGGGAGCGGGGCCGCGCGCGCCGGGACAGAACTGACGGAGAGCGAGTCAGGTACGGGAGCCGGGGTGCGCATCGCGAGCGGGCGCTACCCGCATCGCGAATCGCATCCCGGCCAGAGGCGGTATCGCAGCGCCCCGGGTCCGTGGAACCGACCGGAGCGCTGCAGTGAGAGGAGTGTAGCGAGCGCTCCGGGGAGGAGCGGGGACCCGGAGCGCTCGGCGTAACAGTGACCTTACACACCCATTTAGACAGTGTCTCTGTTCATTCTTAAGTGCTGTGGCCGCCCAGGATGGGGATGCCTCAATTTTTATAGATCCAGCCGGATGACCGGGCAGTAACTCACTGCATGATCTACTTAATTATTTGTATGTCTCTTTTTTCACTGGGCCACATTTGTTGTGTCTATGATCACTAAGATGGTCAGGGTGCGGTTGTCCTTCTGGGTGGTCTAGGGGAGGTGTGTGACCTTCTGGTTCCTCACCTCCCTGAAACCCTGGGTATTGCGGCTTCAGCTGAGATGCCATCAGTATACAGCTCCTTGGCTGACACCTTGGTTGACACCTAGGTTGATGCCAGGAGCATTTGTGTTCCCTTAGTAGCTTTGGCGAAAAGGGACATTGAACCCTGACCCTTGCAGCTGCCTTTCGGAGAAGGGCTTGCAATGGACCACATCCTTGTGCATGTTTTTTTAGTATGGCACGTTTGTACTTTTTCTTGCACTTGTATGATAGAGAGCACATGCCTCAATAATTAAAGAAAAAAGTAAAAAAAAAGATGCCTCATCTAGGGAGGAAACCAGCAGAGAAGAAGGGCCAGTAAAGAAAGTGAAGAACAAGAGCCACTCTAAGCTTAGGAGGTAAGAAAAGCACAGAAGGAACAGAGACCTTGGAAGTTTCCTGGTGATAGGGGAAGTCCGGGATCCTGCTCCGGACACTGGCTCAGTGAAATCAGCTGTGGCTATAGAAGACACGAGGTACATGAAGAGATAAGGAGGAGGTAAATTGGGCCTTCCAATGATAAAAGTTTGGATAATGAACATGAGAAAGGGCAAGATGAAAAACAAAAGTGTGCCAAACAGTGTTTTTGGAAGGGGAAGGTGGCTCCTGGGTCAGGAGATGAGGAGGATCATAGGATGGATATGTCCATAACCCTCATGGTCTGTCCATCTTCTGAAGATGGAAAGCATTAAAAAGATGGGTAAGAAGTTAAGGGTATAGACCGTCAAACTTGATCATTCAGGATGGCAGCACTCACTCTACTGACGCTGGCATCCATTAACTGTGCCAGCATTACGTCTTATATGCCTAGATACGCACCCTTTGATTTTCTCGGCAGAGTTGAGGCCGACATTTGGTATTTACAGGAGACCAGGTTGCCAAATCTAGCCTCTCAAGTGAAAGTTAAGAGAGAATGGAGGTGAGGGTCTACATACTGGTCTCTGGTAGCTGAGCCGTATAGTGGGGTTGTGGTCCTTTTTACCGCTCTTATTGAATGCAGATTGGTTACTAAGTTGGAAATAGGGAGGTGCCTGATTTTGGATGTCCTCATGAAGGGGCAAGAGCATCGGCTTATTAACATCTCTGCCCCACAAACTGAGTGGGTCTGTAAAAGAGGATCAAGCCCTTCCTTTTGACGAGTCGGCAGGTGATCTTTGGTGGAGACTACAATAATGTTGCAAGCTCTTAAAGGGGTTATCCAGGAAAAAACTTTTTTTATATATATATCAACTGGCTCCAGAAAGTTAAACAGATTTGTAAATTATTTCTATAAAAAAATCTTGATCCTTTCAGTACTTATGAGCTTCTGAAGTTAAGATTGTTCTTTTCTGTCTAAGTGCTCTCTGATGACATGTGTCTCAGGAACTGCCCAGTTTAGAAGAGGTTTGCTATGGGGATTTGCTTCTAAACTGGGCGGTTCCCGAAACACGTGTCATCAGAGAGCACTTAGACAGAAAAGACAACCTTAACTTCAGAAGCTCATAAGTACTGAAAGGATTAAGATTTTTTAATAGAAGTAATTTACAAATCTGTTTAACTTTCTGGAGCCAGTTGATATATATAAAAAAAGTTTTTTCCTGGAATACCCCTTTAAGATAGGAGAGGTGCCAAAGACAATCTGGCTTATGATAGCGTGGCACTAAATAGCATAGTTTGGAAAGCTAGTCTAGGAGTACTAGGACATTGAAATCGGAGGCGGAGATAGAGCCTATGACCTCAGCAACTGTGTGGTGAGCGGTACATAATGCCAAAACTGTTTCTCCCACAGGTTTTAACCATGAAAGTTGCCGATGCACAGCACAGATATAAGATCGTTATGATGCCTATTGCATAGCACCGATTCAATAATCATTGTGACTGTTATTGCTATTTCCTTAACCCCTTAACGACCACGGATGTAAATGTACATCCTGGTTTGGTGGGACTTCGCGCACCAGGGCGTACATTTACTTCCTGTGTATGACCACGAGCATCGGAACGGTGCTCGCGTCATACACGGCAGGTTCCGGCTGCTAGCGATCGCGCGGATGTCTCCATTAACCCCTCAGATGCTGTGATCAATACAGATCACGGCATCTGTGGCAGTGCAGTACTTTGAATGGATGATCGGATCGCCCACAGCGCTGCCGCGGAGATCCGATCGTCCAGCATGGCGGCCAGAGGTCCCCTCACCTGGCTCCGGCTGTCTCCCAGGGTCTTCTGCTCTGGTCTGAGATCGAGCAGACCAGAGCAGAAGATCACCAATAATGTCAAAGCACTGAACAGTATTAGCAATCAAATGATTGCTATAGATAGTCTCCTATGGGGACATAAAAAGTGTAAAAAAAAAAAGTTGAAAAATTTTAAAATAAAAAGTAAAAAAAAAATCCCCTTCCCCAATAAAAATAAAAATTGTCAGTTTTTCCCATTTTACCCCCAAAAAGCTTAAAAAAATGTTTTTTTATAAACATATTTGGTATTGCCACGTGCGTAAATATCCGAACTATCAAAATATAATGTTAATGATCCCGTATGATGAATGGCGTAAATGTAAAAAATAAAAAAAGTCCAAAAATGCAGCTTTTTTGTCACATTTTATTCAAAAAATGTATAAAAAATTATCTAAAAGTTTTATATATGCAAATGTTGTATCAATAAAAAGTAGAGATGATGGTTCAAAAAATTAGCCCTCATACCGTCCTATATACAGAAAAATGAAAAAGTTATAGGTGGTCAAATAGGGCGATTTTAGATTATTGATTTTGTACAAAAAGTTTTAGATTTTTTTTAAGCGGTACAAAAATATAACAGTATCTAGCCATGGGTATCATTTTAATCGTATTGACCCACAGAATAAAGAACACATGTAATTTTTACCGTAAAGTGTACAGTGTGAAAACAAAACCCTCCAAAATGTGCAAAATTGTGGTTTTCATAAAAATTTCCTCCCTAAAATTTTTTTTGGGGTTCGCCGTACATTTTATGGTAAAATGAGAGGTTTCATTACAAAGTACAATTGGTCACCCAAAAAACAAGCCCTTAACCCCTTAAGGACCCAGGGCGTACAGGTACACCTTTGCTCCCTGGTACTTAACCCCTTAAGGACCCTTGATGTACGCGTACGTCATGACACCCTGGTACTTAAGGACCCATGACGTACGCGTACGTCATGGAGAATTCCGGTCCCCACCGGGCGCCGGGCGGGGATCGGACCGGAATGCCTGCTGAAATCATTCAGCAGGCATCCCGTGCAAACGCCCAGGGGGGTCATGTCGGTGATCGCGGCAAATCGCAAGTGAATTCACACTTGCGATTTGCGCGATTCCGGGTCATTACATGTCTATGGTGACCCATTGACCCAGAATATAAGGGGGATTGCAGTTGTCTAAGACACCCACGATCCCCCTGAAGGGATAGGAGTGAGGTGGCAGGGGTGCCACCCCTCCTATCCCTGTTATTGGTGGTCTAGACGCGACCACCAACAGGAGATCGGGGGCGGGGGGGTTAACTTTCCATTTTCCCTGTCCTCCCCACCCACAATAGGCGGGGCAGAACGGAAGAGGGCCGGCGCCGAAGATCCACTTACCGATCCGGGCGGGTGTCAGAGGCAGCGAGCGACGGAGATCGGCGGGCGGCGATGACGTGCGGCTGGATCCGATGGAAGCCGGTGAGTTGCCTAGCAACATCTGGAGGGTACAGTTTTAGACCATTATACAGTGGTCTCTAACTGTAGCCCTCCAGATGTTGCAAAACTACAACTCCCAGCAT
Source organism: Hyla sarda (assembly GCF_029499605.1). Classification (NCBI taxonomy): domain Eukaryota; kingdom Metazoa; phylum Chordata; class Amphibia; order Anura; family Hylidae; genus Hyla; species Hyla sarda. The sequence goes on from NC_079198.1 coordinate 81,847,205, forward strand.
GCCCAGACAGCTGTTTGGGCATGCTGGAATATGTAGTTTTGCAACAGCTGGAGGGCTACAGTTAGAGACCACTATACAGTGATCTCTAAACTGTATTCCTCCAGATCTTGCAAAACTACAACTCCTAGTATTCCCAAACAGCTGTTTGCTGTCTGGGCATGCTGGGATTTGTAGTTTTGCAACAGCTGGAGGACCACAGTTTGGAGATCACTTTGCAGTGTTCTCTAAAACTGTAGCCCTCCAGATGTTGCAAAACTGCAAATCCCAGCATGCATAAACAGCTGTCTCGGCATGCTGGCAGTTGTAGTTGCGTACCTCCAGCAATTCCATAACTACATCTCCCAGCATGCCCTTCGGCGATCAGTACATGCAGGCTGTGAGTTGTAGTTTTGCGACAGCTGGAGGCACACTGGTTGGAAAATACTAAGTTAGGTAACAGAACCTAACTGAAGGTTTTCCAACCAGTGTGACTCCAGCTGTTGCAAAAGTACAACTCCCAGCATGCACGGTCTGTCAGTACATGCTGGGAGTTGTAGTTTTGAAACAGCTGGAGGTTTGCCCCCCCAGGTGAACGTACAGGGTACATTCACACGGGCAGGTTTACAGTACGTTTCCTGCTTCAAGTTTGGGCTGCGGCAAATTTTTCGCTGCAGCGCAAACTCCTAGCGGGAAACTCACCGTAACACGCCAGTGCGAATGTACCGTAAAAACATTACACTACACTAACACATAATAAAGGGTAAAACACAACATATACACCCCCGTACACTGTCCCCCGTCCCCCCCCCCCAATAAAAGTTAAAAACTTATTGTATGGCAGTGTTTCCAAAACAGAGCCTCCAGCTGTTTCAAAACAACAACTCCCAGCATTTCCGGGCAGCCACTGAGTGTCCAGGCAAGCTGGGAATTTAGCAACAGCTGGAGGCACCCTGTTTGGGAATCACTGGCATAGAATACCCCTATGTCCACCCCTATGCAATCCCTCATTTAGTCCTCAAATGCGCATGGCGCTTTCTTACTTCAGAGCCCTGTCGTATTTCAAGGAAACAGTTTAGGGCCACATATGGGGTATCTCCGTACTCGGGAGAAATTGTACTACAAATTTTGGGGGCTTTTTCTCCTTTTACCCCTTATTAAAAGGAAAAGTTGGGGGCTACACCAGCTTGTTAGTGTAAAAAAATAAAAATTTTTACACTAACATGCTGGTGTTGCCCCATACTTTTTATTTTCACAAGCGGTAAAAGGAAAAAAAGACCCCCAAAATTTGTAACACAATTTCTCCTGAATACGGAAATACCCCATATGTGGGCGTAAAATGCTCTGTGGATGCACAACAAGGCTCAGGAGTGAGAGCGCACCATGTACATTTGAGGCCTAAATTGGTGATTTGCACAGGGGTGGCTGATTTTACAGCGGTTCTGACATAAACGCAAAAAAAGAAATACCCACATGTGACCCCATTTTGGAAACTACACCCCTCATGTAATGTAATAAGGGATACAGTGAGCATTTATGCCCCACAGGTGTCTGACAGTTTTTTGGAACAGTGGTCTGTGAAAATGAAAAATGCAATTTTTCATTTCAGCACAGCCCACTGTTCCAAAGATCTGTCAAACGCCAGTGGGGTGTAAATACTCACTGCACCCCTTATTAAATTCTGTGAGGGGTGCAGTTTCCAAAATGGGGTCACATGTGGGGGGGGTCCACTGTTCTGGCACCACGGGGAGCTTTGAAAAAAGCACATGGCCCCTGACTTCCATTCCAAACTATTTTTTTTCCTAAAAGCTCAATGGCGCTCCTTCTTTTCTGAGCATTGTAGTGCGCCAGCAGAGCACTTGACGTCCACACATGGGGTATTTTCATACTCAGAAGAGGTGGGGTTACAAATTTTGGGGGGCATTTTGTCCTATTACCCCTTGTAAAAATTTTAAATTTGAGGAAAAACTAGCATTTTAGTGAAAAAAAAAATCATTTACACATCCATCTTTAATGAAAAGTCGTCAAACACCTGTGGGGTATTAAGGCTCACTGGACCTCTTGTTACGTTCCTTGAGGGGTGTAGTTTCCAAAATAGTATGCCATGTGTTTTTTTTTTTTTTGCTTTCCTGGCACCATAGTGGTTTCCTAAATGGGACATGCCCCCAAAAAACCATTTCAGCAAAATGTGACTCCTTCTCTTCTGAGCATTGTAGTTTGCCCACAAAGCATTTTACGTCCTAACATGGGGTATTTCCATACTCAGAAGAGATGGGGTTACAAATTTTGGGGGGCATTTTGTCCTATTATCCCTTGCAAAAAATTTTAATTTGAGGGAAAACTAGCATTTTAGTGAAAAAATTATAATTTACACATCCAACTTTAGCGAAAAGTCGTCAAACACCTGTGGGGTGTTAAGGATCACTGGACCCCTTGTTACGTGCCTTGAGGGGTGTAGTTTCCAAAATAGTATGCCATGTATTTTTTTGCTGTTCTGGCACCATAGGGGCTTCCTAAATGTGACATGCCCCCCAAAAACCATTTCAGAAAAACTCACTCTCCAAAATCCCACTGTCGCTCCTTCCCTCCTGAGGCCTCTACTGCTCTCGCCGAACACTTGACATGCACATATGAGGTATTTTCTTACTCGAGAGAAATTGGGTTACACATTTTAGGAAGAGTTCTCTCCTTTTACCCCTTGTAAAAATTCAATAACTAGGTCTACAATAACATGCGAGTGTAAAAAATGAAGATTTTGAATTTTCTCCTTCAATTTGCTGCTATTCCTGTGAAACACCTAAAGGGTTAACACACTTTCTGAATGTCATTTTGGATACTTTGAGAGGTGCAGTTTTTATAATTGGGTCATTTGTGGGGTATTTCTAATATGAAGGCCCTTTAAATCCACTTCAAAACAGAACTGGTCCCTGAAAAATTTCGATTTAGAAAATTTTGTGTAAAATTGGAAAATTGCTGCTGAACTTTGAAGCCCTCTGATGTCTTCCAAAAGTAAAAACATGTCAACTTTATGATGCAAACATAAAGTAAGCATATTGTATATGTGAATCAATATATAATTTATTTGGAATATTCATTTTCCTTATAAGCAGAGAGCTTCAAAGTAAAAAAAATGCAAAATTTTCAATTTTTTCATCAAATTTTGGAATTTTTCGCCAAGAAATTATGCAAGTATCAACAAAATGTTACCACTAACATAAAGTAGAATATGTCACGAAAAAACTATCTCACAATCAGAATGAAAGGTAAAAGCATCCCAGAGTTATTAATGCTTAAAGTGAAAGTGGTCAGATGTGCAAAAAACGCTCTGGTCCTACAGTGAAAATTGGCCTGGTCCTTAAGGGGTTAAATGGGTCTGTAGATGGAAATATTAAAAAGTAATGGATTTTAGAAGGCGAGGAGGAAAAAAATGAAAACACAAAAATAAAATTGACCTGGTCCTTAGGGTTAAAATGGGCTTGGTCCTTAAGGGGTTAAAGTATATAGGGGGTAAGAATAATAAATTACTGATAGGAATTTGTTATAAGTCACCAAGTAGAATGGAAGCTGCAGAAAACCTACTAACAAGACAAATAGATGGGGAAGCAAAGAAGGGGGAGGTCATTATTATGGGGGACTTTAACTACCCTCATATAGACTGGGGAACCGTAACCTGCAGATGCAGCAAAGGAAACAGGTTTTTGGCAATAATAAGGGACAATTACCTTCTCAACTAGTGCAGGACCCAACACGAGGGGGGGGGGGGGGGGGGGCTCACTTCTGGACATTATACTAACCAATAGGCCAGACATAGTATCTGAGGTAGAGGTAGGGGATCATCTTGGCAATAGTGACCAAAACATAATAAGTTTTCATTTATACTATAATATGATGTCTACTAGTGGGGCTACAAGAACATTAAACTTTAGGAAGGTCAATTTTCACCAACTAAGAGAGGACCTTATTGACATAGATTGGGACCATGCCCTCAGAAATAAAAGTACACAAGCATTTTTTAGAGCATCTTAAATAGATCTTGTGAACAACATATACCCTATGGAAACAAACGTGTTGGAAATAGGAGAAGACTAATTTAGTTAACAAAAACAGTTTGGGATTCGATAAATAATAAGAGAAAAGCATTTAGACTACTAAAACAAGGTAGTGGGGAGGCCTTAAAAGATTTTTGAGGGTTTTCTAAGAGATGCTATTCTGGGGTATCTCAATGAAAATAACCTTCTGACACAGCACTAACATGGATCATGACAGACTAATCTGATCAGCTTCTATGACAGTGTTTCCCAACCAGGGTTCCTCCAAGTATTGCAAAACTACAACTCCCAGAATGCCTGGACAACCAAAGGCTGCCAAAGGCTGTCCAGGCATGCTGGGAGTTGTTGTTTTGCAACATCTGGAGGCACTCTTGTTGGGAAACACTGTTCTATGAGAAGGTCAATTATAGATTGGACTGGGGTGAAGCTGTGGATGTTGTATGTCTGGACTTTTCTAAGGCATTTCATACTGTGCCACACAAATGGTTAGTACATAAAATGAGGATACTGGGACTAAGGAAGGATATATGTAAATGGATTAGCAACTGGCTCAGTGATAGGAAGCAGAGGATGGGGATCAATGGAACTTACTCTGGTTGGGTGACAGTTATTGGTGGGGACCACAAGGGTCATAACTGGGCCCGCTTCTATTCAATATGTTTATTAATGACCTTGTAGAGGGATTACAGACTAGAATTTCAATATTTGCGGATTACACCAAACTGGATAAGGTGATCACTAGAGATGAGCGAATTTCTGAAAAATTTGATTCGGCCGATTTGCAGAATTTTCCGAAAAAATTAGGTTTGGTTCGAATTTATTCGCGGTGAATCGCTATTAAAAACTGCTATTTCTGGTCTACAAAGAGGCTCAATAGGGGTGTAGAACACTTTGCCTTGTCCTAACACGCATAGGGAGTGAAATAATACAGTTATTCAGTATGACATGCAGATTACAAGCAATGCTATTAGAATCACTGCCGCAGAGCGTTTGGATGTGGCAGATTTTTTATGCAATTTTAATTTATTTACATTTTTTGATTACCCATTCTGGTGAGCATCGAGCAGGCGGTCATCCGTCAGGCGAAATACCACCTGTTCCAGCCCCTGCCTCTCAGTGCCCCCGACTGTGAAAGTGTGAATGTTTCATTTAATCAGTTATGGTTCATTGTTATCGCTCCAAGCTGTTTCATTGAATTCTTGTGATAATTCCACAGGTAATATGATGTTGACGACCATAGGGCCTCAGTCTTGAAAAGATTACATTGATTTTCATGATTTCAATTTAAGATTGATATTAGATTCCAAAGTTTAATGTCCCGGCATTTACTTTGAACTTATTCTGTGTGTCCACAAAACCCAATCTAACAGGGAGTCACATGGCGGCACAATGACAGAGCCTAGAGGTGGCAGCAGCATGAGGAGACCATAATCTGGCAGAATGAAACAGCCTGGAAATGGTGGCAGCAAGAGGAGACCATGTAGTGTCTGAATAGGGCCTCACAATCCCTAAGATTAAAACCAAATAGTGGCTGAATGACACAGCCTGGAGCTGGCGGCAGCATGAGGAGACAATAGGGCTTCACAATCCCTAAGATTAAAAGATGTTTCAAATTTTAATTGAATATTTATGGTAGCTAGTGCTACCATAAACATTTTTAGGTAATGTCCCAGGCCCAGCAGCATGAGTAAACCATATAGAGGCTGAATGACACAGCCTGGAGCTGGTGGCAGCATGAGAAGAACATATAGTAGCTGAATGGCACAGCCTGGAATTGGCGGCAGCATGAGGAGAACATATAGTGGCTGAATGGCACAGCCTGGAGTTAGCTACAGCATGAGGAGACCATATAGTATCTGAATGGCACAGCCTGGAGTTGACGGCGGCATGAGAAGAATATATGGTGGCAGAAGGAGACCGCCTGGAGGTGGCAGCAGCAGCATCAGGAGTCCTGAAAGTGACCCGGTGACAGAGTGGTGCCGTGGGTGGCAATACCAGTACCCGATGACGAAGGTGGGTGAAAAAAGGTCTGATGTGGAGAAATGTTTGTAACTGGGGAGCAGTGCCTTAAATCTGTTTGGTACTATTCATATTTGTGAAGTGTTGGTGGTGCACCATGGTCAATCTACTCTGATGCATCAGGCATTGGTGGGTGGAAGTCTTGGCTTATCCATGCCTGATTCATCTTCACAAAGGTCAGTCTCTCCACATTTTTTGTGGAAAGACGAGTTCTCCTTGGGGTGACTATGGCCCCCGCCACACTTAACACCCACTCCGATGGCACACTACTGGTAGGGCAAACTCTGCTAGTTGCGGCCACAAATCAAGTTTGGCTGCCCAGAAGTCCAGTAGATCTTCAAGGTGTGTTGGCATGGGCATGTCAAGTTATGCCACCACCTGCTGGTTCAGGTCCTGCTCCAGGTCTACCTGCTGCTGATGAGTTGCTTCACTATGCGGGTGAAAAAGGTACTCATCAGCGACTGTAGACTCAGGCTACTGCTGATGGAGCTGGTACTGCTCCTGCCAGCCCACCCCTCCCCAGCAGCCATGGCAGTGGAAGGTGAGCGCAGAGGGCCCCCTGAGTCAGACCTGCTAGAGGATGGACAATGGCGCTGATAGGCATCGGCCAACTGACCACATAGGATGTTTCTGTATTAGGTCAGTTTGTCCTTCCTCTCAGTGGGTGTAAAAAAGGCCTTCATTTTGTGCCGGAAGCAAGGGTCCAATAAGGCGGAGAGCCAGAAGTCATCCCGCTGCCAAATGGTGACAATTCGGCGGTCACTACGCAAGCAACTGAGCATGCATCATGCCATTTGTGCAAGTGACTCGGAGGGACTCCCTGCCTCCATCTCCACTGCATACTGCCACGATGTGTCTGAGTCCTCTGTCTTGCCTTCCTCATTACCCTCTAGCTCCCCTGGCTGCTCCTGCTTCTCCTCTCCTGTCAGATGACTAGAAAAACCACCCATTTCACAAAACCTAAACTGTGCTTCACTGTGCCTCTCCCCCTCCTCCAGTTCAGCCCCCACTGGGCTCATGTGGCCGTGAGATGTAGGCACCTCGTCTCCAGTGTCATATTTTCCAACATGTGTTGTAGGAAATGAAGCAGTGGAATTACGTCATTCATCCCGTAATCCTGACAATTGACTAATAATGTGGCTTCCTCAAAGGGCTTGAGCAAACGGCAGTTGTCACGTATGAGCTGCCATTGGTTGACATAGAAGTTACACAGGGGAGTACTCCTATCCGCTTGAATCATCAAAAAATTGGTGATGACTTCTCTCTGTTCGTAAAGTTGGTACAACATATGGATGATGGAATTCCAACGTGTGCATTGTCACAAATCAAACTATGTTGGGGGATACCATTCTGCCGCTGCAGCTCAAGGAGGGTGTGCTTTGCATTGTATGAGTGGCTAAAGTGCATGCAAAGTTTCCTTCCCATTGTTAGGATCTCTTGCAAATGGGGGGAACACTTCAGGAACCGCTTGACAACCAGATTGAACACATGTGCCATTCAGGGCGCATTGCTCAGCCTTCCTTGTTGCAGCGCAGACAAGATGTTCTTCCCATTGTAAGTCCCCATGGTTCCCATTTCCAGTTTTCGTGGAGTAAGTCATGCTCCAATTTCTTTATGAATGACTTTTAGCAGTTCCTCCCCTGTGTGACTCCGTTCGCCAAGGCAAACCATGTGGAAAACAGCATGACACCGCCGTGCCCTGAATGAGCATGAAGCGGCGTGACCTGTCATAGTTGATGTTGTGGCTGTGCAGGAACCACAATCACCCAGTGGGCCGTAAAGGACATGTATTGTCCCTGACCATAGTTACAGCTCCAGACGTCAGCACTGCCGTGCACTTTGGTACACACCAATAGGCTCAAGGACTGGCCCACCTTCTCTTCCACAAAATTGTGCAGGGCGTGTACTTAGGGCTGGGCGGTATATCGGTTCATACCGAATACCGAAATGTTTGAGCTGCAGGAAATGAATTTTAACCCATACCGCAATACCGGTTTGGCCCCTCCCCCTCGGAAATGAATGAATCAGCCCAGCACTGCGCTGTGCCCACATCGCGGAACTAATCCTATGTGACCTGCGAGCGCTGTTCTGCCCCCCCCCCCCAATGAATTATTAGCCCAGCGCTGTCCCCATCAGGGTACTACTCACATGTCACCCGCATGCGCTGCTCTCCTCGTCCTGTTTGTTGCGGTCGCCGGCGCTGACACTCTCTACCAGTGGTCTCCAGCCGTTGGCTGTCCAGGCATGCTGGAAGTTGAAGTTTTGCAACATCTGGATGTCCACAGGTTGGAGACCACTGCTCTATACTATGCGGTATCCCTATGCCCGGGCTGCAAAAAATAAACAAAATAAACTTTAACTCACCTACCGTTGGTCCGGTACCGGCGTCACTTGTTTCCTGGGGATGGGAATGTGGGACAGCCGCCAGCCTATCACCGGCCGCAGCGATGTTCCGCCTCGGCCGGTGATAGGCTGAGCCCACTGTCATGTAAGAAACCGGCTTCTTACATGACAGTGGGCTCAGCCTATCACCGGCCGAGGCGGAACATCGCGGCGGCCGGTGATAGGCTGACAGCTCTCCGACGTTCCCGTCCCCAGCGTAAGGCCGACGTAGATGCGTTAAAGTTTATTTTGTTTAACTTCTGCAGTCCGGGCATAGGGATACCGCACAGTATAGTGTGCCAGCGCCGGCGGCCGCAACATTCAGGACGAGGATGGCAGCGCATGCGGGTGATATGTGAGTATTTACCCCGATGGGGATGTGGGCTGATAATTAATATGGGGGGCTAGGAAATACTGTTTTATACTGTGGAACCGCCAAAAGTTTAAAAAATACCGTGATACACACATTTGGTCATACCGCTCAGCCCTATGTGTACTGCCTTCTTCGCAAAGAAATGACAGCTTGGGACTCTCCACCTCGGCTCGCAACAAGCCATCAGTTCTCTGAAAGGTGCAGAATCCACCACATGAAAAGGGAGAGACTGCAGCACCAGCAACTTGGACCGCAGGACATTCAGCTTCTGTGCCGTTGGATTAGTCGGCGCATACTGTTGTCTCTTGGACATGGCTTTGCCGATGGATTGCTGGCGGAATGACTGACTAAAAGTAGGAGGAGCAAGAGCATCTGGAGCAACAGAAGGAGGTATGACACACAGATCCCTTCGGCTGAGGTGGTGGAGCCTTGGCTGGCTGAAAGAGGGAGTGGCATGCCACTGGGTGATGCAGCAGGCTGGACCACCACATCGGAGCCATGGTTCTCCTAAGCCGCTTTATGGTGGCGCAGTATATGTTGACGCATGTCCATGGTGCCAACATTGGGACCCTGGCCACGCTTCACCTTCTGCCAAAACATCTTGCATGTGGCTATGTTAACCTACTCTGAATGCTTCATGAAAAACTGCCACACCGCCGAGTAGCTGATTTTCCCACCAACGATCTGCACTAATTAACTGCTACTGCCGCCGTCTCCAGGAGCCCCTGTCCCATTACCTCCCGGGAAGGTAGGCTGCCGCGAAGCAGGTGGTCTCCCCCCGGCATGTTTGGGTCCAGAATTTCCACTTCTGCCACCATGCTGACTGACAATCATGCTACCACCTTGCTGGCTCAGCTGCTGCCTCACAACCTGCAACCCTCTTCTCCTGATGATGATGAAGCCCCTTCTTCACCCAGCTCCCAATTTGTGATTGGCTTCATCATCATCAACAAGTGTCTGCACGTCACTGATGTCCTCCTCAGGTTCCTCAGCAGAGGAGCCTGAATGCCACCTCCCACATCACGCTCCTCATCACTACTTGCCCGCCTAGTGGAGGGAGTGGCGGATGTCTCCTCCCCTTCTTGGCTGGGCTGTAGCTACTGACTGTCCTCTATTAGATTGTCCTCACTGATTAGTGGAGCTGAACCAACTGCATAAGATACTTCTGTAAGGGAGGGAACAGCATAGGACAGAGGCAATGGGAGGGCAGGGACTGCTCCAAGGCCATGCCAACTGAGGGTTGTGACTGAGGAACCCATTGACTGTTGACTGGGGGTATCAGATGTCACATGTGATGAAGTGGATGACCGTGTTCACCAATCGATGACGGCAGATGGGCTGCTGGTCGAGACACGACCGCTAGCTGATACCGGGAAATCAGGCCTCTTGCTGCAACTCCTGCATCCACTCGCCCCTAGTCTGCTGTGACCTCTGCCTGCGCCTGATGAATTTAGGCCTCTGCCACTCCTCTGTGCATGTCCTGGCACTTCTCTGTCTGACATACTAAGTGCGTATATGAGGGGAGTACAATACGCTTCCCTAGGCGTAAAACAGTATATGTCTAGAACAGCAGCAGGTGTGTACTTTTGGCTGGCCTTGTACAGTATCTAGGCCCTTAAAGGGTACTCCATTGGAAAACATTTTTTTCTTAATCAACTGGTGCCAGAAAGTTAAACAGATTTGTAAATAACTTCTATTTAAAAATCTTAATCCTTCCAGTACTTATCAGCTATTATATGCTCCACATGAAGTTCTTTTCTGTTTGAATTTCCTTTCTGTCTGACCACAGTGCTCTCTGATTATACCACTGTCCATTTTAGGAACTGTCCAGAGTAGAAGCAAGTCCCCATAGCAAACCTCTCCTGCACTGGACAGTTCCTGATATGGACAGAGGTGTCAGCAGAGAGCACTGTGGTCAGACAGAAAGGAATTTCAAAAAGAAAAGAACTTCCTATGGATCATACAGCAGCTGATAAGTACTGGAAGGATTAAGATTTTTTTTCTAGAAGTCATTCACAAATCTGATTAACTTTCTGGCACCAGTTTTAAAAAAAAAGTTTTCCTGTGGAGTACCCCTTTAAGACTTTATCAGGAACAAAATGGTACAACACTTAGATGTACATATATGGTATGCATTTATGAGGGCAGAAAAATGCGCTACATTACGCTTAAAAAAGTATGTGTAGAACACCAGCCAATGAGTACTTTTTGCTGTCTTTCACAGTATTTAGGCCCTTGATACTTTTTCAGGAACAAAATGGTACAACACTTAGATTGTACGTCTGTGGTATGCACTTATGAGGGCAAGATAATGCGCTACAGTACGCTTAAAAAAGTTTTTGTGTACAACACCAGCCGGTGAGTACTTTTGGCTGTCCTTTCACAGTATCTAGGCCCTTGAGACTATATCAGGAACAAAATGGTACAACACTTAGATTCTATGTATGTGGTATGCACTTATGAGAGCAGAAAAATGCGATACAGTACGCTCAAAAAAGTATGTGTGCAACACCAGCCGGTGAGTACTTTTGGATGCCTTTCACAGTATTTAGGCTATTAATACTTTATCAGGAACAAAATGGTATCTATCTATCTATCTCTCTGCAGTGTAAGGATGAAGTGAGTGCCCGCAATATGGCTGCTGATTATATAGGGCTGTGACATCACAGGGGTGACTGACTGCTGATAGGCTGCATCCTGCATGTGATTCAGGGTCATCCCGCCTACCCTTGTTCCCACCTTCCCAGGATTCCTGGATGTTTTTCTAGAAAAATATAATATTACAGGTTATGGATACTAGATTTATGGGAATAGAAAGCTGATCCAGGGATTTATTCTGATTGCCATATTGGAGTCGGGAAGGAATTTTTCCTCTCATTGGGCAATTGACATCAGCCTTTTTTTCTTTTTTTTTGCCTTCCACTGGATCAACACAGAAGGGCTACAGTTTGAACTTGATGGACCCTTGTCTTTTTTTCAACCTTACGAACTAACTATGTAACTTGCGTTCTACTTCTAGTTGGTGATGATTTGTACTGCGAGACTGTGTATCTATCTTTCACATTCGCCACATTATGTGGATCACACTAATAAGGCTTGTGTACTTCTGTAGCAACATTGTTTGGACTATATTAACAAGGAGTAATATTTTTGTAGCAAATATTTTATTATATGGTAGAAGATATGGTGTAGTGCAATGTTTTATTCATATCCAGCCACAAGGGTCCTGCGGTCTGGTTATTATTATTGTAAATTTGTACTTAGTGTTTTCTTAAATAATCTATGTATTCAATATGTTGCATTATTAGAGATAGGGTCTCTCAGATAGCATTAGTATTTTTATTTTTCATTTTCATAAGTTGATTTTTATATAAGATATCATTATGCATCAGATCAAAATATTGATCTGGGTATTTTCTGAGGAATGGTTGAGGGTGAAATCTTTGACCACTGTCTAATTAAGCTTTCCTTGATTGTTTCAGAAACCCCTTGGATGGGAAAGGGCTATTGGAGACTGAAATTGTCCCTCTTGGAAGAAGCAGAAGTAAGACGGTCCTTTGAGGATTTTCTTCAGGTACCTTTACTGAGCCTTTGTAGTGGTAAGTCAGAGTGGTGGGAGATATTCAAGAAGTAGACTGTGAGGTTTTCGTCTTGACTATAGGTAGCCAAGACTATCGTCTATCAACAGAGTGAAGGCCTTACTCATGAGATGCCAGTATGATAGACAGGCATCTTTTGGTTTTGAAAAGGATTTTGGTGGGGTACCGCTTACCTGACCCCTACAGAAACTGTATAATGTCAGTGAGACGTGGCAGAACTGGTTGAAAGTACAGGATTCTTAACCTTAAGGACCAAGCCCATTTTCATCTTGAAGACCAGAGCATTTTTTTGCACATCTGACCATTGTCACTTTAGGCATTAATAACTCTGGGATGCTTTTACTTATGAATTTGTTTCCGAGATAGTTTTTTTGTGACAAATTCTACTTTAACATAGTGGTAAATTTTTGTCAATACTTGCATCATTTCTTGGTGAAAAATTCTAAAATTTCATGATAATTAGAAAATTTTGCATTTTTCTAACTTTGAAGCTTTCTGCTTGTAAGGAAAACAGGCATTCCAAATAAATTATATATTGATTCACTGTCACGATGCCGGCTGGCAGGTAGTGGATCCTCTGTGCCAGAGAGGGATTGGCGTGGACCGTGCTAGTGGATCGGTTCTAAGTCACTACTGGTTTTCACCAGAGCCCGCCGCAAAGCGGGATGGTCTTGCTGCGGCGGTAGTGACCAGGTCGTATCCACTAGCAACGGCTCTACCTCTCTGACTGCTGAAGATAGGCGCGGTACAAGGGAGTAGACGGAAGCAAGGTCGGACGTAGCAGAAGGTCGGGGCAGGCAGCAAGGATCGTAGTCGGGGGCAACGGCAGGAGGTCTGGAACACAGGCTAGGAACACACAAGGAAACGCTTTCACTGGCACAATGGCAACAAGATCCGGCGAGGGAGTGAAGGGGAAGTGAGGTATAAATAGGGAGTGCACAGGTGAACACACTAATTGGAACCACTGCGCCAATCAGCGGCGCAGTGGCCCTTTAAATCGCAGAGACCCGGCGCGCGCGCGCCCTAGGGAGCGGGGCCGCGCGCGCCGGGACAGGACAGACGGAGAGCGAGTCAGGTACGGGAGCCGGGATGCGCATCGCGAGCGGGCGCTACCCGCATCGCGAATCGCATCCCGGCTGGAGACGGTATCGCAGCGCACCGGGTCAGTGGAGCTGCCCGGAGCGCTGCGGTAGCGAGAGAGAAGCGAGCGCTCCGGGGAGGAGCGGAGACCCGGAGCGCTCGGCGTAACAGTACCCCCCCCTTGGGTCTCCCCCTCTTCTTAGAGCCTGAGAACCTGAGGAGCAGACTTTTGTCTAGGATGTTGTCCTCAGGTTCCCAGGATCTCTCTTCAGGTCCACAGCCCTCCCAATCCACCAAAAAGAACCTTTTTCCTCTGACCGTCTTGGAGGCCAGTATCTCTTTCACTGAGAAGACGTCAGAAGAACCGGAGACAGGAGTGGGAGAAACTAATTTGGGAGAGAAACGGTTGATGATGAGTGGTTTAAGAAGAGAGACATGAAAGGCATTAGGAATACGGAGAGAAGGAGGAAGAAGAAGTTTGTAAGAGACAGGATTAATTTGGCACAAGACTTTGAAAGGACCAAGATAGCGTGGACCCAGTTTGTAACTGGGGACACGAAAGCGGACATATTTAGCGGAGAGCCATACCTTGTCTCCGGGAGCAAAAATGGGGGGAGCTCTTCTTTTCTTATCGGCAAACTTTTTCATGCGAGATGAAGCCTGTAAAAGAGAATCTTGGGTCTCTTTCCATATGGTGGAAAGATCACGAGTCACTTCATCTACAGCGGGCAAACCAGAGGGCAAGGGAGTAGGGAGGGGGGGAAGAGGGTGACGGCCGTACACCACGAAAAATGGGGATTTGGAGGAAGATTCAGAGACTCTAAAGTTATACGAGAATTCGGCCCATGGTAGAAGATCTGCCCAATCATCCTGGCGGGAGGAAACAAAATGTCGTAAATAATCACCCAAGACCTGGTTAATTCTTTCTACTTGTCCATTGGATTGAGGATGATATGCAGAAGAAAAGTTTAATTTAATCTTGAGTTGTTTACAGAGAGCCCTCCAGAATTTTGACACGAATTGGACGCCTATATCCGAGACTATCTGTGTGGGCAACCCGTGAAGACGAAAAATGTGTACAAAAAATTGTTTAGCCAACTGAGGCGCTGAAGGAAGACCAGGAAGAGGGATGAAATGTGCCATCTTGGAGAATCGATCAACGACCACCCAAACAACAGTGTTGCCACGGGATGGGGGTAGGTCTGTAATAAAATCCATACCAATCAGAGACCAAGGCTGTTCGGGGACAGGCAGAGGATGAAGAAAACCAGCGGGCTTCTGGCGAGGAGTCTTATCCCGGGCACAGACAGTGCAGGCTCGCACAAAGTCCACGACATCCGTCTCCAGAGTTGGCCACCAATAGAAGCGAGAGATGAGTTGCACAGATTTCTTGATGCCTGCATGACCTGCGAGATGGGAGGAGTGACCCCATTTGAGGATTCCGAGGCGTTGGCATGGAGAGACGAAGGTCTTTCCTGGAGGAGTTTGCCTGATGGAGGCTGGAGAAGTGGAAATCAGGCAGTCAGGAGGAATGATGTGTTGCGGAGAGAGTTCAACTTCCGAGGCATCCGAGGAACGAGAGAGAGCATCGGCCCTAATGTTCTTATCGGCAGGCCGAAAGTGAATTTCAAAATTAAATCGGGCAAAGAACAGAGACCACCTGGCCTGGCGAGGATTCAGCCGTTGGGCAGACTGGAGATAGGAGAGGTTCTTGTGATCGGTGTAAATAATAACTGGAAATCTTGATCCCTCCAGCAGATGCCTCCATTCCTCAAGTGCTAATTTAATGGCTAGAAGCTCTCGATCCCCGATGGAGTAGTTCCTCTCCGCCGGAGAGAAGGTCCTAGAAAAAAAACCACAAGTAACAGCATGCCCGGAAGAATTTTTTTGTAGAAGGACCGCTCCAGCTCCTACAGAGGAGGCATCAACCTCCAATAGGAAGGGTTTAGAAGGGTCAGGTCTGGAGAGCACGGGAGCCGAAGAAAAGGCAGACTTGAGCCGTTTAAAGGCGTCTTCCGCTTGAGGAGGCCAAGACTTGGGATTGGCATTTTTTTTGGTTAAAGCCACGATAGGGGCCACAACGGTAGAAAAATGTGGAATAAATTGCCTGTAATAATTGGCGAACCCCAAAAAACGTTGGATAGCACGGAGTCCGGAGGGGCGTGGCCAATCTAAGACGGCAGAGAGTTTGTCTGGATCCATTTGTAGTCCCTGGCCAGAGACCAAGTATCCTAGGAAAGGAAGAGATTGGCATTCAAACAGACATTTCTCTATCTTGGCATAAAGTTGATTGTCACGAAGTCTCTGAAGAACCATACGGACATGCTGGCGGTGTTCTTCTAGATTGGCAGAAAAAATCAGGATATCGTCCAGATATACAACAACACAGGAGTATAAGAGATCACGAAAAATTTCATTAACAAAGTCTTGGAAGACGGCAGGGGCGTTGCACAGGCCAAAGGGCATGACCAGATACTCACAGTGTCCATCTCTAGTGTTAAATGCCGTTTTCCATTCATCCCCCTCTCTGATGCGGATGAGATTATAAGCACCTCTTAAGTCCAGTTTGGTAAAGATGTGGGCACCTTGGAGGCGATCAAAGAGTTCAGAGATGAGGGGTAGGGGGTAGCGGTTCTTTACCGTGATTTTATTAAGACCGCGGTAGTCAATGCAAGGACATAGAGAGCCATCTTTTTTGGACACAAAGAAAAATCCGGCTCCGGCAGGAGAGGAGGATTTACGGATAAAGCCTTTTTTTAAATTTTCCTGGATGTACTCCGACATAGCAAGAGTCTCTGGGGCGGACAGAGGATAGATTCTGCCCCGGGGTGGAGTAGTGCCCGGGAGGAGGTCAATAGGACAATCATAAGGCCTGTGAGGAGGTAGAGTCTCAGCTTGTTTTTTGCAAAAAACATCCGCAAAGTCCATATAGGCCTTAGGGAGACCGGTTACAGGGGGAACCACAGAGTCACGGCAAGGGGTACTGGGAACCGGTTTTAGGCAGTCCTTGAAACAAGAGGGCCCCCAACTCTTGATCTCCCCAGAGGACCAATCCAGGGTTGGGGAATGGAGTTGAAGCCAGGGTAGTCCAAGGAGGATTTCGGAAGTGCAATTGGGGAGGACCAAAAATTCAATCTTCTCGTGATGAGGTCCGATGCACATTAGAAGGGGCTCCGTGCGGAAACGTATGGTACAGTCCAATCTTTCATTGTTTACACAATTGATGTAGAGGGGTCTGGCGAGACTGGTCACTGGGATGTTGAACCTGTTGACGAGAGAGGCCAAAATAAAATTTCCTGCAGATCCGGAATCCAAGAAGGCCATAGTAGAGAAGGAGAAGGCAGAGGCAGATATCCGCACAGGCACAGTAAGACGTGGAGAAGCAGAGTAGACATCAAGGACTGTCTCACCTTTGTGCGGAGTCAGCGTACGTCTTTCCAGGCGGGGAGGACGGATAGGACAATCCTTCAGGAAGTGTTCGGTACTGGCACAGTACAGGCAGAGATTCTCCATGCGGCGTCGTGTCCTCTCTTGAGGTGTCAGGCGAGACCGGTCGACCTGCATAGCCTCCACGGCGGGAGGCACTGTCACAATGCCGGCTGGCAGGTAGTGGATCCTCTGTGCCAGAGAGGGATTGGCGAGGACCGCGCTAGTGGACCGGTTCTAAGTCACTACTGGTATTCACCAGAGCCCGCCGCAAAGCGGGATGGTCTTGCTGCGGCGGTAGTGACCAGGTCGTATCCACTAGCAACGGGTCACCTCTCTGACTGCTGATGATAGGCGAGGTACAAGGGAGTAGACAGAAGCAGGGTCGGACGTAGCAGAAGGTCGGGGGCAGGCGGCAAGGTTCGTAGTCAGGGTGGATAGCAGAAGTTCTGGTACACAGGCTTTAGACACACAAAACGCTTTCACTAGGCACAAGGGCAACAAGATCCGGCAAGGGAGTGCATGGGAGGAGGTTAGATATAGTCAGAGACCAGGTGGAAGCCAATTAAGCTGATTGGGCCAGGCACCAATCATTGGTGCACTGGCCCTTTAAGTCTCAGGGAGCTGGCGCGCGCGCGCCCTAGAGAGCGGAGCCGCGCGCGCCAGCACATGACAGCAGGGGACGGGAACGGGTAAGTGACCTGGGATGCGATTCGCGAGCGGGCGCGTCCCGCTGTGCGAATCGCATCCCCAACGGCCATGACAGTGCAGCGCTCCCGGTCAGCGGGACTGACCGGGGAGCTGCAGGGAGAAAGACGCCGTGAGCGCTCCGGGGAGGAGCGGGGACCCGGAGCGCTAGGCGTAACAGTACCCCCCCCCTTAGGTCTCCCCTTTTTTTTGTCCGGTGACTGCCTCCCCTGGGATGAGGACACCGGGAAGGAATGGATGGTTTCCTCAATGACAGGCAGTACAGCAGGAGTAGGAATGGGGAGGGAGGGCAGAGGGTGAAGCTTGGCACGGGGCAGGGAGACACAAGGACGGGAGCTATGAGGGGACACAGAGGCTTGCCTGAAGGGACTGGGAGGGGGGGAGAGGCATTTTCTGTGGCAGGCAGAGTCCCTAACGACCTTAGGGGGACCGGATACAGGAGGAACCACAGGGTCACGGCAGGGAGTACTGGGAACTGGTTTAAGGCAGTCCTTGGAACAAGAGGAACCCCAACTCTTGATCTCCCCAGTGGACCAGTCCAGGGTTGGGGAATGGTGTAGAAGCCAGGGTAGTCCAAGGAGAATTTCGGAAGTGCAATTGGGAAGGACCAAAAATTCAATTTTCTCGTGATGAGGTCCGATGCACATTAGGAGGGGCTCCGTGCGGTAACGCACGGTGCAATCCAACCTGGCTCCGTTGACCGCGGAAATGTGGAGTGGCTTGACAAGACGGGTCACCGGAATGCGGAATTTATTCACCAAGGACTCCCGAATAAAATTCCCAGAAGCACCAGAGTCCAGGCAGGCCACGGCTGAGAGGGAAGAGCTGGCAGAAGTAGAAATCCGTACAGGCACCGTGAGACGTGGAGAAGCCGACTTAACATCCAGAGACGCCACACCCACGAGAGCTGGGTGCGAGCGTGCGTTTCCCAGACGTGGAGGACGGATAGGGCAATCCACCAAAAAATGTTCGGTACTGGCACAGTACAGACAAAGATTCTCTTCCTTACGGCGATTCCTCTCTTCCAGGGTCAGGCGAGACCGATCCACTTGCATGGCTTCCTCGGCGGGAGGCCTAGGCGCAGATTGCAGTGGAGACTGTGGGAGAGGTGTCCAGAGATCTAAGTCTTTTTCCTGGCGGAGCTCTTGATGTCTCTCAGAAAAACGCATGTCAATGCGCGTGGCTAGATGAATGAGTTCATGCAGGTTAGCAGGAGTTTCTCGTGCGGCCAGAACATCTTTAATGTTGCTGGATAGGCCTTTTTTAAAGGTCGCGCAGAGGGCCTCATTATTCCAGGAAAGTTCAGAAGCAAGAGTACGGAATTGTATGGCGTACTCGCCAACGGAAGAATTACCCTGGACCAGGTTCAGCAGGGCAGTCTCAGCAGAAGAGGCTCGGGCAGGTTCCTCAAAGACACTTCGAATTTCCGAGAAGAAGGAGTGTACAGAGGCAGTGACGGGGTCATTGCGGTCCCAGAGCGGTGTGGCCCATGACAGATCTTTTCCAGACAGAAGGCTGACTACGAAAGCCACCTTAGACCTTTCAGTAGGAAACTGGTCCGACATCATCTCCAAGTGCAGAGAACATTGCGAAAGAAAGCCACGGCAAAACTTAGAGTCCCCATTAAATTTGTCCGGCAAGGACAGGCGGAGGCTAGGAGTGGCCACTCGCTGCGGAAGGGGTGCAGGAGCTGGCGGAGGAGATGATTGCTGCTGAAGTTGCGACTGAAGTTGCTGCACAATGGTGAATACTTCCGACAGCTGGTGGGTTAGATGGGCGATCTGTCGGGATTGCTGGGCGACCACCGTGGTGATATCAGAGATATAAGGCAGAGGGACGTCAGCGGGATCCATGGCCGGATCTACTGTCACGATGCCGGCTGGCAGGTAGTGGATCCTCTGTGCCAGAGAGGGATTGGCGAGAACCGCGCTAGTGGACCGGTTCTAAGTCACTACTGGTATTCACCAGAGCCCGCCGCAAAGCGGGATGGTCTTGCTGCGGCGGTAGTGACCAGGTCGTATCCACTAGCAACGGGTCACCTCTCTGACTGCTGATGATAGGCGAGGTACAAGGGAGTAGACAGAAGCAGGGTCGGACGTAGCAGAAGGTCGGGGGCCAACTCGCCAACGGAAGAATTACCCTGGACCAGGTTCAACAGGGCAGTCTCAGCAGAAGAGGCTCGGGCAGGTTCCTCAAAGACACTTCGAATTTCCGAGAAGAAGGAGTGTATAGAGGCAGTGACGGGGTCATTGCGGTCCCAGATCGGTGTGGCCCATGACAGAGCTTTTCCAGACAGAAGGCTGACTACGAAAGCCACCTTAGACCTTTCAGTAGGAAGCTGGTCCGACATCATCTCCAAGTGCAGGGAACATTGGGAAAGAAAGCCACGGCAGAATTTAGAGTCCCCATCAAATTTATCCGGCAAGGATAGTCGTAGACCAGAAGCGGCCACTCGCTGCGGAGGAGGTGCAGGAGCTGGCGGAGGAGATGATTGCTGAAGCTGTGGTAGTAGCTGCTGTAGCATCACGGTCAGTTGAGACAGCTGTTGGCCTTGTTGCGCTATCTGTTGTGACTGCTGGGCGACCACCGTGGTGAGGTCGGCGACAACTGGCAGAGGAACTTCAGCGGGATCCATGGCCGGATCTACTGTCACGATGCCGGCTGGCAGGTAGTGGATCCTCTGTGCCAGAGAGGGATTGGCGTGGACCGTGCTAGTGGATCGGTTCTAAGTCACTACTGGTTTTCACCAGAGCCCGCCGCAAAGCGGGATGGTCTTGCTGCGGCGGTAGTGACCAGGTCGTATCCACTAGCAACGGCTCTACCTCTCTGACTGCTGAAGATAGGCGCGGTACAAGGGAGTAGACGGAAGCAAGGTCGGACGTAGCAGAAGGTCGGGGCAGGCAGCAAGGATCGTAGTCGGGGGCAACGGCAGGAGGTCTGGAACACAGGCTAGGAACACACAAGGAAACGCTTTCACTGGCACAATGGCAACAAGATCCGGCGAGGGAGTGAAGGGGAAGTGAGGTATAAATAGGGAGTGCACAGGTGAACACACTAATTGGAACCACTGCGCCAATCAGCGGCGCAGTGGCCCTTTAAATCGCAGAGACCCGGCGCGCGCGCGCCCTAGGGAGCGGGGCCGCGCGCGCCGGGACAGGACAGACGGAGAGCGAGTCAGGTACGGGAGCCGGGATGCGCATCGCGAGCAGGCGCTACCCGCATCGCGAATCGCATCCCGGCTGGAGACGGTATCGCAGCGCACCGGGTCAGTGGAGCTGCCCGGAGCGCTGCGGTAGCGAGAGAGAAGCGAGCGCTCCGGGGAGGAGCGGGGACCCGGAGCGCTCGGCGTAACATTCACAAATACAATATGTCTACTTTATGTTTGCATCATAAAGTTGAAATGTTTTTACTTCTGGAAGACATCAAAGGGCTTCAAAGTTCAGCAGCAATTTTCCAATTGCAGGGACCAGTTCAGTTTTGTAGTGGATTTGAAGGGCCTTCATATTAGAAATGCCCAATAAATGACCCCATTATAAAAACTGCACCCCTCAAAGTATTCAAAATGACATTCAGAAAGTTTGTTAACCCTTTAGGTGTTTCACAGGAATAGCAGCAAAGTGAAGGAGAAAATAAAAAATCTTCATTTTTTACACTCGCATGTTCTTGTAGACCCAGTTTTTGAATTTTTACAAGGGGTAATAGGAGAAAAAGCCCGCAAAATTTGTAACCCAATTTCCATCGAGTAAGGAAATACCTCATATGTGTATGTCAAATGTTCGGAGGGCGCAGTAGAGGGCACAGAAGGGAAGGAGCAACAATGGGATTTTGGAGAGTGAATTTTTCTGAAATGGTTTTGAGGGGCATGTCACATTAAGGAAGCCCCTATGTGCCATAACAGCAAAAAAAAACAAAAAAACACATGGCATACCATTTTGGAAACTACACCCCTCAAGGCACGCAACAAGGTGTCCAGTGAGCCTTAACACCACACAGGTGTTTGACGACTTTTCGTTAAAGTCGGATATGTAAATGAAAAAAAAAGATTTTTTTACTAAAGTGCTGTTTTCCCCCCCAAATTTACCATTTTTACAAAGGGTTATGGGAGGAAATTCCCCCCAGAATGTGTAACCCCATCTCTTCTCAGTATGGAAATACCCCATGTTAGGGCATAAAATGCTCTGCGGGCGAACTACAATGCTCAGAAGAGAAGGAGTCACATTTGGCTTTAGGAAAGCAAATTTTGCTGAAATGTTTTTTTGGGGGCATGTGGCATTTAGGAAGCCCCTATGGTGCCAGAACAGCACAAAATACACACAGGGCATACTATTTTGGAAACGACACCCCTCAAGGAACGTAAAAAGGGGTACAGTGAGCCTTAACACCCCACAGGGGATTGACGAATTTTCGTTAAAGTGGGACGTGAAAATGAAAAATTTGATTTTTAACACTGAAATGCTGGTGTTACCCCAAACTTTAGTTTGTAATAGGAGAAAATGCCCCACAAAATGTGTAACCCAATTTCTCTCTAGTAAGGAAATACCTCATATGTGGATGTAAAGTGCTCTGTGGGTGCACTAGAGGGCTCAGAAGGGAAGGAGCAACATTGGGCTTTTGGAGAGCAAATTTTGCTGAAATGGTTTTTGGGGGCATGTCGCATTTAGGAAGCCCACATGATGCCAGAACGGTAAAAATAAACAAAAACACATGGCATACTATTTTGGAAACTACACCCCTCACAGAACTTAATAAGGGGTGCAGTGAGCATTTATACCCCACTGGCATTTGACAGATCTTTGGAACAGTGGGCTGTGCAAATGAAAAATTAAATTTTTCATTTTTACGGACGCCTGTGGGCATAAATGCTCACTGTACCCCTTGTTACATTCCGTGAGGGGTGTAGTTTCCAAAATGGGGTCACATTTGGAGGGGGTCCACTGTTCTGGCACCATGGGGGCTTTGTAAACACACATAGCCTTCAATTCCAGCCTAATTCTCTCTCAAAAAGCCCAATGGTTCTCCTTCTCTTCTGAGCATTGTAGTTCGCCCGCAGAGCACTTTACTTTCACATATGGGGTATTTATATACTCTGAAGTAATGGGGTTACAAATTTTGGGGGCTTTTTTCCTATTACCCCTTGCGAAAATGAAAAATTTGGGGTAACGCCAGCATTTCAGGGAAAAAAAACAAATTTTTAACTTTCATGTCCAACTTTAACGAAATTTTGTCAAAGACCTGAAGGGTGTTAAGGCTCACTATACCCCTTGTTACGTGAGGGGTGTAGTTTCCAAAATGGGGTCACATGTGGGTGTTTTTTTTTTGCGTTCATGTCAGAACCGCTGTAACGATCAGCCACCCCTGTGCAAATCACCAATTTAGGCCTCAATGTACATGGCGCTCTCTCACTTCTGTGCATGGCGCTTTCTCACTTCTGTAGTACGTCCGCAGAGCATTTTACGTACACATATGGGGTATTTCCGTACTCAGAAGAAATTGTGTTACAAATTTTGGGGGTCATTTTCTCCTTTTACCTCTTGTGAAAATGAAAAGTATGGGACAACACCAGCATGTTAGTGTAAAAATGTAAAAATTTTTTTACACTAACATGCTGGTATAGCCCCCAACTTTACCTTTTCATAAGGGGTAAAAGGAGAAAATCGCCACCAAATTTGTAGTGCAATTTCTCCCGAGTACGGAAATACACCATATGTGGCCCTAAACTGTTGCCTTGAAATACGACAGGGCTCTGAAGTGAGAGAGCGCCATGCGCATTTGAGGCCTAAATAAGGAATTTGCAATAGGGGCGGACCCGGTTACCTACAGTAAAACCCTACAGCAGTGTCTCCCAAACAGGGTGCCTCCAGCGGTTGCAAGACTCCCAGCCTGCCAGGACAGTCTATGGCTGTCCGGCAATACTGGGAGTTGTGGTTTTGCAACAGCTGGAGGCTCCCTTTAGGAAACACTGCTGTATGTGACTTTTTTTAATTTTTATTGGGGGGGGGGACGTGTAAGGGGGTGTATGTGTAGTGTTTTAATTTTAATTATTTGGTAGTGTACTGTAGTGTTTTTAGGGTACATTCACACAGGAGGGGGTTCACAGTAAGTTTTCCGCTGGAAGTTTGAGCTGCGGTGGAAAATTTGCCGCAGCTCAAACTTGTAGAAGGAAGCCCACAGTTAACCCACCCGTATGAATGTACCCTGTACATTCACATGGTGGGGGCCCCCCAAACCTTCAGCTATTACAAAACTACAACTCCCAGAATGCACTGACAGACCGTACATGCTGTGAGTTGTAGTTTTACAACAGCTCTAGGCACACTGGTGGGGAACCACTGAGTTAGAAAACAGACTCTAGCTCAGTGATTCCAACCAATGTGCCTCCAGCTGTTGCAAAACTACAACTCCCAGCATGTATGGTCTGTCAGTGCATTCTGAGAGTTGTGGTTTTGCAACAGCTGGAGGCACACGGGTTGGAATAACTGAGTTAGGAAACAGACTCTAGCTCAGTGTTTCCCAACCAGTGTGCCTACAGCTGTTGCAAAACTACAATTACCAGCATAGCCAGACAGTCAGGGATGCTGGGCGTGTAGTTCTGCAATATCTGGCCCTTCAGATTTGGCAGAACTACAACTCCCAGCATGCCTGGACAGTCTGGGCATGCTAGGAGTTGTAGTTATGCAACAACTGGGGAACAACAGTTTGGAGACCGCTAAGTATTGGTCTTCAAACTGTAGCCCTCCAGATGTTGCAAAACTACAACTCCAAGCATGCCCAGACTGTCCAGGAATGCTGGGAGTTGTAGTTCTGCCACATATGAAGGGCCAGATATTGCAGAACTACATGCCCAGCATACCTGGCTGTCTGGCCATGCTGGGAATTGTAGTTTTGTAACATCTGGAGGGCTACAGTTTAGAGACCACCGTATAGTGGTCTCCAAACTGTGCCACTTCAGATGTTGCAAAACTACAACTCCCAGCATGCCCAGACAGCCAGTGCATGCTGAAAGTTGTAGTTTTGCAACATCTGGAGGACCACAGTTTAGAGACCACTACACAGTGGTCTCCAAACTGTGACCCTCCAGATGTTGCAAAACTACAACTCCCAGCATGCCCAGACAGCCTTTGGCTGTCTGGGCATGCTGGGACTTGTAGTTTTGCAGCTTTTAGAAGGCCACAGAGAAGATCACTTACCGCGATCTTCACTGCAGCCTTCTCCGACGCACTTTCCGGCCGCCGCTCCTCCTGCTGCTGCCTCTGCTCCGGGATGCCGACTCCGCCGCTCCGGCTAAGCCCGCCATGCTCCCCCCTCGCCGCCCGTGTTCCCCCCACTCTGCCCTGACTTCGATCGGTGGGCAGAGCGGGGGAAATTAACTCTAACTCCTCTGCCCCCCTCCTGCCATTGGTGGTCAGCCTGACCGACCAATGGCAGAGGATAGGAGGGGGTGGCAACACTGCCACCTCACTCCTATCCTTTAGGATGGTCGGAGCTGTCTCTAACAGCTCCGATGATTCTTATTTTCCGGGCGATCGGGTCACCAGTTACCCGAATGGCCCGGATCGCGGGCAAATCGCTGGTCTGAATTGACCTGAGATTTGCTGCGATCGCCAACATGGGGGGGGGGGGGGGGGCGTTCTCAGAACCCCCCTAGGCATTGCCACGGGATGCCTGCTGATAGATATCCCGGTCCGATCACCGATCAGCGGCAGTGATCGGAAATGCGGAGGGCGTATGGATACGCCCTCCGTCCTTAAATGGGCACTCTCATTAAAACAATTTTTTGCTATTGCACTCCTTATGGTAAATGAAAAATATTTCTAATATACTTTGTTTAAAAAAACTGAAGTTTTCTATGTTTTATTTGTGCTTAAAAAAGCTCAAGAGCACATTTTCCCCCAACTCATACACAGACTTTGGACCAAAGTTTTTTCGTGGTAAATTTTGGTGGTAAATTTTCGGCGTTACTTGCATCCTTTTTTGGTGAAAAATCCCAAAATGTCATGAAAATTTTGAACATTTAGCATTTTTCTAATTTTGAAGCTCTCTACTTGTAAGGAAAATGGATATTCCCAATAAATTTTATTTTTATTCACAAATACAATATATCCACTTTATGTTGGCATCATAAAATGGACATGTTTTAGCTTTTTGAAAAAATTAGAGGGCTTCAAAGTAGAGCAGCAATTTTCAAAAATGTCATGAAAATTGCTAAATCTGAAGGGACAGATGTTACAGAACTACAACTCCCAGCATGCCTGGGCAGTCTAGGCATGCTGAGAGTTGTAGTTTGGCAACATCTGAAGGGCTACCATTTGGGCACCACTTTAACAGTGGTCTCCAAACTGTGATCCTCCAGATGTTGCAAAACTACAACTCCCAGTATGCCCAGACAGCCTTTGGCATACTGGGAGTTGCAGTTTGGCCTTCCTAGTGGTTGCCACAGTAAAGATTACTTTACTTTCAATTCCCCTTCCCCCCCCCCACCGTCGCTTCCCTACCTGAGCAAGGATCCAGCAGTCTCCAGCGACGATCAGCTGTTCCCAGGCATCTTCAGGTAAGGTACCCGGCCTCCATCTTCTTCCCACGATCCCCTCGACATCCAGGGGTGGCCAGAACGGGGGGTTGCCATGGCAACCCACTGTCCTGCTCTGCCATTGGTCAGAATCAATTCTTACTAATGGCAGGGGAAAGGAGGAGATTGCAGCATTGCGACTTCACTCCTACCCTGCAATATGATCAGGGCTGTCACTGACAACTCCGATCATCACAATTTTCTGGGTGATCGGGTCACCAGAGACCCGATCAGCCTGGAATAGGAGAAAATCGTATGTCTGAATTGACATGCGATTTTCAGCGATCGCCGACATGGGGGGGGGTCCTGGGACCCCCCTTGGCATTTGCATGGCGTGCCTGGTGAAGGATTTCAGCAGGTATGCCGTTCCGATCTCCGCCCGGTGAGCGGCAGAGACCGGAAAACGCCATGACGTACTCATACTTCATGGGTCCTTAAAGCCCAGGGTGCGGAGACGTACGCATTCGTCATGGGTCCTTAAGGGTTAGGTGACCTCCGTCGCCAAGGAGTTAATGGTATAGGGAACTGTGACTAGTGCATTAACTCGGTGATTTTTTGCCCACTGAAACCAATAGGCTCATTGTGGTCTATGGGGATCTCACGGCATGTAAAACATTAAGATAAGCTGTCTTGGTAGCACAGTGGAATGGGAGACCACCACTGGTTCGAGTCCCAGGGTGTTACAGTGTTATGGTTTAACTTTACTTTACTGGAAAAGCAGCTGAGTTGCCCATAGCAACCAATCAGATCACTTCTTTCATTTTTGACAAGGCCTCTGCAAAATGAAGGAAGCAATCTGATTGGTTGTTATGGGCAACTCAGAAACTTCCTCTGGACAGGTTTTGATAAATCTCCCTCTATGGGGGAGATTCATCAAAACCAGTGTAGAGGAAGACTTGTGCAGTTGCCCATAGCAACCAATCAGATTGCTTCTTTCATTTTGCAGAGGCCTTGTGAAAAATGAAAGAAGCAATCTGATTGGTTGCTATGGGCAACTCAGCATCTTTTCCAGGAAAGCAAAGTTTAACCACAACACTGTAACACCTCAGGACTCGAACCAGTGGTGGTCTCCCATCCACTGTGCTGCCAAGACGGTCCTGCTTAACTTACTGTTTTACATGCTGCGAGATCCCCATAGACCACAATGTGCTTACTCAAAAAATTAAAGAGTTAAAGAGTTAATGCACTAGTCACAGTTCCCTATACCATTAAATAAGGGAGGACTCAATATTTGCGAATATGCGCATATGGGCATACATTTTCACATATGCAGAAAAAAAAATATTCGTAATTACGAATATATAGTGCTATATTCACAATATTTGCGAATTCGCGAATATGCGATATTCGCAATTAGAATTCGAATTGTGACTATTTGCGAGCAACACTATCCAGCTGTTGTAAGACTACAACTCCCAGAATTCATTGACAGACCGTACATGCTGGGAGTTGTAGTTTTGCAACAGCTGGAGGCACACGGGTTGGAATCACTGAGCTAGAGTCTGTTTTCTAACTCAGTGGTTCCCCACCAGTGTGCCTACAGCTGTTGTAAAACTACAACTCCCAGCATGTACGGTCTGTCAGTGCATTCTGGGAGTTGTCATTTTCCACAGCTGAAGGTTTGGGGCGCCCCCCACCCCATGTGAATGTACAGGGTACATTCACACGGGTGGGTTTACAGTGGGTTTCCTTCTACAAGTTTGAGCTGCGGCATATTTTCCGCCGCAGCTCAAACTCCCAGCGTAAAACTTACTGTGAACCCAGGCCTGTGTGAATGTACCCTAAAAACACTATACTACACTACGCTAAAAAATAATAAAAAGTAAAACACTACATATATACCCCCTTACACGTCCCCCCTCACCCCCAATAAAAATGAAAAAGGTCTCATACGGCAGTGTTTCCTAAACGGAGCCACCAGCTGTTGAAAAACCACAACTCCCAGTATTGCCGGACAGCCAAGCAACAGCCGGAGGCACCCTGTTTGGGAAACACTGCTGTAGGGTTTTGGTGGAGACAAGCCCCATCCTTGTAACCGGGTCCGCCCCTATTTCAAATTCCTTATTTAGGCCTCAAATGCGCGTGGCGCTCTCTCTCACTTCAGAGCCCTGTCGTATTTCAAGGCAACAGTTTAGGGCCGCATATGGGGTATTTCCGTACTCTGGAGAAATTGCGTTACAAATTTTGGGGGGATTTTTCTCCTTTTACCCCTTATGAAAAGGTAAAGTTGGGGGCTACACCAGCATGTTAGTGTTTAAAAAATTAAAAATTTTACTCTAACATGCTGGTGTTGCCCCATACTTTTCATTTTCACAAGAGATAAAAGGAGAAAAAGACCCCCAAAATTTCTAACACAATTTCTTTTGAGTACGGAAATATCCCATATGTGTACGTAAAATGCTCTGCAGACAAACTACATGGCTCAGGAGCGAGAGCGCGCCATATACATTCGAGGCCTAAATTGGTGATTTGCACAGGAGTGGCTGAACCATTACAATGGTTCTGACATGAACGCTAATAAAAAAAACACCCACATGTGACCCCATTTTGGAAACTACACCCCTCACGGAATGTTACAAGGGGTATAGTGAGCCTTAACACCCTACAGGTCTTTGACAAATTTTTGTTAAATTTGGATGTGAAAATAAAAAATTAGTTTTCTTCCCCTGAAATGTTGGCGTTACCCCAAATTTTTTATTTTCACAAGGGGTAATAGGAAAAAAGCCCCCCAAAATTTGTAACCCCATTTCTTCTGAGTATATAAATACAGCATATGTGGATGTAAAGTGCTCTGCGAGCGAACTACAATGCTCAGAAGAGAAGGGGCGCCATTGGGCTTTTTGAGAGAGAATTAGGCTGGAATTGAAGGCAATGTGTGTTTACGAAGCCCCCATGGTGCCAGAACAGTGGACCCCCTCCAAATGTGACCCCATTTTGGAAACAACTCCCCTCACGGAATGTAACAAGTGGTGCAGTGAGCATCTGGGCCCCACAGGTGTCTGACAGATTTTTTGAAGTCGTCCGTAAAAATTAAAAATTTTATTCCAGAGATCTGTCAAATGCCAGTGGAGTATAAATGCTCACTGCACCTCTTATTAAATTCTGTGAGGGGTGTAGTTTCCAAAATAGTATGCCATGTGTTTTTTTTTTTTTTTACCGTTCTGGCATCATGGGGGCTTCCTAAATGCGACATGCCCCCAAAAACCATTTCAGCTAAATTCGCTCTCCAAAAGCCCAATGTTGCTCCTTCCCTTCTGAGCCCTCTAGTGCACCCGCAGATCACTTTACATCCACATATGAGGTATTTCTTTACTCAAGAGAAGCACATTTTGTGGGGCATTTTCTCCTATTACTCCTTGTGAAAATGAAAAGTTTGGGGTAACACCAGCATTTCAGTGTTAAAAATCAAAATTTTCATTTTCACGTCCCACTTTAACGAAAGTTCGTCAATCACCTGTGGGGTGTTAAGGCTCACTGTACCCCTTGTTACGTTCCTTGAGGGGTGTAGTTTCCAAAATAGTAGGCCATGTCATTGTTTTTGTGCTGTTCTGGCACATAGGGCCATTTTAAATGCAACATGCCCCCCCAAAAACCATTTCAGCAAAATTTGCTTTCCAGAAGCCAAATGTGACTCCTTCTCTTCTGAGCATTGTAGTTCGCCCGCAGAGCATTTTAAGCCCTAACATGGGGTTTTTCCATATTCAGAAGAGATAAGGTTACAAATTTTGGGGAGCATTTTCTCCCATTGTAAAAATGGCAAATTTGGGGGGAAAAATGCACTTTAGGGAAAAAATTTGTTTTTTTTTCATTTACACATCCGACTTTAACGAAGTCGTCAAACACCTGTCACGTGCTTTGAGGGGTGTAGTTTCCAAAATAGTATGCCATGTGTTTTTTTTTTTTTTTACCGTTCTGGCATCATGGGGGCTTCCTAAATGCGACATGCCCCCAAAAACCATTTCAGCTAAATTCGCTCTCCAAAAGCCCAATGTCGCTCCTTCTCTTCTGAGCCCTCTAGTGCACCCACAGAGCACTTTACATGCACATATGAGGTATTTCCTTACTCGAGAGAAATGGGGTTACACATTTTGTGGGGCATTTTCTCCTTTTACTCCTCTTGGAAATGAAAAGTTTGGGGTAACACCAGCATTTTAGTGTTAAAAATCAAATTTTTCATTTTCACGTCCCACTGTAACGAAAGTTCGTCAATCATCTGTGGGGTGTTAAGACTCACTATACCCCTTGTTATGTTCCTTGAGGGGTGTAGTTTGCAAAATAGTAGGCCATGTCCTTTTTTTGTGCTGTTCTGGCACCATAGGGCCTTTTTAAATGCGACATGCCCCCCAAAAACCATTTCAGCAAAATTTGCTTTCCAAAAGCCAAATGTGACTTCTGTTCTCTTCTGAGCATTGTAATTCGCCCGCAGAGCATTTTACGCCCTAACATGAGGTATTTCCATACTCAGAAGAGATAAGGTTACAAATTTTGGGGGGCATTTTCTCCCATTGTAAAAATGGTAAATTTGGGGGAAAATGCACTTTAGGGAAAAATATATATTTTTTTATTTACACATCCGACTTTAACGAAAAGTCATCAAACACCTGTGGGGTGTTAAGGCTCACTGGACCCCTCGTTATGTGCCTTGAGGGGTGTAGTTTCCAAAATAGTATGCCATGTGTTTTTTTTTTTTTTTTTTTTTCTGCTCTGGCACCATAGGGGCTTCTAAATGTGACATGCCCCTCAAAAACCATTTCAAAAAAATTCTCTATCCAAAATCCCACTGTTGCTCCTTCCCTTCTGAGCTCTCTACCGCGAATGCCGAACACTTGACATACACATATGAAGTATTTCCTTACTCGAGAGAAATTGGGTTCCAAATTCATTTTGAATACTTTGAGGGATGCAGTTTTTATAATGTGGTCATTTATGGGGTATTTCTAAAAGTAAAAACATGTCAACTTTATGATGAAAATATAAAGTAGACATATTGTATTTGTGAATCAATATATAATTTATTTGGAATGTCTGTTTTCCTTACAAGCAGAGAGCTTCAAAGTTAGAAAAATGCAACATTTTCAATTTTTTCATCAAATTTTGGAAATTTTCACCAAGAAATGATATATCGTCAAAAAATGAAGTATCGACAAAAACTTACCACTAACATAAAGTAGAATATGTCACAAAAAACTGTCTCGGAATCAGAATGAAAAGTATAAGCATCCCAGAGTTATTAATGCTTAAAGTGACAGCGGTCAGAATTGCAAAAAATGCTCCCGTCCGTAGGGTTATAATAGGCTCCATCCCCAAGGGGTTAAAGGGGTACTCCGGTGAAAAACATATATATATATATATATATATATATATATATATATATATATATATATATATATATATTTTTTTTTTTTTTTTTTTATCTACTAGTGCCAGAAAGTTAAACAGATTTGTAAATTACTTCTATTAAAAAATCTTTAATCCTTCCAGTATTTATTAGCAGCTGTATACTACAGAGGAAGTTATTTTCTTTTTGGATTTCTTTTCTGTCTGTCCACAGTGCTCTCTACTGACACCACTGTCCATTTCAGGAACTGTCCAGAGCAGGAGAAAATCCCCATAGCATAGCAAACATATGCTGCTCTGGACAGTTCCTAAAATGGGCACAGTTGTCAGCACAGAACATTGTGGACAGCCAGAAAGGAAATAAAAAAAGAAAATAATTGCCTCTCTAGTATTCAGCAGCTAATAAGTATTGGAAGAATTAATAAGTTTTAACAACTTAAGGACTGACGGCGTATGGATACGCCCGTGGGAATTTCGATCCCCGTCGCTAACGGATCGGGGACCGGACTGGGATGCCTGCTAAAATCATTCAGCAGGCATTCTGTGCAACCCCCCCATGTCGGCGATCGCAGCAAATGGCCGATCAATTCTGATTGGCCATTTGCGACAATTCCGTGTGATGGGGTCTCTGATGACCCGATCGCCTGGAAAATAGGGATGACCGGAGCTGTCAGTGACAGCCCCGATAATCCTAATGGATAGGAGCGAGGTGGCAGTGATGCCACCCCCTCCTATCCCCTGTCATGAGTCAGTAATGACTACTGACCAATGGCAGTTGAAGGCGGGGGGTTACAATGGAAATCCCCCACTCTGCCTGCCCATGGATGTCGGGCAGAGTGGGGGGAGAAGATGGCGGCCGGTACCTGCGGACTTGCGGCGGGGACCAGCGATCATGGTTGGCATCAGCGGAGATCAGTGGCGGAGGTAGGGAGGCGACGGCGTGGAGCAGCAAAGAAGGTAGCAGTAAAGCAATCTTTACGGCTGCCTTCTAGGGGTTGCCAAACTGCAACTCCCAGCATGCCCAGACATCTGGAAGAGCACAGTTTGGAGACCACTATACAGCATGCTGAGACTCCCCAGGCATGCTGGGATTTGAAGAGGCAGATGTTACAGAACTACAACTCCTAGCATGCCTGGGTAGTCTGGGCATGCTTGGAGTTGTAGTTTTGCAACATCTGGAGTGCTACCGTTTGGGCACAACTGTATAGTGGTCTCCAAACTGTGCTCTTCCAGATGTTGCAAAACTACAACTCCCAGCATGCTCGTCGGCAGTCTGGGCATGCTTGAAGCTGTAGTTTTGAACAACTGGAGGCACACTGGTTGGGAAACATTGTCTGTTTCCTTACTCAGTGTTTCCCAACCAGTGTGCCTCCAGCTGTTGCAAAACTATAACTCCCAGCATGCACTGACAGACCATTCATGCTGGGAGTTGTAGTTTTGCAACAGCTGGAGGGACACTGGTTGGGAAACACTGAGTTAGGAAACAGACAATGTTTCCCAACCTAACTCAGTGTTTCGCAACCAGTGTGCCTCCAGCTGTTGCATAACCAGAACCCTCAGCATGCACAGACAGCCAAAGGGCATGCTGGGAGCTGTAGTTTTTCAACAGCGGGCGGTTCCCCCCCCCCCCCCCCCCATGTGAATGTACAGGGTACATTTACACGGGTGAGGGTTTACAGTAAGTCTCTCGCTGAAAGTTAGAAATGCAGGAAAATTTCCGCTGCAGCTCAAACTCCCAGTGGGAAACTCACTGTAATCCCCCGGCTGTCTGAATGTACCTTAAAAACACTACACTACACTACACTACACAAAATGAAAGGTAAAACACTACATATACACATACCCCTACACAGTCCCCCCCCCCCCCCCCAATAAAAATTAGAGCACTTTACATCAACATATGAGGTATTTCCTTACTTGAGAGATAGGGGGTTAACAATTTTGGGGACTTTTTCTCCTTTTACCCCTTGTAAAAATTAGAAAAAAGGGGTCTACAAGAACATGTTAGTGTAAAAAATGAAGATTTTGAATTTTCTCCTCCTTGTTTCTGCTATTCCTATGAAACACCTAAAGGGTTAACCAACTTTCTGAATATCATTTTGAATACGTTGAGGGGTGTAGGTTTCATAATGTGGTCCACTATAGGGGATTTTAAACATAAAGACTCTCAAATTCCCTTCAGAACAGAACTGGTCCCTAAAAAATTCAGATTTTAAAATTTTCATGAATAATTGGAAAATTGCTGCTAAGCTCTGAAGCCCTCTGATGTCTTCAAAAAGTAAAATCATGTCAACTTTATGATGCAAAAATAAAGTAGACATATTGAGGGTAATTTATCATTATGTGTGTGATAGCCTGGGGGATGTAGGGTATGGGGAGTGTAGCTGTGCGGTTATTAAAGGGTGCTTGTTAACCCTTGCTATTTGTGATGCCAGGGTGAGGGCTCCTCAGTAATTCTTTTTCTACCGCCACTCTTCCCAAGAGCAATAGGGAGGTAGATAATAATAGATTGTCCACAACCGGAGAGTTTTCTGAAACAGTATTAATAACAGTCTCTAAGCATAACAACGGCTTTCCTTGGAGATTGACAAAGATTGGGACTTTAGCATTTAGAGTCTTTTACTACTGTGCGTTATTCCACTGGATTTAGGGGTTTAGTTGCGGTCCCGTAGTCACGCTAGCATTAGCGGGGATTTAGATTTGAACTCACGGTTTAGGTTCTGCTGAGGCCGGCAGGTTTTTGAGGCCTAGCGTGCGTAGCACTGTCCTGTAAGTCCGGCATCCACGAGAGCAGCAACCCAAGAGAGTGATAATTGGACGCAGCTCCCTTATTTGGGCAGGGGCTGGACTAATGCTAATTGGTCCATACTGATGTCAATCACCATTACAAAGATTTGTGGGTAACACGTGACCCAAGGACCTCCAGAGGTCCTCCAACATACCATAGAGGTTATTAGCATGGTCACATGATCGAAAGTCCTGCGACGCTGAGCAAGGTAAGTACTATACATTATTATAAAATATACACTATTATTAAATATATTCATATATATTATCATTAGAGATAGACTTGAGGAGAAGCGACTAGGGGCTGTATCACCTGAGTAACCCTACCTGAACGTAGTTACTCTGACTTTGGGGACCTCTACACTAGGTACAGTATGCAATACTGTACCGGGACACCACATGTGTCTATTGTAGACACAGTTCTACCCCTTTACACTGCTTGTCTATTGTACACTCTTGCTCAGAATTTACTAAGGCTGTGCACTCCTTTGATAAAGCTTGTGCAAATATGGAAACGCCCCCCCCTCGCTCTACCGTACACTCCTTCTCTACCTCACAGGAAAAGTGGACGTAGGGATTTTGTTCTATTGCTTTAAGGCCAGGATTCCATTGAGGGTTTTTGTCCATCAGCAACCAGCCTGTTACCGCCTAGGCCCAGGAGCGCCATTTTTAACGCTCCGGGCCTGCTAGTACCGGCTCTTCCCGGCACCCCTGTGGCGGTGGGTAACGGGGTAATTATTGGGAGTTAGCGCTAGCTGATTTTGGGGCTAACACTAAGCCCTGGCTTAGTAATGGATTCTGTCTATAAGATGGCTTCCACTACTAAGCCTTAAAATTCAATTATAAAAAACATGACACATTAATTAAAAATATGTATTTAAAAAAAATTACTCCCCCACAGCCATCATTAATCATTTTATTGAAGTAAAAAAAAACGCTGTCTGCCAAATCTGACGTAGTCCTCCGCATTCAAGTATCAGAGAAGAGAAAGAAAAGAAAAACAAGAAATATGGGTTAATACATTTTTTGCGCTCTCCCCTGGGAAGAGCGCCCATAATGCAGCGTGTTCCTAAACAGGGAGCCTCCAGTTGTTGCTATACTACAACTCCCATCATGGGGGGCAGTAGTTAAGCAACAGCTGGAGTCTCCCTGTTTGGGAACACACTGCTCTGTTCCCATTACACAAAACGCATAATGTGAACAGAGATCTGTCCCTCTGCCCTTGGAGTACTACTAATATCATGGGACAGAGTCTGTCCCGTGATGGGAAAAGTTGTAGTACTGCAGCGCTGCTGTGGGATGGAACTGGCACATCCCCAGTCTGTGGGACTTTTAGGACTACTTCTCCCATCATGGACAAACTCTGTCCATGATGGGAGTTGTAGTCAAGGGGCTGAGGTGCAGATCGCACTGGGTCATTCTGCAGAGACCCGCTGCGATCCGCATTTAAGTTAGGAACCCGGACAGTACATGCACCTACATCGCGCTGCCCGCGGCTTCTATATACACAGACATAATTCATAATCCCCGCCAGGGAGAGGGGAGCTCTGATTGGTCAATAGCTATTCTCCAATCAGAGCTCCCGTGTTCCGGCGGCGGGGATTATGAATTATGTCAGTGTATATAGAAGCCGCGGGCAGCGCGATGTAGACGCATGTACTTGCTAACTTAAATGCGGATCGCAGCAGATCATTCTCTGGAGATCCGCTGCGATCCGCATTTATTAACTATACAAAGCAGCGGTACATGCGTCTACATTGCGGCTTCGATATACACTGTCATAATTCATAATCGCCACCGCCGGAACACGGGAGCTCTGATTGGAGAACAGCTATAGACCAATCAGAGCCCCCCTCTCCCGGCGACGGCGATTATGAATTATGACAGTGTATATAGAAGCCGCAATGTAGACGCATGTACCACTGCTTTGTATAGTTAATAAATGCGGATCACAGTGGATCTTCAGAGAATGATCGGCTGCGGTCCGCATTTATTAAGCGGTACATGTGTCTACATTGTGGCTTCTATATACACTGTCATAATTCATAATCGCCACCGCCGGAACACGGGAGCTCTGATTGGAGAATAGCTATAGAAGCCGCGGGCAGCACGATGTAGCCGCATGTACCGACCGGCTTGTTAACTTACACGCGGATCGCAGCGGGTCTCTGCAGAATGACCCGATGCGATCTGCACCTCAGCCCCTGGACTACAACTCCCATCATGGGCAGAGTCTTTCCATGATGGGAGTAGTAGTCCTATAAAGTGCCGCAGCCGGGGGATGTACAACTGCCTCAGCACTGCGGTACTACAACTACTCCCATCATGGGACAGACTCATGATAGGAGTAGTAGTCCAAGGGCAGAGGGGCAGATCGCAGCAGATCATTCTCCAGAGACCTGCTGCGATCCGCATTTATTAACTATACAAGCCGGCGGTACATGCGGCTACACTGCGCTGCCCGCCGGCTCCTATATACAGTTCTTATAATTCATAATCCCTGCCGGGAGAGGGGAGCTCTGATTGGTGGATAGCTATTGACCAATCAGAGCTCCTGTATCCCGGCGTCGGGGATTATGAATTATGACAGTGTATACAGGAGCCGCGGGCAGCGCAGTGAAGCCGCATGTGCCACTGGCTTTTTAAGTTAATAAATGCGGATCACAGCGGGCCTCTGCAGAATGACCTGCTGCGATCTGCACCTCAGCCCCTGGACTACAACTCCCATCATGGGCAGAGTCTGTCCATGATGGGAGTAGCAGTCCTTACTGTCCCTAAATAGACACTTCGGTAAATGTCCTCCGAGGTGGTGTATATTTGCACAAGAAAAGTGCTTTTGCGCATTTTTTTTGCGTAAAAAAAACAAAAAGCAGTTAATAAATTTGATTCTACAGTAGAAAGTACTCTATGGTAAACTTAACCGTAGACATGGCCATGAAAAAATCAGATTTTGCGCAAAAAAAAAATGCGCAAAAAACATCCTGTGCAAATTTTTGCGTTAAAAAAACATACACCAAAAAAAGCTCTATATACAATGATAAATTCCCCCATTGTATTTGTGAATCAATATATAATTCATGTCCATTTTCCTTACAAGCAGAGAGTATCAAAGTTCACAAAAAATAAAAAATTTCCTAATTTTGTAGGAACTCTTTGAATTTTTCACCAAGCAATTATGAAAGTATCGACAAAAATTTACCATGATCCTAAAGTAGAATCTGTCACAGAAAAACATACTTGGAAACAAATTCATAAGTAAAAGCATTCCAGAGTTATCAATCAGATTTGCAAAAAATTGCCTGGTCCTTAAGGTCAAAATGGGCTTAGTCCCCAAGGGGTTAATACTGTTTCTGCCATAGGTACTTTTGATCCAGAGATTTCATGCTAGAGGTATATTGTCATCCTCTATTCATAGAATGTGTTGGCAGATAAGGACCATTTGGCCCATCTAGTCTGCCCAATAATCTGAATCCTATCAATAGTCCCTGGCCTCATCTTATATGAAGGATAGCCTTATGCCTATCCCATGCATACTTAAAGGGGTAATCCGGCGCTTACACATCTTATCCCTTATCCAAAGGATAGGGGATAAGATGCCTGATCGTTGGGGTCCTGCCGCTGGGGACCCTGTGATCTTTCACCCCGTTTAAAATCAGTCCCAGGAGCGTGTTTGCTCCGGGTCTGATTACTGTCGATCACAGGGCCAGAGCTTTGTGACGTCAAAGCTCCGCCCTGTGTGATGTCACGCTCCCCCGCCTCAATGCAAGCCTATGGGAGGTTGCGTGACAGCGTATCACGCCCCCTCCCATAGGGGTCTAAGCGCCTGAGTACCCCTTTAAACTCCTTCACTGTATTTGCAGCGAACACTTCTGAAGGAAGGCTATTCCATGCATCCACTACTCTCTCAGTAAAGTAATACTTCCTGATATTACTTTTAAACCTTTGCCCCTATAATTTAAAACAATGTCCTCTTGTGGTAGTTTTTCTTCTTTTAACCACTTCCCGCTACATGACGTATGCATACATCATGAGCGGGCTCCCGCGATAGAACGCGGGGTCATGCCCTGACCCCATGTTATATCACGTCGGTCACGGTGGCCATCAACGGCCGGTGTGAGGTGGTTTTTTGCGCCCCCGTAGATCCATGCGTCCGCTCCTCCCCCAGCTCTCCGAACATTTCCGAAGCTAGAACTGGGGGAGGGCAGAGCAAGGCGAAGGAGAAAGTTCACGCCCCCTCCCTCATCTCCCTGAGCTCGGCTGGACGCAGATCTCTACTGCCCGCCCCCTCCCTGAGGACATAAATCTCCACGGCAGGTCCCCTCCCTCATCTCCCCGAGCTGAGGACGTAGAGCAGTGCTCCCAATGAGCTCTATGATTAAAGGGGGACATACTGCACGGGCTAAATGTCCCCCTTTAGCCCATACAGTATGTCCCCCTTTAGTTTGTGCAGTCTTTAGCCTGTACAGTATGTCCTCCTTTGTCCCCCTTTAGCCTGTAGCCCGTGCAGTATGTCCCCCTTTGAGGGGACCTGCCGTGGAGATCTGCTGGGGGAGATGAGGGAGGGGACCTGCCGTGGAGATTTACGTCCTCAGCTCGGGGAGATGAGGGAGGGACCTGCCGTGGCGATCTATGTCCTCAGGGAGGGGGCGTGGCCGTAGAGATCTGCGTCCAGCAGCCGAGCTCAGAGAGGGGAGATGAGGGAGGGGGCGTGGACCTTCTCTCTCCCCTTGCTCTGCCCTCCCCCAGTTCTAGCTTCGGAAATGTTCGGAGAGCTGGGGGAGGAGCGGACGCATGGATCTACGGGGGCGCAGAAAACCACCTCACACCGGGACCCACGGCTAATACCGGACATCACCGATCGCGGTGATGCCTGGTATTAACCCTTCAGATGCGGCGATCAAAGTTGATTGCCGCGTTAAAGTTACATAGTTACATAGTTAGTACGGTCGAAAAAAGACATACGTCCATCAAGTTCAATCAGGGAATTAAAGGGTAGGGATGTGGTGGGATATTGGGGGAAGGTATTTTATATTTCTGCATAAGCATTAATGTTATTTTGTTCCAGAAATGTATCTAACCCTGTTTTAAATTTATTAATCGTTCCTGCTGTGACTAGTTCCTAAGGTAGACTGTTCCATAAATTCACAGTTCTTATGGTAAAGAAGGCATGTCGCCCCTTGAGACTAAATCCTTTCTTCTCCAAACGGAGGGAGGCCCCCTTGTCCCTTTTTCTCCATATGTTTTGTATGGGCCATTAATATATTTATATACGTTTATCATATCCCCCCTTAAACGTCTCTTCTCAAGACTAAACAATTGTAACTCCTTTAATCGCTCCTCATAGCTAAGATGTTCCATGCCTCATATTAGTTTAGTCGCACGTCTCTGCACCCTTTCCAGCAACACAGTGTCCCTTTTATGGACTGGTGACCAAAACTGAACAGCATATTCCAGGTGAGGCCGTACCAATGCTTTATAAAGGGGGAGTATTATGTCCCTGTCCCTTGAGTCCATGCCTCTTTTGATACATGACAATATCCTGCCGGCTTTGGAAGCAGCAGCCTGACATTGCATGCTATTCTGTAGTCTGTGATCTACAAGTTCACCCAGATCCTTCTCTACCAGTGACTCTGCCAGTTTAATCCCCCCTAAGACATACGATGCATGCAGGTTATTAGTACCCAGATGCATAACTTTACATTTATCCACATTGAACCTCATTTGCCAAGTGGATGCCCAGACACTTAGTCTATCCAAGTCATCTTGTAACCTATACACATCCTCTATAGACTGTACCGTGCTACAAAGCTTGGTGTCATCTGCAAAGATAGAAACAGAGCTGTTAATACCATCCTCTATATCATTGATAAATAAATTAAACAACAGCGGGCCCAGTACTGAACCTTGGGGTACACCACTAATAACCGGGGACCAATCAGAGTACGAATCATTGACCACCACTCTCTGGGTACGATCCATGAGCCAGTGTTCAATCCAGTTACAAACTAAAATTTCCAAACCCAAAGACCTTAACTTACCTGTCAGACGTCTATGAGGGACAGTATCAAACGCTTTAGCAAAATCCAGAAACACTGGGGGAGATTTATCAAAGGATATAGACTGGTTTTTCCTGTCTAAATTTGTCGCACAGAAAGTCGCAGTCTAAATATGTGCGACTTTTCTGCGACTTTTGCTGTAGAAGATTTTTAGAACATGATGCATACAAGTCTATTTTAGACGGAAATGCATTGGAACATGCATTGGTGCTGAATTTATCAAGTGCGACTTTTGTGCGACAAGTCGCATCTGCCCAAAATACGCTGAAATGTCAGACCATGTTGGAGCAGGTCTAAATGCAGTTTAAGCTGTAGACCCTGAAGTCTGAGCACAGAATTTATCAAGGGCTGTGAGACCTTTGATAAATTAGGAGCACAATAGACAGGAGACTACCACATACGCTGGTCTATAAGCATACCCAGAATAGACTAGATTAGTAAATGTCCCCCACTATATCCACAGCCATTCCTCTGTCAAGGCTTCTACTCCCCTCTTCATAAAAGTAAATTAGATTGGTTTGACAACTTCTATCCTTAGTAAACCCATGCTGGCTATCACTTATAATACAATTATCCCCTATGTATTCCTGTATGTAATCCCTTATAAGTCTTTAAAAAATTTACCCACAATGCACGTTAAACTTACCGGTCTATAATTTCCTGGGGAAGACCAAGAGCCCTTCTTGAAGATTGGTACCACATTCGCCTTGCGCCAGTCCCTTGGCACAATACCAGACACCAGAGAATCTCTAAATATCATGAACAGGGGTACAGATATTACTGAACTTACCTCTCTAAGAACTCTTGGGTGTAGTCCATCCGGTCCTGGAGATTTGCTTACATTTACTTTACTTAACTTACTTTGTACCATCTCTACATTAAGCCAGTTCAGTACTTTACATGATGTGTTACCAGCACTGACCTGGCCAATGTCAGCTCCTCCTTCTTCCCTAGTATATACAGAACTAAAGAACCCATTCAGTAGCTCCGCCTTCTCTTGATCGCCCGTGACAACCTCCCCATTATCATTATTAAGGGGTCCTACATGCTCTGTCCTTGTTTTTTTTTTGCATTTATATATCTAAAAAAATATTTAGGATTAGTTTTGCTTTCTTTGGCCACCCGTCTCTCATTTAGAATTTTTGCAGTTTTTATTACATTTTTACAGATTTTATTAAGCTCTTTGTACTGTTTAAATGTTATAGCTGACCCATCAGATTTGTATTTTTTGAAGGCTTTTTTATTGTTGTTTATTGCTCTTTTAACATCATTTGTCAGCCATGTAGGATTTAGTTTGAATGGTTTATATTTGTTCCCCTTTGGTATATATTTAGCTGTATAGTTATTTAGAGTTGATTTAAAGATGTCCCATTTACCTTCTGTATCAGTATTTGAGAACACCTCCCCCCAGTCTATGTCCTGTAGTGCAGCTCTCAGCCCAGGGAAATTTGCCTTTTTAAAGTTATATGTTTTTGCCTTCCCCGCCCCAATCTATATCTGGATAGTTAAAATCTCCCATTATTACCACTGTACCTGCCCGGGCAGCCCTCTCTATTTGTTTATACAGCCGACCTTCTATCTCTTCAGTGATATTAGGGGGTCTGTAGATTACACCAAGTATTATTTTTTCAGTATTGCCCTCCTTTTGTAATTCTACCCACAGTGATTCCACCTCCTCAGAATCATCACACACTATGGCATCGTTCACACTGACTTTCATACCACTTCTTACATACAGACAGACTCCACCACCTTTTCTGTTCATTCTATCCTTACGAAACAATGTAAACCCCTTGTTACGCCGAGCGCTCCGGGTCCCCGCTCCTCCCCGGAGCGCTCGCTACACTCTCCT
Source organism: Hyla sarda (assembly GCF_029499605.1). Lineage (NCBI taxonomy): Eukaryota > Metazoa > Chordata > Amphibia > Anura > Hylidae > Hyla > Hyla sarda. The sequence goes on from NC_079198.1 coordinate 81,889,415, forward strand.
CACTGCAGCGCTCCGGTCAGATCCACTGACCCGGGGCGCTGCGATACTGCTTCCAGCCGGGATGCGATTCGCGATGCGGGTAGCGCCCGCTCGCGATGCGCACCCCGGCTCCCGTACCTGACTCGCTCTCCGTCGGTCCTGTCCCGGCGCGCGCGGCCCCGCTCCTTAGGGCGCGCGCGCGCCGGGTCTTTGCGATTTAAAGGGCCACTGCGCCGCTGATTGGCGCAGTGGTTCCAATTAGTCTGATCACCTGTGCACTTCCCTATATCACCTCACTTCCCTTGCACTTCCTTGCCGGATCTTGTTGCCATCGTGCCAGTGAAAGCGTTTCCTTGTGTGTTCCTAGCCTGTGTTCCAGACCTCCTGCCGTTGCCCCTGACTACGATCCTTGCTGCCTGCCCCGACCTTCTGCTACGTCCGACCTTGCTTCTGTCTACTCCTTTGTACCGCGCCTATCTTCAGCAGCCAGAGAGGTGAGCCGTTGCTAGTGGATACGACCTGGTCACTACCGCCGCAGCAAGACCATCCCGCTTTGCGGCGGGCTCTGGTGAAAACCAGTAGTGACTTAGAACCGATCCACTAGCACGGTCCACGCCAATCCCTCTCCGGCACAGAGGATCCACTACCTGCCAGCCGGCATCGTGACAGTAGATCCGGCCATGGATCCCGCTGAAGTTCCTCTGCCAGTTGTCGCTGACCTCACCACGGTGGTCGCCCAGCAGTCACAACAGATAGCGCAACAAGGCCAACAGCTGTCTCAACTGACCGTTATGCTACAGCAGTTACTACCACAGCTTCAGCAATCATCTCCTCCGCCAGCTCCTGCACCTCCTCCGCAGCGAGTGGCCGCTCCTGGTTTACGCCTATCCTTGCCGGATAAATTTGATGGGGACTCTAAGTTTTGCCGTGGCTTTCTTTCCCAATGTTCCCTGCATCTGGAGATGATGTCGGACCAGTTTCCCACTGAAAGGTCTAAGGTGGCTTTCGTAGTCAGCCTTCTGTCTGGAAAAGCCCTGTCTTGGGCCACACCGCTCTGGGACCGCAATGACCCCGTCACTGCCTCTGTACACTCCTTCTTCTCGGAAATCCGAAGTGTCTTTGAGGAACCTGCCCGAGCCTCTTCTGCTGAGACTGCCCTGTTGAACCTGGTCCAGGGTAATTCTTCCGTTGGCGAGTATGCCGTACAATTCCGTACTCTTGCTTCAGAATTATCCTGGAATAATGAGGCCCTCTGCGCGACCTTTAAAAAAGGCCTATCCAGCAACATTAAAGATGTTCTGGCCGCACGAGAAATCCCTGCTAATCTACATGAACTCATTCACCTAGCCACTCGCATTGACATGCGTTTTTCCGAAAGGCGTCAGGAGCTCCGCCAAGATATGGACTCTGTTCGCACGAGGCGTTTCTTCTCCTCGGCTCCTCTCTCCTCTGGTCCCCTGCAATCCGTTCCTGTGCCTCCCGCCGTGGAGGCTATGCAGGTCGACCGGTCTCGCCTGACACCTCAAGAGAGGACACGACGCCGCATGGAGAACCTCTGCCTGTACTGTGCTAGTACCGAACACTTCCTGAGGGATTGTCCTATCCGTCCTCCCCGCCTGGAAAGACGTACGCTGACTCCGCACAAAGGTGAGACAGTCCTTGATGTCTACTCTGCTTCTCCACGTCTTACTGTGCCTGTGCGGATGTCTGCCTCTGCCTTCTCCTTCTCTACTATGGCCTTCTTGGATTCTGGATCTGCAGGAAATTTTATTTTGGCCTCTCTCGTCAACAGGTTCAACATCCCAGTGACCAGTCTCGCCAGACCCCTTTACATCAATTGTGTAAACAATGAAAGATTGGACTGTACCATACGTTTCCGCACGGAGCCCCTTCTAATGAGCATCGGATCTCATCACGAGAGGATTGAACTTTTGGTCCTCCCCAATTGCACTTCTGAAATTCTCCTTGGACTTCCCTGGCTTCAACTTCATTCCCCAACCCTGGATTGGTCCACTGGGGAGATCAAGAGTTGGGGGCCCTCTTGTTCCAAGGACTGTCTAAAACCGGTTCCTAGTAACCCTTGCCGTGACTCTGTGGTTCCTCCAGTAACCGGTCTCCCTAAGGCCTATATGGACTTTGCGGATGTTTTTTGCAAAAAACAAGCCGAGACTCTACCTCCTCACAGGCCTTATGATTGTCCTATCGACCTCCTCCCGGGCACTACTCCACCCCGGGGCAGAATTTATCCTCTGTCCGCCACAGAGACTCTTGCCATGTCTGAATACGTCCAGGAAAATTTGAAAAAGGGCTTTATCCGTAAATCCTCCTCTCCTGCCGGAGCCGGATTTTTCTTTGTGTCCAAAAAAGATGGCTCCCTACGTCCTTGCATTGACTACCGCGGTCTTAATAAAATCACGGTTAAGAACCGCTACCCCCTACCCCTCATCTCTGAACTCTTTGATCGCCTCCAAGGTGCCCACATCTTTACTAAACTGGACTTAAGAGGTGCTTATAATCTCATCCGCATCAGAGAGGGGGATGAATGGAAAACGGCATTTAACACCAGAGATGGACACTTTGAGTATCTGGTCATGCCCTTTGGCCTGTGCAACGCCCCTGCCGTCTTCCAAGACTTTGTTAATGAAATTTTTCGTGATCTTTTATACTCCTGTGTTGTTGTATATCTGGACGATATCCTGATTTTTTCTGCCAATCTAGAAGAACACCGCCAGCATGTCCGTATGGTTCTTCAGAGACTTCGTGACAATCAACTCTATGCCAAAATTGAGAAATGTCTGTTTGAATGCCAATCTCTTCCTTTTCTAGGATACTTGGTCTCTGGCCAGGGACTACAAATGGATCCAGACAAACTCTCTGCCGTCTTAGATTGGCCACGCCCCTCCGGACTCCGTGCTATCCAACGCTTTTTGGGGTTCGCCAATTATTACAGGCAATTTATTCCACATTTTTCTACCGTTGTGGCCCCTATCGTGGCTTTAACCAAAAAAAATGCCGATCCCAAGTCTTGGCCTCCTCAAGCGGAAGACGCCTTTAAACGACTCAAGTCTGCCTTTTCTTCGGCTCCCGTGCTCTCCAGACCTGACCCTTCCAAACCCTTCCTATTGGAGGTTGATGCCTCCTCAGTGGGAGCTGGAGCTGTTCTTCTACAAAAAAATTCTTCCGGGCATGCTGTCACTTGTGGTTTTTTTTCTAGGACCTTCTCTCCGGCGGAGAGGAACTACTCCATCGGGGATCGAGAGCTTCTAGCCATCAAATTAGCACTTGAGGAATGGAGGCATCTGCTGGAGGGATCAAGATTTCCAGTTATTATTTACACCGATCACAAGAACCTCTCCTACCTCCAGTCTGCCCAACGGCTGAATCCTCGCCAGGCCCGGTGGTCTCTGTTCTTTGCCCGATTTAATTTTGAAATTCACTTTCGGCCTGCCGATAAGAACATTAGGGCCGATGCTCTCTCTCGTTCCTCGGATGCTTCGGAAGTTGAACTCTCTCCGCAACACATCATTCCTCCTGACTGCCTGATTTCCACTTCTCCAGCCTCCATCAGGCAAACTCCTCCAGGAAAGACCTTTGTTTCTCCACGCCAACGCCTCGGAATCCTCAAATGGGGTCACTCCTCCCATCTCGCAGGTCATGTGGGCATCAAGAAATCTGTGCAACTCATCTCCCGCTTCTATTGGTGGCCAACTCTGGAGACGGATGTTGTGGACTTTGTGCGAGCCTGCACTATCTGTGCCCGGGATAAGACTCCTCGCCAGAAGCCCGCTGGTTTTCTTCATCCCCTGCCTGTCCCCGAACAGCCTTGGTCTCTGATTGGTATGGATTTTATTACTGATTTACCCCCTTCCCGTGGCAACACTGTTATTTGGGTGGTCGTTGATCGATTCTCCAAAATGGCACATTTCATCCCTCTTCCTGGTCTTCCTTCAGCGCCTCAGTTGGCTAAACAATTTTTTGTACACATTTTTCGTCTTCACGGGTTGCCTACGCAGATCGTCTCGGATAGAGGCGTCCAATTCGTGTCTAAATTCTGGAGGGCTCTCTGTAAACAACTCAAGATTAAATTAAATTTTTCTTCTGCATATCATCCCCAATCCAATGGACAAGTAGAAAGAATTAACCAGGTCCTGGGTGATTATTTACGACATTTTGTTTCCTCCCGCCAGGATGACTGGGCAGATCTCCTTCCATGGGCCGAATTCTCGTATAACTTCAGAGTCTCTGAATCTTCCTCCAAATCCCCATTTTTCGTGGTGTACGGCCGTCACCCTCTTCCCCCCCTCCCTACCCCCTTGCCCTCTGGTCTGCCCTCTGTGGATGAAATTTCTCGTGACCTTTCCATCATATGGAGAGAGACCCAAAATTCTCTCTTACAGGCTTCATCACGCATGAAGAAGTTCGCGGATAAGAAAAGAAGAGCTCCTCCCATTTTTTCCCCTGGAGACAAGGTATGGCTCTCCGCTAAATATGTCCGCTTCCGTGTCCCTAGCTACAAGTTGGGACCACGCTATCTTGGTCCTTTCAAAATTTTGTGCCAGATTAATCCTGTCTCTTACAAACTTCTTCTTCCTCCTTCTCTTCGTATTCCTAATGCCTTTCACGTTTCTCTTCTTAAACCACTCATCATCAACCGTTTCTCTCCCAAATCTGTTCCTCCCACTCCTGTTTCCGGCTCCTCGGACATCTTCTCCGTCAAAGAGATTCTGGCATCAAAAAAGGTCAGAGGGAAAACTTTTTTTTTAGTGGATTGGGAGGGTTGTGGTCCAGAAGAGAGATCCTGGGAACCTGAGGACAATATCCTAGACAAAAGTCTGCTCCTCAGGTTCTCAGGCTCTAAGAAGAGGGGGAGACCCAAGGGGGGGGGTACTGTTACGCCGAGCGCTCCGGGTCCCCGCTCCTCCCCGGAGCGCTCGCTACACTCTCCTCACTGCAGCGCTCCGGTCAGATCCACTGACCCGGGGCGCTGCGATACTGCTTCCAGCCGGGATGCGATTCGCGATGCGGGTAGCGCCCGCTCGCGATGCGCACCCCGGCTCCCGTACCTGACTCGCTCTCCGTCGGTCCTGTCCCGGCGCGCGCGGCCCCGCTCCTTAGGGCGCGCGCGCGCCGGGTCTTTGCGATTTAAAGGGCCACTGCGCCGCTGATTGGCGCAGTGGTTCCAATTAGTCTGATCACCTGTGCACTTCCCTATATCACCTCACTTCCCTTGCACTTCCTTGCCGGATCTTGTTGCCATCGTGCCAGTGAAAGCGTTTCCTTGTGTGTTCCTAGCCTGTGTTCCAGACCTCCTGCCGTTGCCCCTGACTACGATCCTTGCTGCCTGCCCCGACCTTCTGCTACGTCCGACCTTGCTTCTGTCTACTCCTTTGTACCGCGCCTATCTTCAGCAGCCAGAGAGGTGAGCCGTTGCTAGTGGATACGACCTGGTCACTACCGCCGCAGCAAGACCATCCCGCTTTGCGGCGGGCTCTGGTGAAAACCAGTAGTGACTTAGAACCGATCCACTAGCACGGTCCACGCCAATCCCTCTCCGGCACAGAGGATCCACTACCTGCCAGCCGGCATCGTGACACCCCTGCAGATTGACAGCCCAGTCATGCGAGGAGTCCAGCCATGTCTCAGTGACCCCAACTATATCAATATGTTCCTCCAGTATCAAGGCCTCAAGCTCCCCCATTTTATTTGCTAGGCTTCTGGCATTTGTGAACATACACTTTACATTTCCATCCTTTATGTTATCGGGGTTAATGGGATTCAAGGGTGTAAGTTTTATTTTCCTATGAAGCATATTCCTATTAACTATTCTAACCCCTCCCTCCGCTCCACCCCCAGGTACATTTACAATTCCCACCTCTCTATCTACGCTATCTTCCCCCTCTTTGCTGTAGGTTCCCTCCCCCCAAGTCCCTAGTTTAAACACTCCTCCAAAGTGAAAGTAAACTTTGCCAGGTAACTCAGTGGAGCTGATCGGGACTGCCAGAATGAAATCGCAGTGTCCTGAACAGCTTGCAGGACAGCTGGAGGGTCCCTACCTGCCTCCTCGCTGTCCGATCGCCGAATGACTGCTCCGTGCCTGAAATCCAGGCAGGAGCAGTTGAGCGGCGATAACACTGATCAATGCCCGGCTATTGCCTGGCAGTGATCAGTCAGAATCACCCCCCTTTTCCCAATAAAATAAAAACAGTGTAAATAAAAAAAAATAAATAAACATATGTGATATCGCCGCATGTGTAAATGTCCGAACTATAAAAATATATCGTTAATTAAAATTCAAGGTTTATGGTGTACATGTAAAAAAATTACAAAGTCCAAAATAGCGAATTTTTGGTCACTTTTTATACCATAAAAAAGGGAATAAAAAGCAATCAAAAAGTCCAATCAAAACAAAAATGATACCGATAAAAATGACAGATCACGGCACAAAAAATTTGCCCTCATACATCCCCATATGCGGAAAAATAAAAAAGTTATTGTCACGATGCCGGCTGGCAGGAGGTGGATCCTCTGTGCCAGAGAGGGATTGGCGTGGACCGTGCTAGTGGACCGGTTCTAAGTCACTACTGGTTTTCACCAGAGCCCGCCGCAAAGCGGGATGGTCTTGCTGCGGCGGTAGTGACCAGGTCGTATCCACTAGCAACGGCTCAACCTCTCTGACTGCTGAAGATAGGCGCGGTACAAGGGAGAAGACAGAAGCAAGGTCGGACGTAGCAGAAGGTCGGGGCAGGCAGCAAGGATCGTAGTCAGGGGCAACGGCAGGAGGTCTGGAACACAGGCTAGGAACATACAAGGGAACGCTTTCACAAGGCACAAGGGCAACAAGATCCGGCGAGGGAGTGCAGGGGAAGTGAGGTATATATAAGGAGTGCACAGGTGAACACACTAATTAGAACCACTGCGCCAATCAGCGGCGCAGTGGCCCTTTAAATCGCAGAGACCCGGCGCGTGCGCGCCCTAGGGAGCGGGGCCGCGCGCGCCGGGACAGGACCGACGGAGAGCGAGTCAGGTACGGGAGCCGGGGTGCGCATCGCGAGCGGGCGCCACCCGCATCGCGAATCGCATCCCGGCTGGAGGCGGTACCGCAGCGCACCCGGTCAGTGGATCTGACCGGGGCGCTGCAGCAACGAGGATGAGGCGAGCGCTCCGGGGAGGAACGGGGACCCGGAGCGCTCGGCGTAACAGTACCCCCCCCCCCTTGGGTCTCCCCCTCTTCTTGGGGCCAAAGAACCTGAGGACCAAAAACTCATTTTTTCCTGATGAGGTCCGATGCACATTAGGAGGGGTTCCGTGCGGTAACGCACGGCACAGTCCAATCTTTCATTGTTAACACAATTGATGTAGAGGAGTCTGGCGAGACTGGTCACAGGGATGTTGAACCTGTTGATAAGAGAGGCCAAAAAAAAATTTCCTGCAGATCCGGAATCCAAGAAGGCCATAGTAGAGAAGGAGAAGGTAGAGGAAGATATCCGCACAGGCACAGTAAGACGTGGAGAAGCAGAGTTGACATCAAGAACTGTGTCACCTTTGTGCGGAGTCAGCGTACGTCTTTCCAGGCGGGGAGGACGGATAGGACAATCCTTCAGGAAGTGTTCGGTACCGGCATAGTACAGGCAAAGATTCTCCATGCGGCGTCGTGTCCTCTCTTGAGGTGTCAAGCGAGACCGGTCAACTTGCATAGCCTCCACGGCGGGAGGCACAGGAACGGATTGCAGAGGACCAGAGGAGAGAGGAGCCGGGGGGAAATAACGCCTCGTGCGAACAAAGTCCATATCCAGGCTGAGCTCCAGACGCCATCCGGAAGAACGCATGTCAATGCGAGTGGCAAGATGAATGAGTTCATGTAGGTTAGCAGGAGTTTCTCGTGCGGCCAGAACATCTTTAATGTTGCTGGATAGGCCTTTTTTAAAGGTCGCGCAGAGGACCTCACTATTCCAGGACAACTCGGAAGCAAGAGCACGGAACTGAATGGCATACTCGCCAACGGAAGAAACACCCTGGGCCAGGTTCAGCAGGGCAGTCTCGGCAGAAGAAGCTCGGGCAGGCTCCTCGAAGACACCACGGACCTCAGCGAAGAAGGACTGGACTGTGGCTGTGGCAGGATCTTTGCGGTCCCAGAGCGGTGTGGCCCAAGACAAGGCCTTTCCAGAAAGGAGACCACGGCAGAGTCTAGAGTCCCCATCAAATTTGTCCGGCAGGGACAAGCAGGGGTTAGGAGCGGACGGACGCTGGGGAGGAGTTGCAGGAGCCGGCGGAGGAGATGGTTGTTCCAGTTGCAGCTGCTGTGTCTGTGACAGCAGCTGCTGTATCTGTGACTTCAGTTGCTGTGTCACGGTGGTCAAGTATGCCAGCTGGTGATTTCGTTGGGTGATCATCGTGGAAATGTCGGCAAGACTTGACAGCGGCACCTCAGCGGAATCCATGGCCGGATCTACTGTCACGATGCCGGCTGGCAGGAGGTGGATCCTCTGTGCCAGAGAGGGATTGGCGTGGACCGTGCTAGTGGACCGGTTCTAAGTCACTACTGGTTTTCACCAGAGCCCGCCGCAAAGCGGGATGGTCTTGCTGCGGCGGTAGTGACCAGGTCGTATCCACTAGCAACGGCTCAACCTCTCTGACTGCTGAAGATAGGCGCGGTACAAGGGAGAAGACAGAAGCAAGGTCGGACGTAGCAGAAGGTCGGGGCAGGCAGCAAGGATCGTAGTCAGGGGCAACGGCAGGAGGTCTGGAACAAAGGCTAGGAACATACAAGGGAACGCTTTCACAAGGCACAAGGGCAACAAGATCCGGCGAGGGAGTGCAGGGGAAGTGAGGTATATATAAGGAGTGCACAGGTGAACACACTAATTAGAACCACTGCGCCAATCAGCGGCGCAGTGGCCCTTTAAATCGCAGAGACCCGGCGCGCGCGCCCTAGGGAGCGGGGCCGCGCGCGCCGGGACAGGACCGACGGAGAGCGAGTCAGGTACGGGAGCCGGGGTGCGCATCGCGAGCGGGCGCCACCCGCATCGCGAATCGCATCCCGGCTGGAGGCGGTACCGCAGCGCACCCGGTCAGTGGATCTGACCGGGGCGCTGCAGCAACGAGGATGAGGCGAGCGCTCCGGGGAGGAACGGGGACCCGGAGCGCTCGGCGTAACAGTTATAGGGGTCAGAAGAGGACATTTTTAAACATATACATTTTCCTGCATGTAGTTATGATTTTTTCCAGAAGAGCGAACAAGCTCCGGGGACTGATTACAAATGGAGTGCTGCATGCATGATCCCGGGGGTCCCCAATGGCGGGACTCCCGCGATCAGGCATCTTATCCCCTATCCTTTGAATAGGGGATAAGATGTCTAAGCACCGGAGTACCCCTTTAAGTGGTTAAATATGCTCTCCTCCTTTACCGTGTTGGTTCCCTTTATGTATTTAAAAGTCTCTTTCATATCCCCTCTGTCTCTTATTTCTTCTATACATGTTAAGGTCCTTTAAGCTTTCCTGGTAAGTTTTATCCTGCAATCTATATACTAGTTTAGTATCTTCTCTGAATTCTCTCTAGAGTGTCTATATCCTTTTGGAGACACGGTCTCCAGTACTGTGCACAATACTCCAAGTGAGGTCTCACCAGTGTTCTGTACAGTGGCATGAGCACTTCTCTCTTTCTACTGCTTATACCTCTCCCTATACATCCATTCCTCTATCTCTTGCTCCTCACACATCCAATAGGATGGCTCATTTTTACACTTTTTTCTCTGACTGAACCCTAATACCTGGCAAAAGATGTCCACCTATCAGGACACCTCATGTGCAAAATGTAGTTGTGAATGGACAATATCTTCTGTCTCCAGTACGAGCTTCATGTTTAACATGGGAAATGTGCCCTGAATGGTGCAGAAAATCATTCTCATGCAGCTCCTCGCCCACTTGATGATGTAGTGTATCAAGTGACCCAGAGCCCACCACGTGGAGGTGGCTGCATTTCGGGCTCCTCCCCACCCCCACCCCCAACCATATGTAGAGCTTATGTGGCCTAATCCAACTCTTCAGCAGGAAAGATGGTAGTAAATTGGCCCTTATTGATCATCATCAGCTTCTGGTCTTATACTTCCTAGATGACTATACAAATAGTAAAAGGGCATCTTGAAAGCGGCCATCATGCTGGATACTGATCTGTTGGCCATAGTCCATGCTCCTGCCCACATATCCAATACAGAATTGGCCCCCCACAGTTTGCTCTTAGCATACATCCATGTCTGCTGCAGCCAAGACACTTTAGGCTCCAAGGCATCTTCAGAGGCTGATGTTATATCCTTCTGGTCTTCTGGGATGGTGACTATCACATGTTCACTCTGCTTGGATTCATGCAGGTGGGAATAGTCCCCTAAAGGCATGTCAATGTCCACATCAGCGAGGTGTCCACTTTGCCTTTTCTCCCTCCCAGGTAATGTCTGCCTTATAATCCTGATCTGATAGTAAGGAGCAGTGTCTTTATAATAGAAGCTGGTGTACCTCCATAGGAAACTTGTCACGTAATGTGAGAGACAAATCACAGGCACCGAGAGAACTGGAATATCTGCAAAATATACAATATAGGAAATTATTAAATGCATATTTATTTTTTCTTATTAAACTGTAATGTACAAAGCAAACTATCAATATTTAATCGGTTATTTGCTAGATGATCAGATGTCCTGGATCCCAGTTTGGTCATTGAACATTGTAGGAAGCTTTTTGTAAACTCCTGTGTGACTAGAACTATTATTCCTCTAATATCAGAATAGTTCCCCATGTTTACAGAAGGTAAAATATTTATAACATCGATTCACAGACTAAAATCATTTCTTATCACACGAGTAACCCTTTCCCCAATGTCTGTAAGAGACTTAAAGCCCCCAGGATAGACTGTACAAGAGACCATCACTAACTTTCCTGCACTCTACTATATTACCGTCACATTTACTGCATGTTACATCCATTATTAAACTCTCATTTTGGAAGTTTTCATTATTCCTACCTCTTAGCTTCATTGTGGCTGGCCCTACAGGATCCTTTTGCCTTAGAAAGACAAAATCTTCTTTAAATTTGCAAAAATGCGCAGGTCTAGTGGGAAAACAAGTTCACCGCCGAACCGAGGAAATAAGTGTTAAGGATTGGATTGTACCCTGGGGAAAGTCTCCTTGATGTATGATGTCACAGCAGATGACATCACGTGTATGTGCATCCATGGTATTGGCTGTGTACTGGACTTTACTTACACTATGCAGAGTTATTTACTGGGGGTCTTGCTAACAATTTGAAGATTACAGTTTTGATTAACCCCTTAAGGGCACAGCCTATTTGGTCCATTTTTGCATTTTTGTTTTTTCCTTCTCGCCTTCTAACAGCTACACACCCATATGAAGTCTTGTTCTTTGCGCGACCAATTGTACTTTGTAATGACATCACTTATTTTACCAGTGAGAGATTGCAATGCGCATTTGAGGCCTAAATTAGGGATTTGCATAGGGGCAGACCCTGATACAAGCATGGCGATTACCTTCTTCACCAAAAATACCCTACTGCAATATTTCCCAAACAGGGAGCCTCCAGCTGTCGCAGAACTACAACTCCCAGAATGCCTGGACAGTCAATGGACAGTCAATACAAGTAGTTTTTAATTTGTGTGTGTGGGGGGGGGGATTGGAGGGGGGGAGTAAGTGTGTGATATGTGTGAGCCAGCCAATCACGGCGGTTGTTGACAAGGTGGGGGGGGGGGGGCCCTGGGCGATTTGCCCGGATGGCTGCTGATAGGTTTCAGCAGTCATCCTGTTCTGATCACTTAAAAGTTTCAATCATAGTTTGTAAGACTGAAAAAAGACATATGTCCATCAAGGGACCTAGTGGGGGCCCCCCACAGCCCCCGCAGGGTGGGATGCCCGTGTATGGAGGGGCCTTCTAAGGGCTATATTCAGGGACTGCCCTAACAGGGCCCTATGCCCTCCCAGTAGGAAGGGGGCACCACTTGGCCTAGCCTGTCATTTCCTCTGTTCCTCTCCACATGGAGTAGACAGGAGAAGAGGAAACAGAGAGAAGCTCCGCCCACAGTCTGTCCTGGCCAGAAACTTTCGCCTCTGCAGACTTACTGTACAGTGACTATGTATATATGTGTTTGTATGTATGTGTCAGTGTTTGTGTTTAGGTGTCTGTATGTGTGTGCCTGTGTGGGTGTCTTCTCATTTAACCCCTTAAGAACGCAATCGATTTTCACCTTAAGGACCGAGCCCATTTTTGCAAATCTGACATTAAGTCATTTTATGCATTAATAACTCTGGGATGCTTTTACCTTTCATTTTGATTCTGAGACTGTTTTTTTCTTGTAACATATTCTACTTTAACATAGTGGTAACTCTCTGCTTGTAAGGAAAATGGACATTCTAAATAAATTATATATTGATTCACAAATACTATCATACAAAAATGATGTTGTCATCATAAAGTTGACATGTTTTTACTTTTTGAAGACATTAGAGGGCTTCAAGTAAAGCAGCAATTTTCCAGATTTTCACAAAAAATACTAAATCTGATTTTTTCAGGGACCAATTAAGACAGAAGTGGATTTGAGGGGCCTTTCTGTGAGAAATACCCCATAAATGTCCCCATTATAGAAACTGCACCCCTCAACATATTCAAAATGATATTCAGAAAGTTTGTTAACCCTTTAGTTGTTTCACAGGAACAGCAGCAAAATGTAGGAGAAAAATCAAAATCTCAATTTTTTTACACAAACAGGTTCATGTAGCCCTATTTTTATTTCATTTTTACAAGGGGTATAAGGAGAAAAAGCCCCTCCAAAACTTGTAACCCAATTTCTCCCGAGTATGGCAATACCTCATATGTTGACATAAAAGTGCTCTGCAGGCTCGCAACATAGCTCAAGAGGGGAAGAGCAACTGTGGGATTTTGGAGGGCGAATTTTGCTGTCATGGTTTTTGGGGGGCATGTTGCATTTAGGAAGCCCCCATGGTGCCAGAACAGCGAAAAAAACTGCACATGGCACATTATTTGGGAAACTATACCCCTCAAGGAACATAACAGGGGGTATAGTGAGCCTTAACACCTCACAGGTGTTTGACAGGGTGGGATTGAAGTTGGACATGTGATAGCCTGGGGGAGTAGGGTATGGGGAGTGTAGCTGTGCGGTGACTAAAGGGTGCTTGTTAACCCTTGCTATTCGTGACGCCAGTGTGAGGACTCCTCAGTAATGCTTGTCCTACTGCGACCCTTCCCAAGAGCGATAGGAAGGTAGATAATAATGGAATGTCCACAACCGGAGAGTTTGCTGAAACAATTGTAACTTTTACAATTTTAAGATTTTAGGCACGCTTCATAACCGGAACAGTTGCTATACATGCAAGCTTTCTTTGGAGATTGACAAAGGTTGGGACTTTAGCAATTTAGAGTCTTTAGGACAGGGGTAGGCAACCTTTTGGTAGTGCTGTGCCCAAATTTTTTTTCAAAGTGGCTTGGTGTGCTGGCAACATGGGTGTGGCTTGTTGTGGGTGTGGCCTGTTGTGGGTGTGGCTTGATATGGGTGGTCTTTGTGGGGGTGTGGCTTGTTACAAGGTGGGTTTTTACAGAATTGTCCCTATATATAGCTCTTGCTGCAAGGACCTTACAGTGAGAACAACCATTTTAACTCAGACCTGTGTAATACAGACCTCAGAATCAATCCGGACCATAATACAGACCCCAGAATCAATCTGGACCATAATACAGACCCCAGAATCACCACACACCATAATACAGACCCCAGAATCACCACACACCATAATACAGACCCCAGAATCAGACTTCACCATAATACAAACCCCAGAATCACCACCCACCATAATACAGACCCCAGAATCACCATCCACCATAATAAAGACCCCAGAATCACCACCCACCATAATACAGACCCCAGAATCACCACCCACCATAATACAGTTCCCAGAATCAGACCCCACTATAATACAGACCCCAGAATCATCACCCACCATAATACAGACCCCAGAATCAGACCGCACCACAATACAGACCCTCCCCCCTTTACATAATACAGACCCCAGAATCAGACCCCAGTCGTGTTGCACAATACTATACATGCAGTTACATTAACTGACTCACAAGTCACGTCTTTTACGGTTGGCGTCGTCCTCTTTCCTTCTGTTCTCCATCCGGCTCAGACAACCATGACGACTTCTTCCAGCCAAAACCCATCACTGCAGCAAGACAAACATCTTAGTTTCTGCATTTTCGGCACTTCTGTGCAGACCACAGAAGTGCCGAATTCAATGGAGTTTATTCCATTCCGAACAGCGTTATAGAGCAAGCTACGTTTCAGCGACCTGTCTTCTCCTTTGTCAAGCATGAGAGGAGACGAAATGTAGCCTGCTCTGTAACACTGTTTGTAATGGAAAAAAATGCACTGAATTCTGCACTTTATACTTTGGTGAGCTACGATTTTCCTTGGATATAAGTAGGTAGGTAGCTATGCAGGTAGGTAAGTAGATATGAAGGTAAGTTCATAGGTTAGGTAGCAAGGTCGATAAATGGGTAGCTATGTATGTAGGTAGGTACCTGGGTAGATAGATAGGTAGTTAGGTAATTAGGTTGCTCTGTAGGTAAGTAGCTATGTAGGTAGGTAGCCAGGTGGCCAAGTAGGTGGGCAGGAAATTAATAAGGTAGGTAGCCAGGCAGGTTATTGTGTAGGTAGCCAGGTAGGGAAGTAGCCAGTGCTCCTTCATATCCAAATCATCAGCCCCCTCCCCGTTACCTGCACCCTCCTCCCCCCCCCATCACTTGCCCCCCCATCACTTGCAACCCCCATCATCACTTGAACCCCCTTCCCCCTCATCAACACTTGCACCCCCCCTTCCCCCTCATCATCACTTGCACCCCCCTTCCCCCTCATCATCACTTGCACCCCCCTTCCGCTAATCATCACTTGCACCCCCCTTTCCCCTCATCATCCCTTGCACCCCCCTTTCCCCTCATCATCCCTTGCACCCCCCTTTCCCTCATCATCCCTTGCACCCCCATTCCCCTCACCATTACTAGCACCCCCCTTCCTCCTCATCAATACTTGCACCCCCATTCCCCCTCATCAATACTTGCACCCCCCTTCCCCCTCGTCATTACTTGCACCCCCCTTCCCCCTCATCAATACTTGCACCCCTTCCCCCTCATCAATACTTGCACCCCCTTCCCCCTCATCAATACTTGCACCCCCCTTCCTCCTCATTAATACTTGCACCCCCTTTCCCCCTCGTCATTACTTGCACCCCCCTTCCCCCTCGTCATTACGCATATCCAAATCATCAGCCCCCTCCCCGTTACCTGCACCCTCCTTCCCCCCGTCACTTGCCCCCCCATCACTTGCAACCCCCATCATTACTTGAACCCCCTTCCCCCTCATCAACACTTGCACCCCCCCTTCCCCCTCATCATCACTTGCACCCCCCTTCCCCCTCATCACTTGAACCCCCCTTCCCCCTCATCATCACTTGCACCCCCCTTCCCCTAATCATCACTTGCACCCCCCTTTCCCCTCATCATCCCTGGCACCCCCCTTTCCCCTCATCATCCCTTGCACCCCCCTTTCCCTCATCATCCCTTGCACCCCCCTTTCCCCTCATCATCCCTTGCACCCCCCTTTCCCTCATCATCCCTTGCACCCCCCTTCCCCTCATCAATACTAGCACCCCCTTTCCCCCTCATCAATACTTGCACCCCCCTTCCCCCTCATCAATACTTGTACCCCCTTCCCCCTCATCAATACTTGTCCCCCCTTCCCCCCCCCATCAATACTTGCACCCCCCTTCCCCCCCCATCAATACTTGCACCCCCCTTCCCCCTCATCAATACTTCCACCCCCCTTCCCCCTCGTCATTACTTGCACCACCCTTCATGATTACTTGCACCCCCCTTCCCCCTCATCATTACTTGCACCCCTATTCCCCTCATCATTACTTGCACCCCTCTTCCTCCATCATCACTTGCACCCCCCCCCCTCATCATCACTTGCACCCCCTCCCTCCCATCATCACTTGCACCCCCCCCCCCCCCAATCATCACTTGCACCCCCCTTCCAAAATCACTTGCAGCCCTGTCATTGTGTAGGTAGCCAGGTAGAGAAGTAGCCAGTTCTCCTTCACATTTTAATCATCATCCCCCTCCCTGTCACCTGTGCCTTCCTCCCCTTGACTGTGTGCGCATGCTGGGAGTTGTAGTTTTGCAACAGCTTAAGGCACCCTGGTTGGGAAACACTTATCTATCTATCTAGCTATCTATCTAGATAGATAGAAAAATAATGGAGCAGCGGCACAACCAGAAAAAAAAAGTTGGTGCAGGCAGCCTTTTAGCTCTGGTCGCAAGGCCCAAAGTCCAGATAATGAAACAAAGATGGCTGCAGTACTCAAAAATAGTGAAAAACCATGTGGGTAGCTTTATTCCATATTAAAATACAGGTGCAACATTTCATGATTGAAAAAGACTGCACAGGCAGCTGAAACATTGCACCTGTATTTTAATATGGAATAAAGCTACCCACATGGTTTTTCACTATTTTTGAGTACTGCAGCCATCTTTGTTTCTCTATCTGTCTGTCTGTCTATCTATCGATCATCTCTCTCCCTCATAACTATCTATCTATCTATTGAGCTATATGCCTCTGTATCTATCTATCTATCTCATATCTATCTATATGCCTCTATATCTATCTATCTATATGCCTCTATATCTATCTATCTATCTAGACAATGGATAAGTCAGCCAGCACTATTTGGTTCCAAACTATTATATGGACCTGGCTTACAGGTGCAGGCTGCTGGGCTAGATATACAGCAACAGAAGAATACAGCAGCACACTGCTAGCACAAAGATATAGCTAAAACATGAGTATATAGATAAAACATGAAAATCTATACAGCTATAATGCAATGAATGAAAATATGGAATCATGAAATTATGCAATAGTGAGGTACTTAGCTTGCAAATTTGGCGGCCAAATAGCTTGGACCGTCCCACCACGGTAAGGTGATCTCATTGGGACGGACCCTACACTATGAATATGCCTCTGTGTGAACAGTTCAGCAGGCATTGCAGGATCTGAAACATCCAAGACACCTTATATACACACCTGATAGAGGTGGGTGGGGTGCAGGAGCCAACATGGAGGTAGCCACTCCCCCGTATGTACAATACAGACAATGGATAAGTCAGCCAGCACTATTTGGTTCCAAACTATTATATAGACCTGGCGTACAGGTGCAGGCTGCTGGGCTAGATATACAGCAACAGGAGATTACAGCAGCACACTACTAGCACAAAGATATAGCTAAAACATGAGTATATGGATAAAACATGAAAAGCTATACAGCTATAATGCAATGAATGAAAATATGGAATCATGAAATTATGCAATAGTGAAGTACTTAGCTTGTAAATTTGGCGGCCAAATAGCTTGGACCGTCCCACGACGGTAAGGTGACCTCATTTGGCGCTATTTGGCCACCAAATTTGCAAGCTAAGTACCTCACTATTGTATAATTTCATGATTCCATATTTTCATTCATTGCATTATAGCTGTATAGCGTTTCATGTTTTATCTATATACTCATGTTTTAGCTATATCTTTGTGCTAGCAGTGTGCTGCTGTATTCTTCTGTTGCTGTATATCTATCTATCTATCTATCTATCTATCTATCTATATGCCTCTATATCTATCTATCTATCTATATGCCTCTATATCTATCTATCTTATATTCAGGGGCAGACTGACAGGTTGGGCAGCCGGGCACCCGAGGGACTGTGCCTGAGAGGGGGACAGCCTTTTTTTTCTCTTCTTTTAAACGGAACCAATCATCAAATTTTAGCATATATAATGCTTTGCAATGCGTTATATATGCTAAAATCATTATCCTCACCATCCCCGGGAGATGTTTGTGCCCCCAAGGATGGTGAAGATGTTAAGTTATAAAGTCCCCCCAGCCGCCCAGCAAGTTTTCCCCGGAGCGGGGACTTTCACTTACCAGCTCCGTCCGCTGCGGCCATGCCCCCGCCCCACAGCTTGAATGACGGCTCACGTCACCGCTTTGCTCCGTCCGCTTAGGGAGCAGAGCTGTGACACAAGCCATCATTCAAGCTGTGGGGCGGAGCCACGGCCACAGTGGACGGAGCTGGTAAGGGGCACAAACGTCCCACGGGGATGGTGAGAATAACGATTTTATCATATATAACGCATTGCCAAGCTTTATTTATGCTAAAATCTGCTGATTGGTTCCCTTTAAATTTAATCTACCTTCAGCCTACTTGAACGGCAGAAAAGTGGCCTGCCGCCAGCCCCTGACCCCAATCTGGGGACAATACCTACTGGGGGCATTGCCTACCTAGGGAAACTACCTTTTATGGGCATTACATACCTGGGGGCTCTACCTACAGAAGGCACTACCTACTAGGGGAATTAACTACCTGGGTGCACTATCTACTGGACCTTACCTACCTGGGGCACTACCTACTGGGTACCTTACCTATTTTGAGCCTTACCTACTACCTCCTGGGGGTATAACCTACCTGGGGGGCATTACCTACTGGGGAAATGACCTACTACCTACCTTTTGGGGGCATAAGCTACAACCTACCTGGAGGCATTACCTGGTACCTATGGGGGGCATAACCTACCTGGGGACACTACTTACTGGGGGCATTACCTACAACCTACCTACTGGGGGCATTACCACCCTTCTAGGGGCTTCTACCTTATTGGGTAGATTCTCTACCCTGTCTACTGGGGGCATTACCTAGGGCATTGAGGGTAGGGAACAGGTGGGGAATGATCTTAAAAAGTGCAAGCCTAATATGTTGGCTGTCTGGCAGATTCTGCGGTGACGACTCATTAAAAGGTTGGAAGAAGACTTCATGACGGTCTGAGCAAGACAGAGAAGAAAAGAGAAGAAAGCGACTCCAAAAAGACGCCTCCTGTGAGTCAGTAGATGTAACTGCACTGTAATCACTTGTACGGTTTGCAGAGCCTGTATAGAGCAGGGGTCACTACTATGTGGGCTATGTATGGGGGATGTTGGTCAACGTTCTGTGCTCTTTATGCACTGAACATATGTGGTGGTAATGGTAGTGGTCATGATGTGACGGTGTTATTCTCACTTGTATACTGGTATTGGTGATATTGGTCTCAGTACACAGGATTTGGTCAGTAACAGTATGATGGTAATATGTATGGTAATAATATTCCTCCTTGTATACTGGTATTATTGGTAATATTGATCTCAGTATATTGGATTTGGTCAGTAACAGTATGATGGTAATATGTATGATTATGATATATCTCCTTGTATACTGGTATTATTTATAATATTGGTCTCAATTTACAGGATATGGTCAGTAACAGTATGATGGTAATAAGTATGATGATAATATTCCTCCTTGTATACTGGTATTATTGGTAATATTGCTCTCAATTTACAGGATATGGTCAGTAACAGTATGATGGTAATATGTATGGTGATAATATACCTCCTTGTATACTGGCATTATTGGTAATATTGATTTCAGTATATTGGATTTGGTCAGTAACAGTATGATGGTAATATGTATGGTGATAATATACCTCCTTGTATACTGGCATTATTGGTAATATTGATTTCAGTATATTGGATTTGGTCAGTAACAGTATGATGGTAATATGTATGGTGATAATATACCTACTTGTATACTGGCATTATTGGTAATATTGATTTCAGTATATTGGATTTGGTCAGTAACAGTATGATGGTAATATGTATGGTGATAATATACCTCCTTGTATACTGGCATTATTGGTAATATTGATCTCAGTATATTGGATTTGGTCAGTAACAGTATGGTGGTAATACATATGGTGATATTTTTGCTCCTTATATACCGGTGTTATTTGGTAACTGTATGATTTGTTTAGAGACATGTGTTTCTATCATGGGAAATTGTCTTATCTTAACAGGCTAGATTCATAAAGTGTATTTCAGGCATATTTCATAAAAAAAAAAAATGTGTCCACAAAATCACAGAAAGGTTGTGTCAGTATTTTTAACATTAATATGCTCTATGTAAGTCTATGAAAAAGTGTTTGTTTTGCACACAATATTTTTTTTTTTTAAAAGGACATAATGTTACGATCCGTGATGTCACTTTCTCACACGGCTCTAAAACATATGTCCTTTTTTTTTTTTAACATATCATGTGCACAGACAACTACTTACGCATACACTTACGGTACATTTTTCCCCCCCGTTATGTTCCCTATTATACACAACTATGATTAACAGATGTCCCTTCCCATTTGTGGCTCAACCTCCACATAGCCACACCCACTGATAAAATGGGCTGCTTATTGTAAAATGCCTGGGCCTATTTTTGGTCCCAGTCCGGCCCTGGGTGTAAATGCTCACTGCACCCCTTATTACATTCTGTGAGGGGTGTAGTTTCCAAAATGGGGTCACATGTGGGGGGTTTCTGCTGTCCTGGCATCATGGGAGGTTTGTAAATGTACATATCCCCCGACTTCAATTCCAGCAAAATTCTATCTCCAAAAGTCCAACGGTGCTCCTTCTGTTCTGAGACCTGTAGTGAGCCAGAAGAGCACTTAACATCCACATATGGGGTGTTTTTGTTACGCCGAGCGCTCCGGGTCCCCGTTCCTCCCCAGAGCGCTCGCTACACTCTCGCTACTGCAGCGCTCCGGTCAGATCCACTGACCCGGTGCGCTGCGATACCGCCTCCAGCCGGGATGCGATTCGCGATGCGGGTGGCGCCCGCTCGCGATGCGCATCCCGGCTCCCGTACCTGACTCGCTCTCCGTCGGTCCTGTCCCGGCGCGCGCGGCCCCGCTCCCTAGGGCGCGCGCGCACCGGGTCTCTGCGATTTAAAGGGCCACTGCGCCGCTGATTGGCGCAAGTGGTTCTAATCAGTGTGTTCACCTGTGCACTCCCTATGTATACCTCACTTCCCCTGCACTCCCTCGCCGGATCTTGTTGCCATTGTGCCAGTGAAAGCGTTTCCTTGTGTGTTCCTAGCCTGTGTTCCAGACCTCCTGCCGTTGCCCCTGACTACGATCCTTGCTGCCTGCCCCGACCTTCTGCTACGTCCGACCTTGCTTCTGTCTACTCCCTTGTACCGCGCCTATCTTCAGCAGTCAGAGAGGTTGAGCCGTTGCTAGTGGATACGACCTGGTCACTACCGCCGCAGCAAGACCATCCCGCTTTGCGGCGGGCTCTGGTGAAAACCAGTAGTGACTTAGAACCGGTCCACTAGCACGGTCCACGCCAATCCCTCTCTGGCACAGAGGATCCACCTCCTGCCAGCCGGCATCGTGACAGTAGATCCGGCCATGGATCCCGCTGAAGTCCCTCTGCCAGTTGTCGCCGACCTCACCACGGTGGTCGCCCAGCAGTCACAACAGATAGCGCAACAAGGCCACCAGCTGTCTCAACTGACCGTGATGCTACAGCAGCTACTACCACAGCTTCAGCAATCATCTCCTCCGCCAGCTCCTGCACCTCCTCCGCAGCGAGTGGCCGCTTCAGGCCTACGACTATCCTTGCCGGATAAATTTGACGGGGACTCTAAATTTTGCCGTGGCTTTCTTTCTCAATGTTCCCTGCACTTGGAGATGATGTCGGACCAGTTTCCTACTGAAAGGTCTAAGGTGGCTTTCGTAGTCAGCCTTCTGTCTGGAAAAGCTCTGTCATGGGCCAGACCGCTCTGGGACCGCAATGACCCCGTCACTGCCTCTGTACACTCCTTCTTCTCGGAAATTCGAAGTGTCTTTGAGGAACCTGCCCGAGCCTCTTCTGCTGAGACTGCCCTGTTGAACCTGGTCCAGGGTAATTCTTCCGTTGGCGAGTACGCCGTACAATTCCGTACTCTTGCTTCTGAACTATCCTGGAATAATGAGGCCCTCTGCGCGACTTTTAAAAAAGGCCTATCCAGCAACATTAAAGATGTTCTGGCCGCACGAGAAATCCCTGCTAACCTACATGAACTCATTCATCTAGCCACTCGCATTGACATGCGTTTTTCCGAAAGGCGTCAGGAGCTCCGCCAGGATATGGACTTTGTTCGCACGAGGCGTTTTTTCTCCCCGGCTCCTCTCTCCTCTGGTCCCCTGCAATCCGTTCCTGTGCCTCCCGCCGTGGAGGCTATGCAGGTCGACCGGTCTCGCCTGACACCTCAAGAGAGGACACGACGCCGCATGGAGAATCTCTGCCTGTACTGTGCCGGTACCGAACACTTCCTGAAGGATTGTCCTATCCGTCCTCCCCGCCTGGAAAGACGTACGCTGACTCCGCACAAAGGTGAGACAGTCCTTGATGTCAACTCTGCTTCTCCACGTCTTACTGTGCCTGTGCGGATATCTGCCTCTACCTTCTCCTTCTCTACTATGGCCTTCTTGGATTCCGGATCTGCAGGAAATTTTATTTTGGCCTCTCTCATCAACAGGTTCAACATCCCGGTGACCAGTCTCGCCAGACCCCTCTACATCAATTGTGTTAACAATGAAAGATTGGACTGTACCATACGTTTTCGCACGGAGCCCCTCCTAATGTGCATCGGACCTCATCACGAGAAAATTGAGTTTTTGGTCCTCCCCAATTGCACTTCCGAAATTCTCCTCGGACTACCCTGGCTTCAACACCATTCCCCAACCCTGGATTGGTCCACTGGGGAGATCAAGAGTTGGGGTTCCTCTTGTTTCAAGGACTGCCTTAAACCGGTTCCCAGTTCTCCTTGCCGTGACCCTGTGGTTCCCCCTGTAACCGGTCTCCCTAAGGCCTATATGGACTTTGCGGATGTTTTTTGCAAAAAACAAGCTGAGACTCTACCTCCTCACAGGCCTTATGACTGTCCTATTGACCTCCTCCCGGGCACTACTCCACCCCGGGGCAGAATTTATCCTCTCTCTGCCCCAGAGACTCTTGCTATGTCTGAGTACATCCAGGAAAATTTAAAAAAGGGCTTTATCCGCAAATCCTCCTCTCCTGCCGGAGCCGGATTTTTCTTTGTGTCCAAAAAAGATGGCTCCCTACGTCCTTGCATTGACTACCGCGGTCTTAATAAAATCACGGTAAAGAACCGCTACCCCCTACCTCTCATCTCTGAACTCTTTGATCGCCTCCAAGGTGCCCACATCTTTACCAAACTGGACTTAAGAGGTGCTTATAATCTCATCCGCATCAGAGAGGGGGATGAATGGAAAACGGCATTTAACACTAGAGATGGACACTTTGAGTATCTGGTCATGCCCTTTGGCCTGTGCAACGCCCCTGCCGTCTTCCAAGACTTTGTTAATGAAATTTTTCGTGATCTCTTATATTCCTGTGTTGTTGTGTATCTGGACGATATCCTGATTTTTTCTGCCAACCTTGAAGAACACCGCCAGCATGTCCGCATGGTTCTTCAGAGACTTCGTGACAATCAACTTTATGTCAAAATGGAGAAATGTCTGTTTGAATGTCAATCTCTTCCTTTCCTAGGATACTTGGTCTCTGGCCAGGGACTACAAATGGATCCAGACAAACTCTCTGCCGTCTTAGATTGGCCACGCCCCTCCGGACTCCGTGCTATCCAACGTTTTTTGGGGTTCGCCAATTATTACAGACAATTTATTCCACATTTTTCTACCATTGTGGCTCCTATCGTGGCTTTAACCAAAAAGAATGCCAATCCTAAGTCATGGCCTCCCCAAGCGGAAGACGCCTTTAAACAGCTCAAGACTGCCTTTTCTTCGGCTCCCGTGCTCTCCAGACCTGACCCATCTAAACCCTTCCTATTGGAGGTTGATGCCTCCTCAGTAGGAGCTGGAGCGGTCCTTCTACAAAAAAATTCTTCCGGGCATGCTGTTACTTGTGGTTTTTTTTCTAGGACCTTCTCTCCGGCGGAGAGGAACTACTCCATCGGGGATCGAGAGCTACTAGCCATTAAATTAGCACTTGAGGAATGGAGGCATCTGCTGGAGGGATCAAGATTTCCAGTTATTATTTACACCGATCACAAGAACCTCTCCTATCTCCAGTCTGCCCAACGGCTGAATCCTCGCCAGGCCAGGTGGTCTCTGTTCTTTGCCCGATTTAATTTTGAAATTCACTTTCGGCCTGCCGATAAGAACATTAGGGCCGATGCTCTCTCTCGTTCCTCGGATGCCTCGGAAGTAGAGCTCTCTCCGCAACACATCATTCCTCCTGGCTGCCTGATCTCCACTTCTCCAGCCTCCATCAGGCAAACTCCTCCAGGGAAGACCTTCGTCTCTCCACGCCAACGCCTCGGAATCCTCAAATGGGGTCACTCCTCCCATCTCGCAGGTCATGCGGGCATCAAGAAATCCGTGCAACTCATCTCTCGTTTCTATTGGTGGCCGACTCTGGAGACGGACGTTGTGGATTTTGTGCGAGCCTGCACTGTCTGTGCCCGGGATAAGACTCCTCGCCAGAAGCCCGCTGGTCTTCTCCATCCTCTGCCTGTCCCCGAACAGCCTTGGTCTCTGATTGGTATGGACTTTATTACAGACTTACCCCCATCCCGTGGCAACACTGTTGTTTGGGTGGTCGTTGATCGATTCTCCAAGATGGCACATTTCATCCCTCTTCCTGGTCTCCCTTCAGCGCCTCAGTTGGCAAAACAATTTTTTGTACACATTTTTCGTCTTCACGGGTTACCCACACAGATCGTCTCGGACAGAGGCGTCCAATTCGTGTCAAAATTCTGGAGGGCTCTCTGTAAACAACTCAAGATTAAATTAAACTTTTCTTCTGCCTATCATCCTCAATCCAATGGGCAAGTAGAAAGAATTAACCAGGTCCTGGGTGATTATTTACGGCATTTTGTTTCCTCCCGCCAGGATGACTGGGCAGATCTTCTACCATGGGCCTAATTCTCGTATAACTTCAGAGTCTCTGAATCTTCCTCCAAATCCCCATTTTTCGTGGTGTACGGCCGTCACCCTCTTCCCCCCCTCCCTACTCCCTTGCCCTCTGGTTTGCCCGCTGTGGATGAAATATCTCGTGATCTTTCCACCATATGGAAAGAGACCCAAAATTCTCTCTTACAGGCTTCATCACGCATGAAGAAGTTTGCTGATAAGAAAAGAAGAGCTCCCCCCATTTTTTCTCCTGGAGACAAGGTATGGCTCTCCGCTAAATTTGTCCGCTTCCGTGTCCCTAGCTACAAATTGGGACCACGCTATCTTGGTCCTTTCAAAATTTTGTGCCAGATTAATCCTGTCTCTTACAAACTTCTTCTTCCTCCTTCTCTTCGTATTCCTAATGCCTTTCACGTTTCTCTTCTTAAACCAATCATCATCAACCGTTTCTCTCCCAAACTTGTTTCTCCCACTCCTGTTTCCGGCTCCTCGGACATCTTCTCCGTAAAGGAGATACTGGCCTCCAAGAAGGTCAGAGGGAAAACTTTTTTTTTGGTCGATTGGGAGGGTTGTGGTCCTGAAGAGAGATCCTGGGAACCTGAGGACAATATCCTAGACAAAAGTCTGTTCCTCAGGTTCTCAGGCTCTAAGAAGAGGGGGAGACCCAAGGGGGGGGGTACTGTTACGCCGAGCGCTCCGGGTCCCCGCTCCTCCCCGGAGCGCTCGCTACACTCTCGCTACTGCAGCGCTCCGGTCAGATCCACTGACCCGGTGCGCTGCGATACCGCCTCCAGCCGGGATGCGATTCGCGATGCGGGTGGCGCCCGCTCGCGATGCGCATCCCGGCTCCCGTACCTGACTCGCTCTCCGTCGGTCCTGTCCCGGCGCGCGCGGCCCCGCTCCCTAGGGCGCGCGCGCCGAGTCTCTGCGATTTAAAGGGCCACTGCGCCGCTGATTGGCCCAAGTGGTTCTAATCAGTGTGTTCACCTGTGCACTCCCTATGTATACCTCACTTCCCCTGCACTCCCTCGCCGAATCTTGTTGCCATTGTGCCCGTGAAAGCGTTTCCTTGTGTGTTCCTAGCCTGTGTTCCAGACCTCCTGCCGTTGCCCCTGACTACGATCCTTGCTGCCTGCCCCGACCTTCTGCTACGTCCGACCTTGCTTCTGTCTACTCCCTTGTACCGCGCCTATCTTCAGCAGTCAGAGAGGTTGAGCCGTTGCTAGTGGATACGACCTGGTCACTACCGCCGCAGCAAGACCATCCCGCTTTGCGGCGGGCTCTGGTGAAAACCAGTAGTGACTTAGAACCGGTCCACTAGCACGGTCCACGCCAATCCCTCTCTGGCACAGAGGATCCACCTCCTGCCATCCGGCATCGTGACAGTTTTCTTAACCGGGAGAAATTGTGCTTCAAATTGTGGGGTCCATTTTCTCCTATTACACCATGTGAAAAGAAAAATTTGGAGTAACACCATCATTTTAGTGTTAAAAATCTAATTTTCCATTTTCACGTCCAACTTCAACGCAAAGTCGTCAAACACCTGTGGGGTGTTAAGGCTCACTATACCCCTTGTTACATTCCTTGAGGGGTGTAGTTTCCAAAATAGTATGCCATGTGTTTTGTTTTTTTTTTTGCTTCTCTGGCACCATGGGGGCTTCCTAAATGCAACATGGCCCCCAAAAACCATGACAGCAAAATTTGTTTTAAAAAATCCTACAGTGGCTCTTTCCCTCTTGAGCCATGTTGTGAGCCCACAGAGCACTTTATGTCAAAATATGAGGTATTTACGTTCTCGAGAGAAATTGGGCTACAAATTTTCAGGGGCTTTTTCTCCTTTTACCACTTTTAAAAATGAAAAAAAATGGGGCTACAAGAACATGTTAGTGTAAAAAAACACAGATTCAGATTTTTCTCCTCCACTTTGCTGCAATTCTTGTGAAACACCTAAAGGGTTAACTCACTTTTTGAAAGTCATATTGAAAACTATGAGGGGTGTAGTTTCTATAATGGGGTCATTTATGGGGTATTTCTAACAGAAAGGCCCCTCAAATCCAGTTCAAACTTAACTGGTCCCTGAAAAATTCAGATTTTGAAATTTTCATGAAAATTATGAAAATTGCTGCTATACTTTGAAGCCCTCTTATGTCTTCAAAAAGTAAAAATAGGTCAATTTTATGATGCCAACATAAAGTAGACATATTGTATTTGTGAATTAATATAAAAAAAATTTGGAATATCCATTTTCCTTACAATCAGACAGTTTCAAAGTTAGAAAAATGCAACACTTTTGAAATTTTCATGATTTTTTTTTTATTTTTCACAAAGAAAGGATGCAAGTAGCGACAAAAATTACCACTATGTTAAAGTAGAAAATCTCAGAATAACCGGTAAAAGCATCCCAGAGTTATTAAGGCATAAAGTGACAGTGGTCAGAATTGCAAAAAAGGGCTCAGTCCTTAAAGGGGTAGTCCAGTGGTGAAAAACTTATCCCCTATCCTAAGGATAGGGGATAAGTTTGAGATCGCGGGGGTCCGACCGCTGGGGCCCCCTGCGATCTCTCTGTACGGGGCCCTGGCTCTCCGCCGAGATAGCGGGTGTCGACCCCCGCACGAGGCGGCGGCCGACACGCCCCCTTAATACATCTCAATGGCAGAGCCGGAGATTGCCGAAGGCAGCGCTTCGGCTCTGCCATAGAGTTGTATTGAGGGGGCGTGTCGGCCGCCACCTCGTGCGGAGGTCGACACGCCCCCTTCCCGCGGGCTGTCTGGGCTCTGTACAGGAGATCGCAGGGGGCCCCAGCGATCGGACCCCCCGCGATCTGCAACTTATTCCCTATCCTTAGGATAGGGGATAAGTTGCTCACCACTGAGTCATCACTGGACTACTCCTTTAAGGTGAAAAAGGGCTCAGTCCTTAAGGGGTTAATTCCTTGGGGACGGAGGGCGTATGCACATGCCCTCGCGTCCCGTCACTTAAGGATGGAGGGCGTATCCATACGCCCTCCGTATTTCTGATCACCGCAGTTTGCCGGGTGGGGATCGGACCAGGATGACTGCTGATATCTATGAGCAGGCATCCCGCGGCAATGCCTAGGGGGGTCCTGAGACACCCCCCCCATGTCGGCGATCGCGGCAAATCTCAGGTCAATTCAAACCTGCGATTTGCGGCGATCCGGGCCAATCGGGTCACTGGTGACCCGATCGCCCGGAAAATAAGAATAAGACAGCTCCGACCATCCTAAAGGATAGTAGCGAGGTGGCAGTGTTGCCACCCCCTCCCATCCCCTGCCATTGGTCGATCAGGCTGACGACCAATGGCAGGAGGGGGGCGGGGGGTTAGAGTTAATTTCCCCCATCTGCCCACTGATCGAAGTGGGGGCAGAGCAGGGGGGAACACGGGCGGCGAGGGTGGAGCATCCACGAGCAGCGGTGGCCGCATCGACTCACCTGGACCGGCAGAAGTGGCATCGACGCAGGAGGAGTGCGGCCGGAAAGTGTGGCGCGCAGAAGGCTGCAGTGAAGATTGCGGTAAGTGATCTTCTCTGTGGCCTTCTAAAAGCTGCAAAACTACAACTCCCAGCATGCCCACACAGCCAAAGCTTGTCTAGGCATGCTGGGAGTTGTAGTTTTGCAACATCTAGAGGGTCACAGTTTGGAGACCACTGTGCAGTGGTCTATAAACTGTGGTCCTCCAGATGTTGCAAAACTACAACTTTCAGCATGCCTAGACAAGCTTTGGCTGTGTGGGCATGCTGGGAGTTGTAGTTTTGCAGCTTTTAGAAGGCCACAGAGAAGATCACTTACCACAATCTTCACTGCAGCCTTCTGCGCGCCACACTTTCCGGCCGCACTCCTCCTGTCTGGGACTGTCTGGGATGCTGGGCATGTAGTTCTGCAATCTCTGTCCCTTCATATGTTGCAGAACTACAACTCCCAGCATGCATGGACAGTCTGGGCATGCTTTGAGTTGTAGTTTTGCAACATCTGGAGGGCTACAGTTTGGAGACCACTACTTAGCGGTCTCCAAACTGTTCTTCCCCAGTTGTTGTATTACTACAACTCCTAGCATGCCCAGACTGTCCAGGCATGCTGGGAGTTGTAGTTCTGCAACATATGAAGGGCCAGATATTGCAGAACTACACGCCCAGCATCCCTGACTGTCTGGCCATGCTGGGAATTGTAGTTTTGCAAAAGCTGTAGGCACACTGGTTGGGAAACACTGAGCTAGAGTCTGTTTCCTAACTCAGTGATTCCAACCCGTGTGCCTCCAGCTGTAGTGATGAGCGGCATAGGCCATATTCGAATTCGCGATATTTCGCGAATATATGGACGAATATTCGTCATATATTCGCGAAATTCGCATATTCGTTATATATTCGTTTTTTGCGCATATGCGAAAATATATATGCGCATATTCGCGAATATTAAGCCCTCCCTTCTTTAATGGTATAGGCTACTGTGGCTAGTGCATTAACTCAGTGATTTTTTTGCCCATTGAAACCAAAAGGCCCATTGTGGTCTATGGGGATCTCACAGCATGTAAAACAGTAAGATAAGCAGGACCGTCTCGGCAGCACAGTGGAATGGGAGACCACCACTCGTTTGAGTCCCAGGGTGGGACAGAGTGTTACAGTGTTGTAGTTAAACTTTACTTTCCTGGAAAAGATGCTGAGTTGCCCATAGCAACCAATCAGATTGCTTTTTTCACAAGGCCTCTGCAAAATGAAAGAAGCGATCTGATTGGTTGCTATGGGCAACTCAGAAACTTTTCCAGGAAAAGTTTCTGAGTTGCCCATAGCAACCAGATTGCTTCCTTAATTTTTCAGAGGCCTTTTCAAAAATGAAAGAAGCAATCTGATTGGTTGCTATGGGCAACTGCACAACTCTTTCTCTACACTGGTTTTGATGAATTTCCCCCATAGAGGGAGATTTATCAAAACCCGTCCAGAGGAAAAGTTTCTGAGTTGCCCATAGTTTCTGAGGACCATTGTGGTCTATGGGGATCTCACGGCATGTAAAACAGTAAGATAAGCAGGACTGTCTCAGCAGCACAGTGGAATGAGAGATCCCCACTGGTTTGAGTCCTGGGGTGGGACACAGTGTTACAGTGTTACAGTGTTACAGTGCTGTGGTTTAACTTTACTTTACTGGAAAAGCAGCTGAGTTGCCCATAGCAACCAATCAGATTGCTTCTTTCATTTTGCAGAGGCCTTGTGAAAAATGAAAGAAGCAATCTGATTGGTTGCTATGGGTAACTCAGCAGCTTTTCCAGGAAAGTAAAGTTTAACCACAACACTGTAACACCCCAGGATTTGTACCAGTGGTGGTCTTCCATCCACTGTGCTGCCAAGACAGTCTTAATTAACTTACTGTTTTACATGCCATGAGATGTCCATAGACCACAATGGGCCTATTGGTTTCAACAGGCAAAAAATCAAAGAGGTAATGCACTAGTCACAGTTCCCTAAACCATTAAATAAGGGAGGACTCAATATTCGCGAATATGCGCATATGCGCACATGCGCATACATTTTCGCATGTGCGGAAAAAAAAAATATTCGTAATTATGAATATATAGTACTATATTCACAATATTCGCTAATTTGCGAATATGCGATATTCGCAATTAAAATTTGAATTGCGAATATTCGCGAGTGACACTATCCAGCTGTTGTAAAACTATAACTCCCAGAATTCGTTGACAGACCGTACATGCTGGGAGTTGTAGTTTTGCAACAGCTGGAGGCACACGGGTTGGAATCACTGAGCTAGAGTCTGTTTTCTAACTCAGTGGTTCCCCACCAGTGTGCCTACAGCTGTTGTAAAACTACAACTTCCAGCATGTATGATCTGTCAGTGCATTCTGGGAGTTGTCATTTTGCCACAGCTGAAGGTTTGGGGCACCCCCCCCCCCCACCCCATGTGAATATACAGGGCACATTCACGCTGGTGGGTTTACAGTGGGTTTCCTTCTACAAGTTTGAGCTGCAGCAAATTTTCCGCCGCAGCTCAAACTCCCAGCGGAAAGCTTACTGTGAACCCAGGCCCATGTGAATGTACCCTAAAAACACTACACTACACTACACTAACACATAATAAAAAGTAAAACACTACATATACACCCCCTTACACGTCCCCCACCCCCTACCCCAATAAAAATGAAAAAGGTCTCATACGGCAGTGTTTCCTAAACAGAGCCTCCAGCTGTTGCAAAACCACAACTCACAGTATTGCCGGACAGCATTAGACTTGCATCAGCTGGAGGCACCCTGTTTGGGAAACACTGCTGTAGGGTTTTGGTGGAGACAAGCCCCATCCTTGTAACCGGGTCCGCCCCTATTGCAAATTCCTTATTTAGGCCTCAAATGTGCATGGCGCTCTCTCACTTCAGAGCCCTGTCGTATTTCAAGGCAACAGTTTAGGGCCACATATGGGGTATTTCCGTACTCGGGAGAAATTGCGTTACAAATTTTGGGGGTATTTTTCTCCTTTTACCCCTTGTGAAAAGGTTGGGGGCTACACCAGCATGTTAGTGTAAAAAATTAAAAAAATTTACACTAACATGCTGGTGTTGCCCCATACTTTTCATTTTCACAAGAGGTAAAAGGAGAAAAAGACCCCTAAAATTTCTAACACAATTTCTTTTGAGTACGGAAATCCCATATGTGTACGTAAAATGCTCTGCAGACAAACTACATGGCTCAGGAGCGAGAGAGCGCCATGTACATTTGAGGCCTAAATTGGTGATTTGCACAGGGGTGGCTGATGGTTACAGCGGTTCTGACATTAATGCAAAAAAAAAACACCCACATGTGACCCCATTTTGGAAACTACACCCCTCACGGAATGTAACAAGGGGTATAGTGAGCCTTAACACCCTACAGGTCTTTGACAAAATTTCGTTAAATTTGGATATGAAAATAAAAAATTTGTTTTTTTCCCCTGAAATGCTGGCGTTACCCCAAATTTTTTATTTCACAAGGGGTAATAGGAAAAAAGCCCCCCAAAATTTGTAACCCCATTTCTTCTGAGTATATAAATACAGCATATGTGGATGTAAAGTGCTCTGCGAGCGAACTACAATGCTCAGGAGAGAAGGGGCGCCATTTGGCTTTTTGAGAGAGAATTAGGCTGGAATTGAAGGCAATGTGTGTTTACAAAGCCCCCATGGTGCCAGAACAGTGGACCCCCTCCAAATGTGACCCCATTTTGGAAACAACTCCCCTCACGGAATGTAACAAGCGGTGCAGTGAGCATTTAGGCCCCACAGGTGTCTGACAGATTTTTTGAACAGTCATCCGTAAAAATGAAAAATTTTATTCCAAAGATCTGTCAAATTCCAGTGGGGTGTAAATGCTCACTGCACCCCTTTGCGGGGTGTAGTTTCCAAAATAGTATGCCATGTGTTTTTTTTTTTACCGTTCTGGCATCATGGGGGCTTCCTAAATGCGACATGCCCCCAAAAACCATTTCAGCTAAATTCACTCTCCAAAAGCCTAATGTCGCTCCTTCCCTTCTGAGCCCTCTAGTGATCCCGCAGATCACTTTACATCCACATATAAGGTATTTCCTTACTCGAGAGAAATGGGGTTACACAATTTGTGGGGCATTTTCTCCTATTACTCCTTGTGAAAATCAAAAGTTTGGGCTAATACCAGCATTTTAGTGTTAAAAATCAAATTTTTCATTTTCACGTCCCACTTTAACGAAAGTTCGTCAATCACCTGTGGGGTGTTAAGGCTCACTGTACCCCTTGTTACGTACCTTGAGGGGTTTAGTTTCCAAAATAGTAGGCCATGTCGGTTTTTTTGTGCTGTTCTGGCACCATAGGGCCTTTTTAAATGTGACATGCCCCCAAAAAAACATTTCAGCAAAATTTGCTTTCCAAAAGCCAAATGGGACTCCTTCTCTTCTGAGCATTGTAGTTCACCCACAGAGCATTTTACGCCCTAACATCGGGTATTTCCATACTCAGAAGAGATAAGGTTACAAATTTTGGGGGGCATTTTCTCCCATTACCCTTTGTAAAAATGGTAAATTTGGGGGGAAAAAGTGCACTTTTTAGGGAAATTTTTTTTTCATTGACATATCCAACTTTAACGAAAAGTCGTCAAACACCAGTGGGTTGTTAAGGCTCACTGGACCCCTTGTTACGTGCCTTGAGGGGTTTAGCTTCCAAAATAGTATGCCATATGTTTTTTGTTTTTTTTTCTGTTCTTTTTTTTCTGTTCTGGCACCATAGGGGCTTCCTAAATGTGACATGCCCCTCAAAAACCATTTAAAAAAAATTCACTATCCAAAATCCCATTGTTGCTCCTTCCCTTCTGAGCCCTCTACCGCGCCTGCCGAACACTTGACATAAACATATAAGGTATTTCCTTACTCGAGATAAATTGGGTTACAAATTTTGGGGGGCTTTTTCTCCTTTTACCCTTTGTAAAAATTCAAAAACTGAAGATTTTGAATTTTCTCCCTCACTTTGCTGATATTCCTTTGAAACACCTAAAGGATTAACAAACTTTCTAAATGTCATTTTGAATACTTTTTATATTTTTGTAATGTGGTCATTTATGGGGTATTTCTAATATGAAGGCCCTTCAAATCCACTTCAAAACTGTATTGGTCCCTGAAAAATTCCAATTTAGAACATTTTTAGAAAAATTTGAAAAATACTGCAGAACTTTGAAGTCCTCTGATGTTTTCCAAAAGTAAAAACATGTCAACTTTATGATGAAAATATAAAGTAGACATATTGTATTTGTGAATCAATATATAATTTATTTGGAATGTCTGTTTTCCTTACAAGCAGAGAGCTTCAAAGTTAGAAAAATGCAACATTTTCAATTTTTTCATCAAATTTTGGAATTTTTCACCAAGAAATGATATATCGTCAAAAAATTAAGTATCGACACAAATTTACCACTAACATAAAGTAGAATATGTCACGAAAAAACTGTCTCGGAATCAGAATGAAAAGTAAAAGCATCCCAGAGTTATTAATGCTTAAAGTGACAGTGGTCAGAATTGCAAAAAATGCTCCCGTCCTTAGGGTTATAATCGATTCCGTCCCCAAGGGGTTAAAGGGCTACTCCGGTGAAAAACTTATTTTTTTTTTTAAACAACTAGTGCCAGAAAGTTAAACAGCTTTGTAAATTACTTCTATTAAAAAATCTTAATCCTTCCATTACTTTTCTTTTTGGATTTCTTATCTGTCTGTCCACAGTGCTCTCTACTGACACCACTGTCCATTACAGGAGCTGTCCAGAGCAGGAGAAAATCCCCATAGCAAACATATGCTGCTCTGGACAGTTCCCAAAATGGGCACAGGTGTCAGGAGAGAGCACTGTGGACAGCCAGAAAGGAAATCCAAAAAGAAAAGAATTGCCTCTGTAGTATTCAGCAGCTAATAAGTACTGGAAGGATTAATACGATTTAACCCCTTAAGGACGGCGGGCGTATCCATACGCCCCCGTTTTAAGGTCCTTAAGGACTGAGGGCGTATTGATATGCCCGTGGGAATTTCGGTCCCCGCCGCTAGCCGATTGGGGACCGGACCGGGATGCCTGCTGGAATCATTCCATGCAAATGCCCCCCCATGTCGGCGATCGTAGCAAATGGTCTCTGATGACCCGATCGCCCGGAATATAGGGATGAACAGAGCTGTCAGTGACAGCCCCGATCATCCTAAGGGATAGGAGCGAGGTGGCAGTGATGCCACCCCCTCCTATCCCCTGTCATTAGTCAGTAATGACTACTGACCAATGGCAGTTGAAGGCGGGGGGTTACCATAGAAATCCCCCACTCTGCCAGCATGCCCAGCATGCCCAGACATCTGGAAAAGCACAGTTTGGAGACCACTATACAGCATGCTGAGACTCTCCAGGCATGCTGGGAGTTGTAGTACTGCAACATCTGAAGAGACAGATGTTACAGAACTACAACTCCCAGCATGCCCGTCGGCAGTCTGGGCATGCTTGAAGCTGTAGTTTTGAACAACTGGAGGAACACTGGTTGGGAAACATTGTCTGTTTCCTAACTCAGTGTTTCCCAACCAGTGTGCCTCCAGCTGTTGCAAAACTATAACTCCCAGCATGCACTGAGAGACCATTCATGCTGGGAGTTGTAGTTTTGCAACAGCTGGAGGGACACTGGTTGGGAAACACTGAGTTAGGAAACAGACAATGTTTCCCAACCTAACTCAGTGTTTTCCAACCAGTGTACCTCCAGCTGCTGCATAACCACAACTCTCAGCATGCACGGACAGCCAAAGGGCATGCTGGGAGCTGTAGTTTTTCAACAGGGTACATTTACACGGGCGGGGGTTTACAGTAAGTCTCTCGCTGAAAGTTAGCGATGCAGGAAATTTTCCACTGCAGCTCAAACTCCCAGTGGGAAACTCGCTGTAATCCCCCGGAAGTCTGAATGTACACTAAAAACACTACACTACACAAAATAAAGGGTAAAACACTACATATACACGTACACCTGCACAGTCGTCCCCCCCCCCCCTAATAAAAATGAGAGCACTTTACATCAACATATGAGGTATTTCCTTACTTGAGAGAAAGAGGTTAACAATTTTGGGGGGCTTTTTCTCTTTTTACCCCTTGTAAAAATTAGAAAAAAGGGGTCTACAAGAACATGTTAGTGTAAAAAATGAAGATTTTGAATTTTCTCCTCCTTGTTTCTGCTATTCCTATGAAACACCTAAAGGGTTAACCAACTTTCTGAATATCATTTTGAATACATTGAGGTGTGTAGTTTTCATAATGGGGTTCACTATATGGGATTTTAAACATAAAGACTCTCAAATTCACTTCAGAACAGAACTGGTCCATAAAAAAATTCTGATTTTTTAATTTTCACGAAAAATTGGAAAATTGCTGCTAAGCTTTGAAGCCCTCTGATGTCTTCAAAAAGTAAAATCATGTCAACTTTACGATGCAAAAATAAAGTAGACATATTGGGGGGAATTTATCATTATGTGTGTGATAGCCTGGGGGATGCGGTTATTAAAGGGTGCTTGTTAACCCTTGCTATTTGTGACGCCAGGGTGAGGGCTCCTCAGTAATGCTTGTCCTACCGCCACCCTTCCCAAGAGCAATAGGGAGGTAGATAATAATAGATTATTCACAACCGGAGAGTTTTCTGAAACAGTATTAACTTTTACTGAAGGTTTTCTGCAAGCTTCAATAGCATAACTGTCACGATGCCGGCTGGCAGGTAGTGGACCCTCTGTGCCAGAGAGGGATTGGCGTGGACCGTGCTAGTGGACCGGTTCTAAGCCACTACTGGTATTCACCAGAGCCCGCCGCAAAGCGGGATGGTCTTGCTGCGGCGGTAGTGACCAGGTCGTATCCACTAGCAACGGCTCACCTCTCTGGCTGCTGAAGATAGGCGCGGTACAAGGGAGTAGGCAGAAGCAAGGTCGGACGTAGCAGAAGGTCGGGGCAGGCAGCAAGGATCGTAGTCAGGGGCAACGGCAGAAGGTCTGGAAACACTGGCAAGGGACACACAAGGAACGCTTTCACTGGCACTAAGGCAACAAGATCCGGCAAGGGAGTGCAAGGGAAGTGAGGTAATACAGGGAAGTGCACAGGTGATAACCCTAATTGGAACCACTGCGCCAATCAGCGGCGCAGTGGCCCTTTAAATCGCAGAGACCCGGCGCGCGCGCGCCCTAGGGAGCGGGGCCGCGCGCGCCGGGACAGAACAGACGGGGAGCGAGTCAGGTAGGGGAGCCGGGGTGCGCATCGCGAGCGGGCGCTACCCGCATCGCGAATCGCATCCCGGCTGGCAGCAGGATCGCAGCGCCCCGGGTCAGAGGACGTGACCGGAGCGCTGCAGCGGAGGGGGAGAAGCGAGCGCTCCGGGGAGGAGCGGGAACCCGGAGCGCTCGGCGTAACAGTACCCCCCCCCTTGGGTCTCCCCCTCTTCTTGGAGCCTGAGAACCTGAGGAGCAGACTTTTGTCAAGGATGTTGTCCTCAGGTTCCCAGGATCTCTCTTCAGGACCACAACCCTCCCAGTCTACTAAAAAAAAATTTTTCCCTCTGACCTTTTTGGCAGCCAAAATCTCCTTGACCGAGAAGACGTCCGAGGAGCCGGAAACAGGAGTGGGAGGAACAGATTTGGGAGAAAAACGGTTGAGGATGAGTGGTTTGAGAAGAGAGACGTGAAAGGCATTAGGGATACGAAGAGAAGGAGGAAGAAGAAGTTTATAAGAGACAGGATTAATTTGACACAAAATTTTGAAAGGACCAAGATAGCGTGGTCCCAACTTGTAGCTAGGGACACGGAAGCGGACATATTTAGCGGAGAGCCATACCTTGTCTCCAGGGGAAAAAACGGGGGGAGCTCTTCTTCTCTTATCCGCGAATCTCTTCATGCGTGAAGAAGTCTGTAAGAGAGAATTTTGGGTCTCTCTCCATATAATGGAAAGGTCACGAGAAATTTCATCCACAGCGGGCAGACCAGAGGGCAAGGGGGTAGGGAGGGGGGGAAGAGGGTGACGGCCGTACACCACGAAAAATGGGGATTTGGAGGAAGATTCAGAGACCCTGAAGTTATACGAGAATTCGGCCCATGGAAGGAGATCTGCCCAGTCATCCTGGCGGAAGGAAACAAAATGTCGCAAATAATCACCCAGGATCTGGTTAATTCTTTCTACTTGTCCATTGGACTGGGGATGATATGCAGAGGAAAAATTTAATTTAATCTTGAGTTGTTTACAGAGAGCTCTCCAGAATTTAGACACGAATTGGACCCCTCTGTCCGAGACAATCTGCGTAGGCAACCCGTGAAGACGAAAAATGTGTACAAAAAATTGTTTAGCCAACTGAGGCGCAGAAGGAAGACCAGGAAGAGGGATGAAATGTGCCATTTTGGAGAATCGATCAACGACCACCCAAATAACGGTGTTGCCACGGGAAGGGGGTAAATCAGTAATAAAATCCATACCAATCAGAGACCAAGGCTGTTCGGGGACAGGCAGAGGATGAAGAAAACCAGCGGGCTTCTGGCGAGGAGTCTTATCCCGGGCACAGATAGTGCAGGCTCGCACAAAGTCCCCAACATCCGTCTCCAGAGTCGGCCACCAATAGAAGCGGGAGATGAGTTGCACAGATTTCTTGATGCCCGCATGACCTGCGAGATGGGAGGAGTGACCCCATTTGAGGATTCCGAGGCGTTGGCGTGGAGAAACAAAGGTCTTTCCTGGAGGAGTCTGCCTGATGGAGGCAGGAGAAGTGGAGATCAGGCAGTCAGGTGGAATGATGTGTTGCGGAGGGAGATCAACTTCTGAGGCATCCGAGGAACGAGAGAGAGCATCGGCCCTAATGTTCTTATCGGCAGGACGAAAGTGAATCTCAAAATTAAATCGGGCAAAGAACAGAGACCACCGGGCCTGGCGAGGATTCAGCCGTTGGGCCGACTGGAGGTAGGAGAGGTTCTTGTGGTCGGTGTAGATAATGACAGGAAATCTTGATCCCTCCAGCAGATGCCTCCATTCCTCAAGTGCTAATTTAATGGCTAGAAGCTCTCGATCCCCGATGGAGTAGTTCCTCTCCGCTGGAGAGAAGGTCCTAGAGAAAAAACCACAAGTGACAGCATGCCCGGAAGAATTTTTTTGTAGAAGAACAGCTCCAGCTCCTACTGAGGAGGCATCAACCTCCAATAGGAAGGGTTTGGAAGGGTCAGGTCTGGAGAGCACGGGAGCCGAAGAAAAGGCAGACTTGAGTCGTTTAAAGGAGTCCTCTGCTTGAGGAGGCCAAGACTTGGGATCAGCATTTTTCTTGGTTAAAGCCACGATAGGAGCCACAATGGTAGAAAAATGTGGAATAAATTGCCTGTAATAATTGGCGAACCCCAAAAAGCGTTGGATAGCACGGAGTCCGGAGGGGCGTGGCCAATTTAAGACGGCAGAGAGTTTGTCTGGATCCATCTGTAGTCCCTGGCCAGAGACCAAATATCCTAGAAAAGGAAGAGATTGGCATTCAAACAGACATTTCTCAATTTTGGCATAGAGTTGGTTGTCACGAAGTCTCTGAAGAACCATACGGACATGCTGGCGGTGTTCTTCTAGATTGGCAGAAAAAATTAGGATATCGTCCAGATATACCACAACACAGGAGTATAACAGATCACGAAAAATTTCATTGACAAAGTCTTGGAAGACGGCAGGGGCATTGCACAGTCCAAAGGGCATGACCAGATACTCAAAGTGTCCATCTCTGGTGTTAAATGCCGTTTTCCACTCGTCCCCCTCTCTGATGCGGATGAGGTTATAGGCGCCTCTTAAGTCCAATTTAGTGAAGATGTGGGCACCTTGGAGGCGATCAAAGAGTTCAGAGATGAGGGGTAAGGGGTAGCGGTTCTTAACCGTGATTTTATTAAGACCGCGGTAGTCAATGCAAGGACGTAGGGAGCCATCTTTTTTGGACACAAAGAAAAATCCGGCTCCGGCAGGAGAGGAGGATTTACGGATAAAGCCCTTTTTTAGATTCTCCTGGACGTATTCGGACATGGCAAGAGTCTCTGGGGCAGAGAGAGGATAAATTCTGCCCCGGGGTGGAGTAGTACCCGGGAGGAGGTCGATAGGGCAATCATAAGGCCTGTGAGGAGGTAGAGTCTCAGCTTGTTTTTTGCAGAAAACATCCGCGAAGTCCATATAGGCCTTAGGGAGACCGGTTACTGGAGGAACCACAGAGTTACGGCAAGGGTTATTGGGAACCGGTTTTAGACAGTTCTTGGAACAAGAGGACCCCCAACTCTTGATCTCCCCAGTGGACCAATCCAGGGTTGGGGAATGAAGTTGAAGCCAGGGAAGTCCAAGGAGAATCTCCGAGGTGCAATTGGGGAGGACCAAAAGTTCAATCCTCTCATGATGAGATCCGATGCTCATAAGAAGGGGCTCCGTGCGGAAACGTATGGCACAGTCCAATCTTTCATTATTTACACAATTGATGTAGAGGGGTCTGGCGAGACTGGTCACTGGGATGTTGAACCTGTTGACGAGAGAGGCCAAAATAAAATTTCCTGCAGATCCAGAGTCCAAGAAGGCCACTGTAGAGAAGGAGAAGGCAGAGGCAGACATCCGCACAGGCACAGTAAGACGTGGAGAAGCAGAGTAGACATCAAGGACTGTCTCACCTTTGTGCGGAGACAGCGTACGTCTTTCCAGGCGGGGAGGACGGATAGGACAATCCCTCAGGAAGTGTTCGGTACTAGCACAGTACAGGCAGAGGTTCTCCATACGGCGTCGTGTCCTCTCTTGAGGTGTCAGGCGAGACCGGTCGACCTGCATAGCCTCCACGGCGGGAGGCACAGGAACAGATTGCAGGGTACCAGAGGAGAGAGGAGCCGAGGAGACGAAACGCCTCGTGCGAACAGAGTCCATATCTTGACGGAGTTCCTGACGCCTTTCAGAAAAACGCATGTCAATGCGAGTGGCTAGGTGAATAAGTTCATGTAGATTAGCAGGAATTTCTCGTGCGGCCAGAACATCTTTAATGTTGCTGGATAGGCCTTTTTTGAAGGTCGCGCAGAGGGCCTCATTATTCCAGGACAATTCTGAAGCAAGTGTACGGAATTGTACGGCATACTCGCCAACGGAAGAATTACCCTGGACCAGGTTCAACAGGGCAGTCTCAGCAGAAGAGGCTCGGGCAGGTTCCTCAAAGACACTTCGGATTTCCGAGAAGAAGGAGTGTACAGAGGCAGTGACGGGGTCATTGCGGTCCCAGAGCGGTGTGGCCCATGACAGGGCTTTTCCGGACAGAAGACTGACTACGAAAGCCACCTTAGACCTTTCAGTGGGAAACAGGTCCGACATCATCTCCAGATGCAGGGAACATTGGGAAAGGAAGCCACGGCAAAACTTAGAGTCCCCATCAAATTTATCCGGCAAGGATAAGCGTATCCCAGGAGCGGCCACTCGCTGCGGAGGAGGTGCAGGAGCTGGCGGAGGAGATGACTGCTGAAGCTGTGGTAGCAACTGTTGTAGCATAACGGTCAGTTGAGACAGCTGTTGGCCTTGTTGCGCAATCTGTTGTGACTGCTGGGCGACCACCGTGGTGAGGTCAGCGACAACTGGCAGAGGAACTTCAGCGGGATCCATGGCCGGATCTACTGTCACGATGCCGGCTGGCAGGTAGTGGACCCTCTGTGCCAGAGAGGGATTGGCGTGGACCGTGCTAGTGGACCGGTTCTAAGCCACTACTGGTATTCACCAGAGCCCGCCGCAAAGCGGGATGGT
The DNA here is from genome assembly GCF_029499605.1 of Hyla sarda. Classification (NCBI taxonomy): domain Eukaryota; kingdom Metazoa; phylum Chordata; class Amphibia; order Anura; family Hylidae; genus Hyla; species Hyla sarda. The sequence continues at coordinate 81,930,571 of NC_079198.1, forward strand.
CTTGCTGCGGCGGTAGTGACCAGGTCGTATCCACTAGCAACGGCTCACCTCTCTGGCTGCTGAAGATAGGCGCGGTACAAGGGAGTAGGCAGAAGCAAGGTCGGACGTAGCAGAAGGTCGGGGCAGGCAGCAAGGATCGTAGTCAGGGGCAACGGCAGAAGGTCTGGAAACACTGGCAAGGGACACACAAGGAACGCTTTCACTGGCACTAAGGCAACAAGATCCGGCAAGGGAGTGCAAGGGAAGTGAGGTAATACAGGGAAGTGCACAGGTGATAACCCTAATTGGAACCACTGCGCCAATCAGCGGCGCAGTGGCCCTTTAAATCGCAGAGACCCGGCGCGCGCGCGCCCTAGGGAGCGGGGCCGCGCGCGCCGGGACAGAACAGACGGGGAGCGAGTCAGGTAGGGGAGCCGGGGTGCGCATCGCGAGCGGGCGCTACCCGCATCGCGAATCGCATCCCGGCTGGCAGCAGGATCGCAGCGCCCCGGGTCAGAGGACGTGACCGGAGCGCTGCAGCGGAGGGGGAGAAGCGAGCGCTCCGGGGAGGAGCGGGAACCCGGAGCGCTCGGCGTAACAATAACAGTCTCTAAGCATAACAACGGCTTTCCTTGGAGATTGACAAAGGTTGTAACTTTAGCATTTAGAGTCTTTTACTACTGTGCGTTGTTCCACTGGATTTAGGGGTTTAGTTGCGGTCCCGTAGTCACGCTAGCATTAGCGAGGATTTAGATTTGAACTCACAAGCCGGCGGTACATGCGGCTACACTGCGCTGCCAGCCAGCTCCTATATACAGTTCTTATAATTCATAATCCCCGCCAGGAGAGGGGAGCTCTGATTGGTGGATAGCTATTGACCAATCAGAGCTCCTGCATCCCGGCGGCAGGGATTATGAATTATGACAGTGTATACAGGAGCCGCGGGCAGTGCAGTGGAGCCGTATGTGCCACCGGCTTTTTAAGTTAATGAATGCGGATCACAGCGGGCCTCTGCAGAATGACCTTCTGCGATCTGCACCTCAGCCCCTGGACTACAACTCCCATCATGGGCAGAGTCTGTCCATGATGGGAGTAGCAGTCCTTACTGTCCCAAAATAGACACTTCTGTACGTGTCCTCCGAGGTGGTGTATATTTGCACATTTTTTTTGCGTAAAAAAAAAAGGCAGTTAATAAATTTGATTCTACAGTAGAAAGTGCTCTATGGTAAACTTAACCGTAGACATGGCCATGAAAAATTCTATCAGATTTTGCGCAAAAAATGTGAAGAAAATCTCCTCCACCAAAAAAAGCTCTATATACAATGATAAATTCCCCCATTGTATATGTGAATCAATATATACCGTATTTATCGGCGTATAACACGCACTTTTTAGGCTAAAATTTTTAGCCTAAAGTCTGTGTGCGTGTTATATGCCGATACACCCCCAGGAAAGGCAGGGGGAGAGAGTCCGTCGCTGCCCGCTTCTCTCCCCCTGCCTTTCCTGGGGTCTAGAGCGCTGCTGTCAGCCCTTTTCACCCCGCCGACAGCCAGGGGGAGAGAAGGGGCAGCGGCACCCATTGCCGGCGCCGCTGCCCCGTTGCCTCCCCCCATCCCCGGTGGCATAATTACCTGAGTCGGGTCTGCGCTGCTCCAGGCCTCCGTCGTGCGTCCCCGGCATCATTGCTATGCGCTGAACGGCGCGGCGCATGACGTCAGAGCGCCGCGCCGTGCATAGCAACGACGCTGGGGACGCACGACGGAGGCCTGGAGCAGCGCGGACCCGACTCAGGTAATTATGCCACCGGGGATGGGGGGAGGCAACGGGGCAGCGGGGTATACCACGCAACGGCTCCTTGGTAAAATGAGGGTGCGTGTTATAGGCCGGTGCGTGGTATACCCCGATAAATACGGTAATTCATATGGTATGTCCATTTTCCTTACAAGCAGAGAGTTTCAAAGTTCACATAAAATGCAAAATTTCCTAATTTTGTAGGAACTCTTTGAATTTTTCACCAAGCAATTATGAAAGTATCGACAAAAATCTACCACGATCCTAAAGTAGAATTTGTCACAGAAAAACATACTTGGAAAAAAATTCATAAGTAAAAGCATTCCAGAGTTATCAATGCATAAAATAGCAGTGGTCAGATTTGCAAAAAATTGCCTGGTCCTTAAGGTCAAAATGGGCTTGGTCCCCAAGGGGTTAATACTGTTTCTGCCATCGGTACTTTTGATCCAGAGATTTCATGCTCGAGGTATATTGTCATCCTCTATTCATAGAATGTGTTGGCAGATAAGAACCATTTGGCCCATCTAGTCTGCCCAATAATCTGAATCCTATGAATAGTCCCTGGCCTCATTTTATATGAAGGATAGCCTTATGCCTATCCCATGCACACTTAAAGGGGTAATCCGGCGCTTACACATCTTATCCCTTATCCAAAGGATAGGGGATAAGATGCCTGATCGTTGGGGTCCCGCCGCTAGGGACCCCCGTGATGTTGCACCCCATTTAAAATCAGTCCCTGGAGCGTGTTTGCTCTGGGTCTGATTACTGTCGATCACAGGGCCAGAGCTTTGTGACGTCAAGGCTCTGCCCCGTGTGACGTCACGCTCCGCCCCCTCAATGCAAGCCTATGGGAGGGGACGTGACAGCGTATCACGCCCCCTCCCATAGGGGTCTAAGCGCCGGAGTACCCCTTTAAACTCCTTCACTGTATTTGCAGCGAACACTTCTGAAGGAAGGCTATTCCATGCATCCACTACTCTCTCAGTAAAGTAATACTTCCTGATATTACTTTTAAACCTTTGCCCCTCTAATTTAAAACAATGTCCTCTTGTGGTAGTTTTTCTTTTAACCCCTTCCAGCTACATGACGTATGCATACGTCATGAGCGGGCTCCCGCGATAGAACGCGGGGTCACGCCGTGACCCCACGTCATATCACGTCGGTCCCGGCGGCCATCAACAGCCGGGACCCGCGGCTAATACCAGACATCAAAGATCGCGGTGATGCCCGGTATTAACCCTTCAGACGCGGCAATCAAAGTTGATTGCCGCGACTAAAGTGAAAGTAAACTTTGCCGGTTAACTCAGTGGAGCTGTTCAGGACCGCCGAAATGAAATCGCAGTCTCCCGAACAGCTTGCAGGACAGCTGGAGGGTCCCTACCTGCCTCCTCGCTGTCTGATCGCCGAATGACTGCTCCGTGCCTGAGATCCAGGCAGGAGCAGTTGAGCGGCGATAACACTGATCAATGCCCGGCTATTGCCTGGCAGTGATCAGTGTAGAAGATCAGTGTGTGCAGTGTTATAGCCCCCTATGGGAGCTATAACACTGCAAAAATAAAGTGTTAATAAAGATCATTTAACCACTTCCATAATAAAAGTCAGAATCACCCCCCTTTTCCCAATAAAAAAAACTGTGTAAATAAAAAATAAAAATAAACATATGTCCGAACTATAAAAAATATATTGTTAATTAAACCGCACGGTCTATGGTGTACATGTAAAAAAAAAATTCCAAAGTCCAAAATAGCAAATTTTTGGTCACTTTTTATGCCATAAAAAAGTGAATAAAAAGCAATCAAAAAGTCCAATCAAAACAAAAATGATACTGATAAAAATGACGGATCACGGCACAAACAATGAGCCCTCATACATCCCCCTATGCGGAAAAATAAAAAAAGTTATAGGGGTCAGAAGATTACATTTTTAAACGTATACATTTTCCTGCATGTAGTTATGATTTTTTCCAGAAATACGAGAAAATCAAACCTATATAAGGTTTCAAATTCATAGGATATCAATTTAACTGCGTAGAAAAAGAAGCCCCCAAAAGTTACAAAATTGCATTTTTTCTTCAATTTTGTCGCACAATGATTTTTTTTTTCCTTTTCGCCATGGATTTTTGGGTAAAATGACTAATGTCACAGAAAAGTAGAATTGGTGGCGCAAAAAATAAGCCATAATATGGATTTTTAGGTGCAAAATTTAAAGCGTTATGATTTTTAGAAAGTGATGAGGAACAAATGAAAATGCAAAAACAGAAAATGCCCTGCATCATTAAGGGGTTAAATATGCTCTCCTCCTTTACTGTGTTGGTTCCCTTTATGTATTTAAAAGTCTCTTTCATATCCCCTCTGTCTCTTATTTCTTCTATACATGTTAAGGTCCTTTAAGCTTTCCTGGTAAGTTTTATCCTGCAATCTATATACTAGTCTAGTATCTTCTCTGAACTCTCTCTAGAGCAGTGATGGCGAACCTATGGCACGCGTGCCACAGGTGGCACGCCGAGCCCCCTCTGTGGGCACGCGGCCACAGGCCCCCGTCACATTTCGGACATCCCTGTGTCCCGAAAGGTCATTTCGGGACACAAGGATGTCCCGGTTACCTCTTTGCGGTCCCGCGTTAGCTTTAAAAACGCAGGGACCGCCGGAAGTTAGAGCACGCAGGGACGTCACGTCACTGACGTCCCGTGCGTGTGCACGTAAAGCAGAGCAGAGCGGAGCATCGGGGAGGACCGAGGATGACGCGCGCATGGTAAGTGACCATTGGGACATCATCTTCGGTGTTCCGACACAGACATACAGCCTCCAGCCATACACTGTATATCCCTGGAGGCTGTATGTCTGTGGGGGGACACTGCCTGTCTAATGTGGGGGAACTCTGTCTACCTAATGTGGGGGAACACTTCCTGCCTAATGTGGGGGAACTCTGACTGCCTAATGTGGGGGAACTCTGACTGCCTAATGTGGGGGAACACTGCCTGCCTAATGTGGGGGAACACTGCCTAATGTGGGGGAACACTGCCTGCCTAATTTGGGGGAACACTGCCTGCCTAATGTGGGGGAACACTGCCTAATGTGGGGGAACTCTGACTGCCTAATGTGGGGGAACACTGACTGCCTAATGTGGGGGAACACTGACTGCCTAATGTGGGGGAACACTGACTGCCTAATGTGGGGGAACACTGCCTAATGTGGGGGAACACTGCCTGCCTAATGTGGGGGAACACTGCCTGCCTAATGTGGGGGAACACTGACTGCCTAATGTGGGGGAACACTGACTGCCTAATGTGGGGGAACACTGACTGCCTAATGTGGGGGAACACTGACTGCCTAATGTGGGGGAACACTGCCTGCCTAATGTGGGGGAACTCTGACTGCCTAATGTGGGGGAACACTGACTGCCTAATGTGGGGGAACACTGACTGCCTAATGTGGGGGAACACTGACTGCCTAATGTGGGGGAACACTGCCTAATGTGGGGGAACTCTGACTGCCTAATGTGGGGGAACACTGCCTAATGTGGGGGAACACTGACTGCCTAATGTGGGGGAACACTGACTGCCTAATGTGGGGGAACACTGCCTAATGTGGGGGAACACTGCCTAATGAGGGGGAACACTGCCTGCCTAATGTGGGGGAACTCTGACTGCCTAATGTGGGGGAACTCTGACTGCCTAATGTGGGGGAACACTGACTGCCTAATGTGGGGGAACACTGA